>NC_063053.1:14555979-14867050 GCF_018812025.1 Megalobrama amblycephala
AAAATGCTCCTCTCAAAGTTAATTTTTGTAGTTAAATAACGAGTTTTTGGACATTTAATGGCTTTTCTGAGGTAGGCTAAATGTGACATTTTTACAAGCTATTTTATTTGAAACACTGATTGATCAATTGCATGTGACATGATTTCGGTAAGTTGTACTGCATATTTCAACATACCTTTGGAAGTTCATTTATGTTTATTTTGTGTTGTAATTAGTAAAGCGGTTGAGATGGTTGGTTCAAGAGTGCTACAGCGATCTATCATGCCACAGAGCACCAAGAAAGATTGTGACTCACTCCAGTTTATGGGAAAATAGCCCATTTTCGATTCTTGTGAGAATCCTGTGACAAGCACACACTCGCCCAGAAAAAAAACTCTTCGGATCTAAACGATTCACATAAATGACGTATTTTGATTAAAAACGGCTAATTTTGCCAAAAAGTGACTAGTTTGCAGGTATGATAAATTAGAAAACTGAATAGAGCCAATAGTCTGGAAACACAAATATTTTTCCATACTCTGATTTCTTTTTTCCATACTTTTCCAGACCTGGAAATTACTCAAATCAAATTCCATACTTTTCCAAACCGCGTAGGAACCCTGAAATGTAAAAGATGATAACTTTTTTTTTTTAAAAGCATGTTAAAATGTGAGTATTAAAATGATACATCAGGATTTAAGGAATGTTTATTTCTGTTGTTTAGTCATTACAAAACTATGTGACAATACTTTTATCTAATCCTAATATCCTAATCTATATTTTTTAAAGGAGATAAAAGTAAAATTTAAATAAAAATGACATGGCACAAATAAATTGGTGAAACAGACCATCATTATCCATGTCTAAAGTGCAATATTCAGAGTGATGCAGTCCCTCTGTAAAGTCAAACCAGCATGACAGAGAACAGATAAGAACATCCACTGAAGCAGCAGAACACAGCTCTGTAAACATCATTTATTCATTCATTCAGCAGGACACTCACTGTTCAGGGCAATACTCGAGCTTTAACAGTCAAGTCAATACATAGAGAAATCACACAAAAGACATCAGGTCAAGGAACAAAAAAAAGAAAGAATAGATGTTAAGGCTAGAGTAATGTTAAGGCTTAATGTTACTCACATCAACCTGTTTGTTTGCAATTATTTTTCATTGAATGACACTTAAACAAATGGAATATATGGTTTAAATTTACATAAAAACTGTAGAAACTTTAAATATGTCATCTGATGATTCCCCTGTGATTTAATGACAAGGAACAACCATCTTATGTATTTATCATAAAAACAGGTCAAAATATACAGTTTACTTGGATTTTATGTTTATACGAAAAAGAGAGACAGAATAGAGGATATAAAAGCTACTTTGGCACAGTTTAAAAAAAAAGAAAGAAGATATACCCAAAGATGTACACGTGATGCTCTGATAGAAATATGTTGAACTTGAAAAAGAAAAATTATTATGAGAAGCACAACATATAAAAGATGGTAATGAAAACTCCCAGATTCGTAGATTACAAAATAATCAGATCATAATGAGTATCTTTATGAATCGCTCAATGTGAAGTAATATTTCATAATAATAATAAAAAAATAAATAAAAAAAAAACACCAAACACAATATGGTGGCCACTAAGGGATTGGATTTACAAAGCATTTTAGTGTGGAAATTTTATGGTCAGAATTTATACCGTTTCATCTTAAGACACACAAAAGAGGCAGCATTTTTATTATGACGAATGCAGCTGTAGATTTATAGAAGTTCTCTTAAGGGAAGCACACTGTTGCACTGGAAAAAAGAAACCTTGCACTTTATCACCTGAGACTGACAGGGTGCCAATTGTCTAATCAGTTTCCCTGTTAAACAAAGCTAAACTGCATGAAAGTTAAAGGTATTCTGACTCAGTGGACCTGATGTAAATACAAGGCATCTTCTGTGTGATTTAGTAGAAAAAAAATCTGACACGGAAGCATCAGTTCATTTTGACACATAAACTACCCATTTTCAGCTGACAGATAAAATAATGAATCCTGAGTGTAACTGTGAAAACAATATTGACAGTACAAAAATGACTTGCATCAGTATCTGTGGCTGATATTACAACAGTAACAGCACAGTTGTGTTTTGCAGAGAGAGAGAGAGCTACAAATAGTTATTTTCATCCACAGCAGGTGACAATACCTGCAGAAATCCTTTTATCTACGTAGTATCCAATATAAGGCTTTCTTTTAGGAGTTTTCACTCAGTCGATCAAAGGCATGCATCTGCAGCATTTGGCCAGCTTGCTTTGGCGTTTCTTCCCCTGGGGTCCGTCGTCCAGCAGACCATCCATATAGTGACCATACTCCTCAATGGCATCTTCCACACGGGTGATATAAAGCCAGGTAAAGATCACTCCAAAAAACTACCAAAAAAGAGAAAGGCATTTGTTCAACACAAATGAAAAAAACAAATAATCTTTTACTATGTGATCTTTGAAGGGTTTATTGCATGTATTGCCCACTTCAAGTTCCCCACATCATTTCAACTGGACTGAGATCTGGACTTTGATTAGCCCTTTCAAAATCTCAACGGATGACCATTTAGCAAAATTTGTGCAGTCTGTTTCTAATGGTTGCCTGATGCACATTCTCATTAACTGTCACCAGAGACACTTGATGGGGCCCTGATCCATCTGCTTTTGGGGTGAATTTGGTTGGACGGCCTGGCCTGGACACATTGCCAGTGGTCTGAAACATTGGTTGTACATTAATGTGTGTACAGAAATGGCTTTCCCTTTCAAACGGTATACTTTTGTGCCTTATTTACTCCTAAAGGGTGATTAATAGTACCTTAAAGGTACATATTAGTACCTAAATGGTACATATTAGTACCTTTTGAAAGGTACAAAAAGCTGTACAAAAAGTGCAATTTGATTAGTTATATCACCTTTTATTCATTGACATTGGTGAAATGCCAACGCAATATCTTTGCTTGGGGTGTACTAACTTTTTCACAGCACCGTGTTAATCTGCACACTTCATTCTGCAGCTATAGCCTACTATTTGTGCAGTAATATAAATCATGTAATAAACATCTGGAATGGTTCACAGTGTGGGGAGACTGACTAATTACTTTGAATCAACTGTGAATCACCATTTACGGGAAAAAAGTATGTAAATAATTATAGCTTCTCGGTTTCAAGACATTTCTTGTAAAAAACAAAAAAGTCCCACAAAGTCACTGCTAGAAATTCTACAGTATATCCATGTCTTTCTCAACAATACCTGTGTTCATCACAGATAACACTATATCTTCTGACATCATTTCCTGTGAAACAGCCTACAGATTGGGACTGTCTGACCTAAAATAAACTTAGCCCAGCACTTCCAATGTCCTGGAGCCTTTGTAAGAGAAAAGAGTAAAAGTATACTTTTTGAGTGCAGGATTTTTTTTCTGTACTGTTGGGTTATCAAAGTTGCAGCATTATTGAAATGACTACAAAATGGATTAAAAATTTATGTGATTATGATAATCCACATCTGTGACTGTGGAGTTTTCGATGCATCAAGGCACCTCTTTAAAACTGGTTCAAATTGGGGGGACACACAACAACAGCTGCACATTAGAGGCTGCTTTTGAAAGTGAGACGCATTTCCAGACTGCTAATTTGTTGAAAATTTGTCTACTCATGGTACTCTTTTGAGAAAAGTTTAAATTCATTCAAACCATGTCTCTCACCAACCTTCATCAGTGCGGAAAACACTTAACAAGGGGATATTATGTAAAGAGGGAATTTAATTACACTGAACTTATGAGTTGGCACAGATAATGATGAATGAAGACAAGATGAAATATCTCCAAGAAGCCAAATTCATGCTGTAATAACTGATAAACATGAATCGGTTTTATATGAACATAAAAACAACAGGATGGGCCATTAATACACTGTTGACGTGTAATCTTTTAAAATGCGAAAATGAAGAATGGTTTACCAGAAATGCTAGCCTACACTATAGTAGTTTGACAATAAGCACTGTAGTTTTTGAAAATGAAATCGACAAAACAGAAATAACATTCTTATGGATGGATAGAGAAGAGTTTGTTTTTTTGTTGTAGGCTGTCCAATTAGTTTTTCTTTTCATTCAACAAAGAAAGAGAACAGGATCTCCAGAAAGATTTGATGGGTTTAAAAGTTGTTTTTTCCCCACACAACCCCAACACCCTTGTGAAAACCATTTAAAACTGCAATAATTGCTGTCATAACTCTTATCTCGAACTCTTCAAACACTTTGAAAGGTTCTTTCAATGAAAGAAAGATGTCATTTTTGTTCTTGACAAGCTTGCAAGGGATAAGAGAATGTATGTTTTAAGAAATTGCATCATTTGAAATATTACAATGAATTATGCAAGCAATCTAAACCTTCTTTTCTGATAAGCATGAGTCTTACCTGAGGTAATAGGATGCCCAGAAGAAGTCCAGCCATGATTGTATAGTTGTCCATGAACCAAATAAAAACTGCATCGGTGCAACCACGGATGTAGATGGCATCTATATTTTCTAGCCTCTGTGGACAAAGGTCAGGCCAGAGAAACAGAGGTCATATTCAAAGGTCATCTTTTCATTATTCAATTCTAAGAGTCAAAAAACTGCCTTCTTTGCATCTCTTATTAACAAAACAATGTTGTGAAGTAATGGATGTGTTCAGAGATGCAAATGTATTGAGATAATTGGATGCTATTATAAGGCAGATTATCATTCATCTGTGCATGCTGCATAACCTCACAGCCTGTTAAAATTCAGAAGGGGTTCTCATTGCTCTTCCCAGATGATATGATTACTGATCAGACCTTTGACCCCTCCAAATGACTGTATTTATACCAGGTCAATCGACACAGGACACAGAGCACTTTTCAAATATCAGAATGCACTTATAAGCTACTCTAACCTCCTCTTTCGTTCACAAAAGCAGATCTAACCAAAACATCGTCGGACATAGAAATAGAGGTGATCAGGGAACGTACCTCTTTACCCAGGGTCTTGTATCCACACATCGTATTAACAACTTCAGAAGGCTGTAATACACAAGCAAATGCAGTCTTACCATTTTCATAGAAGTAGCAAAATATTTCCTGCATGTCCCTTAAAAAGTAAGATTGCAAACAGATCTGGCAAACAGCAAAACCTATGGTGGAAAAAAACTTTTTCCAACTTGATATTCTCAAGTTAGATCATAGATATGAAATTACACTTTGTGCTGATTAATAACTAGCCTACTCTCAACATAACAGGTTTCCATTTTACTAGTTTTGTCATTGTTATTTACAGAGGTTTTAGTCAAACTAATGTAGTGCTAAGAATACTAAGCTTTATAAATGAAGCTGAAATCATTCTGTGAGTAACTGTTCACATGCTGATTATTTAAATGGATAGTTCACCCAGGAATGAATATTCAGACATTAATTATTCATCCTAATGTCATGCTTAATCTGACTTTTGGTTCATCTTTGGTTGATTCACCAATGAATTTTATTTTAATGATATCAGAGATTTCTGTTCCTCCATTGAAAGTTAAAGGTGCCCTAGAATTAAATATTGAATTTATATTGGCATAGTTGAATAACAAGAGTTCAGTACATGGAAAAGACATACACTGAGTTTCAAACTCCATTGTTTCCTCCTTCTTACCTTCTTATATAAATCTAATTTGTTTAAAAGACCTCAGAAGAACAGGCGAATCTCAACATAACACCGACTGTTACGTAACAGTCGGGGTGTACGCCCCCAATATTTGCATATGCCAGCCCATGTTCAAGGCATTACACAAGGGCAGAACGTCTGGATGTGCACAGCTGAATCATCAGACTAGGTAAGCAAGCAAGAACAATAGCGAAAAATGGCAGATGGAGCAATAATAACTGACATGATCCATGATAACATGATATTTTTGTGAATTGTCTTTCTAAATGTTTCGTTAGCATGTTGCTAATGTATTGTTAAATGTGGTTAAAGTTACCATCGTTTCTTACTGAATTCACGGAGACAAGAGCCGTCGCTATTTTCATTTTTAAACACTTGCAGTCTGTATAATTCATAAACACAACTTCATTCTTTATAAATCTCTCCAACAGTGTGTAATGTTAGCTTTAGCCACGCAGCATAGCCTCAAACTCATTCAGAATCAAATGTAATACATCCAAATAAATACAATACTCACATGATCCGATGTATGCATGCAGCATGCATGACGAACATCTTGTAAAGATCCATTTTGAGGGTTATATTAGCTGTGTGAACTGTGTTTATGCGGTTCAAGGCAAGTGCGAGCTCCGGGGGAGGGGAGCACGAGAATTAAAGGGACCGCAACCTATATATCGGTGCATAGTTAATGATGCCCCAAAATAGGCAGTTAAAAAAATGAATTAAAAAAAAAATCTATGGGGTATTTTGAGATGAAACTTCACAGACACATTCAGGGGACACCTTAGACTTATATTACATCTTTTAAAAAGAAGTTCTAGAGCACCTTTAAAGTAACTTTCAATCAATGTTCATCATATAAAAGAGATCAAGTCTCTTCAGAAGATGTGGATTAAACCACTTGATTAATATCCGTTTCTTTTACGAACTCCTTATGAACTTTGTAAAGAGTCAATGTTTTGGTTGCATAGACTTTTAATGGAGAGACATAAATATCTCAGATTTCATTAAAAAGATTTTTATTTGTGTTTTAAAGATGAACAAAAGTCTTGTGGGTTTGGATTGAAGTAAGGGTGAGTAAATGATGACAGAATTTTCATTTTTGGGTGAACTATCTCTTTAAAATCAGTGACATGACCTTATTAAAATGGAAAAGGTTCCCAATATAGATTTTCCAGACTACATCAAAATGTAGTTTGTTTGCCTGAAAGCCAGAGAGAGCTGATGACAGGACCAATTTACATTTAAAATGACAAGCACATCAGGAGACAACCCAAAAAGACAAACTGATAAGTGGATTGAGAATGTGACAATTTCATGCATCCTTGGAGCAACAAATTCAGCTCAAGGGAATGTAAAAAACAGGAATATAAGTTTAGATTAAGCTAAAAATTCCTTTAAATAATATGTGAGTTTTATTAACATGAGGTTCAAACAAAGAGGCAGATAATTTAACAAGATCTTGTATCTTATAAGATAAGCACACACTTGTAACCAAGACACCTTGAAGAAATTCAGCCAAAATAGCCTGTCTGTGATATCAAGACCTTGTAGGCACCATGCCTTAAGATAATAAACTTAATAACTTAGGAATAACATATTTTTTCAGTTTGTTAGATGGTTAACAGTACATAAATATATTAAGAGAATCAGAGGTGAGAATCAAATGTTGTTGACTCTTTGATATCAATACATAAAAGCCTGCATTGTTTGATCAATGTATATGCATTGGTATTTTTATATTTGGAAAATACATCTGCCATAATATTAATATATGGTCCTACTTTACTTTGAGCTGCGGTTTTCTTATATTATAATCTGGTCAGAAGCAAAGAACCAACAATGAACAAACTGATCTCCATCAGTCTTAATTAAGTGGGATTAAAGATCATTTCTTTGGTAATGTCATCAAATTAGATTCTGATATTCAATTTCAGACAAAACATTCTGATGTAATCTTCACATATAGAAAGCATTTTGGTGCACTGCTTTGTCTTAGACTGAAGTAATGATGAGATAATGCTTGTCCACAGGTAATCTGCACACAGCTGGATGTTGGCAAACAAACTCTGTGCTAGTTTCAAAACTAATGAAAAATGAATGTCCTTTTGACTGCAAGACCTACTTTAGTATTGTACTTCAAAGGACCTATTTTTCAACTGTCCTATGCAACTCCAAAAAATTAGCTCTTTTAATATTCAGGTGAATCTAATATCAAACTGCTGGGCCATGTTACTAACGTTCTGGCTTAAGTTGGGAATGTTTGACAAGAAAATAAATATGCAAGATACAAACTAACAAAAATATCAGTCATCTTTATCGTCACACGGTGTAACAATGTCTGACTAAAAGTCGTGCAGATAGGTCTTTACTGTTATGATTTTTCTTAATTTTCTTGAAAAAATTGCCTATTTTTTTCTATACAATGAAAGTGAATGGAATCTAATGGTGTTTGAAAACCAAAAATCATCAAATTATCTTCTTTTATGTTCCACAGAACAATGAAAAACATACAGGTTTGAAACGACATGAGGAAGAGTAAATTATGACAGAATTATCAACATTATTAGAACTATGTGAACTACCTCTTTAACTAACAAAAGTCAGGTCCCTTCCACCAGGAAGTGACATCATTTCTGGCACAACAATAGCAGCACAAACATTCCACCCTAAATTGACACTCATGTAAGCGAACTCTCAATCCCTCATTGAACTATGGTTAACTCGAGCCCTATATTTCCATTCTGTTAGACAGTTTGTTCATGTTATTGCCATTGTGGAAATAACCAAGCTATCAGTCAGTGCTTCATCAGAGCATATTTTCGAAAGACGGGTACCCTTTTATAGAAATACTTCTTAAAATGCAACACAAGAATATTCACTTTTAGCAGTTACAGATTTCAAAAGATACACAAAACAGGAATGACCCAGATAACGCAGGATCATTATGAGCTCAACGTTTCCATAAATGAACAAAATGTAAAGCAAAGCAACTGGCTGTTATGGAAACTGGAAAACCTGAGCAGAAAGAAGAAATCTAAAATTTCAAAAATATGTCATGGACAAAGTTCCTTCCTAATTCACTGGATGTAGTAGCATTATTTTTCTACGTGTAAAATTCAGCATGTGACAGTTAATTTTGAAACTGAAAAAATGAGCAGAGCTTAAAAGGGACAACAAAACTAACTGAGGAATGCTGAAACACAAAGTGATCATTTCTTCCTTTTATGCGTTTCATCTTTGCCCTTTATGTCTCCTTTCAGGTAAGCAAACAGTAACCTCATGAAAGACTCAATTATAAAAGCAATAAATGCTTTTGGTTACCAAGTGAACCAGGGCTGGTCTAAATTTAAAATTTAATTTAATTACCCTAGGATTATATTTAGTTAACAGAAGAATGATTTATTTAGGTTGTTCGACAAAGTGGTGCAGTTGGCATGTCCACATTTTGCAGAGTTAGTTGCATTTCTGGGTCAACATATTTTGTTGATCTTGAAACTACATTCCTGTCTGAAAATTTAATCCTAACCATATCCCTACTCCTAACTAACACTACCAAAAACGTATCCCTATAATCAGAGGGAAATGATAGGTGAATAACAATGATGTAGAAGCACCTAACCCTGGTTGTAATCCTAAACTTGACAAAAACTAAAATTGTCCCTCAAGTCTGATTAGAATGTTGATGCTGATCCAGGAACATGTTGCACTTGGTGAAATCAGGTTCTGCGTGCAGTTGACAGCAGCAACTGTATTAAAGCATTAGTTCACCCCAAAGGCAGTCAATGGAGGGACAGACAACTCTCAGATTTCATCAAAAAGATACAAATTTGTGTTCTGAAGATGAACGAAAGTCTTAAATGTTTAGAACGACATGAGGGTGAGTAATTAAAGACAGAATTTTCATTTTAGGGTGAGCTAACCACTTAAAGTTCACAGATATACCAACGTTATCTCACGACCAATTCGTACGTATTTCGTACGAAATCGACCCCCGCACTTTTGATAAGGGCTGCTTTAATCAGTCACAATATATCATCTTTTAGCTTAGGATATTTTCTTTCAAATGAGACCATTTTCACGTTTCTGTGAGCTTTCGTTCGTAAATAATCAACTGTTTTGTCGCGGATGTGAAGAACAAGAAATGCGCTCTGGAACGGAGAAACACACGATCTCCAAACAATCGATCACAGCTTGCTAACATTTTAGGACAGGTCGATGGTATATAAATCATGCCCGAATATTAGCGTTTGTCAATCAAGCCAAACCGTCCATTCAGAAACCCGAGAAATTTGACACTTTAAGGTAAGGAGGCTGATCTCTCTGGTTGACGCGCGAGCTGGCTTGACTGAAGTTTTCGTGAGGATTTATAGTTTATGGACTGTTTTGATTTTGGTAATTACATCTAGAAAGGTAAATGCATTAATGACATCTATAAAATAGATATCTGAAAGCGAAACGAAAGTTATTGCTTCGCAACACAGTGGGGAGGACGCAAGAGAGGAGACCTGCGTGTTTAATTGGTATGTGTATATTGTAATACTGCATTTACAATGCTTATCAGTGCCGTGCACTTTGATCGCGAAAGTGAAAGTGCCCTTTGCGGTCGCATCGCGGTTCCCCAACGTTCCCATTTCTCCCGATGTGAACCGTGAGCTCCAGTCCATTACAATTTAGAGCAGTTAAGGCCCAAGTATACTTCATTTCCCGTGTTCCGCTCAAGCGTACGAGCCTTTCAAAGAACTCCTTTGCCCATGAGCGCGGAAAGATGCGTTCTGCGCATGCACACGTGCACCGTCCGTGGTCATAACAATACCACCACCCCACCCCCCGGACGCAGTTTGGTCCCCCCCCCACTTTGAAAATGTCGCCTGCGCCCCTGACGAGGTGGCTAATTCGTACGACCTCACTCGTACAAATTCATACAATTTGTCTAAACCCCAGTGACGGGTAGGTTTAGGGGCGGGGTTTGGGGTAGGTCATTTGTACGAATTCATACGAATTTGGCAACTCATACAATACGTACGAATTAGCAAAAAACAAACAAATTTGTACGAGTGAGTTAGAACGAATTTGTATGATTTAGCCACCCCGTAAAATAAGTAAAATAAGCCATGAGATCGGGTTGGATATACAGCAGTATATGTGTATGAAACATCTGTAAAAAGATTCTGGAGATAATGGCATTGTGGGAAACATGCTTTAGCAATATTCTAACCTAATCATCTGTGAAATATTAATAGGATACCAAATGAATTCATGATTTTTTAACTAGCTTCAGACATACAGCTTGCCTACTTGATCAAATGTGTACACTATCATTCAAAAGTTTTGGATAGTTAAGATTTGTTTGAAAGCAGACTTCTCTGAAATGTTTTTGAAAGAAGTCTCTTATGCTCACAGAGTCTTTATTATTATTATCAATGTTGAAAACAGTTACGTATACAATATTTTTGTGAAAACCGTGATACATTTTTTTAGGAATCTCTGATAAATAAAAAATTCAAAAGAACAGTATTTATTTGAAATAGAAATCTTTAGTAACAATTTGAAATACCAAACATTTGAAAGGTAAAGTGGAATGTGCTTTATGGACTCTTCTTGCAAGAGTTGTGTTAAACAGCAAACAAAACATAATGAGTTATGTGTGTGTATAGGTTTACACTGCAAGAGGATTGAAAAAAATATTCATAGACAAACCTTGACAATACAGCAGGTGTATGGCACTCCACACGCTAGTGGACCAGGAGCAGAGCAATTATGATACATGTTCACCTGCCAGTCCGAGTACTCCTTTCCCCCACAACACTTGAACTGGAAAAACAAGAGTCGAAGCAGTAAAACCACTTATCAATGGAAATCGGAGGAAGGAAGGAAGGCTTCGGAGGAAGACCATTATTTTGGTAAAGCTGGTTGTTTTCTCATCTAGCACTGCTAAAGATCTGTTGAGACTATGCTGTGGTAGAACACAGTGATACATAAGACTGTTGGAAGAATATTTGTACATTGCATTTTTAAAAACAACATTTGTGCAAATGGTTGGATACTGGTTGAATTTTCTAGCATGTCATCTGCTAAATTGCACCTAGGTTGACAGGGCATGAAACATGAGAGGTGAATGAATATTCTGAGCTGCTCTGTATTCATTTATTGAGCCAACAGCTTTCAGAGAACAAGCATGAATAAATATAAGGCTCCTGTCTTCCCTCACTGAATGGCACAATTCATATTCTAGCCCCTTAGCTCATTTAAATGGCAGTGAATAACATTTGAGGAAATTACTGAAGCAATTGGTTGACTCCCTCAAAAGAAGCACATCTTTACTGATGTACAAGAATTATATGACAATCGGCAAAGAGCATAATTGTGTGATATCCAATAGCAGAAGGCAAACAGAAATTAATGCAGCGTGGGATGTCAGCCATAAAACAAATAAATGAGGAATGACCAGGACCCCTCTGGGAATGAAGCCACTCTCTACATCAGCCTGACAGAAAACACTGACTGTGTTCCGATTCACAGGTTCCTGCGCAGAGTTCACTGCTCAATACTGAGAATGGGAGATCTGCAGAAATCCACTTCACTTGACAAACTAAGCTGCCTTTAATTGATCAAAAATATATAAAATACAGCCAAGTGAATTTATATAAAATATGTATTATTTTAAAATCACTGTTCTTATATTTTATATTACTGTTGAAATGAAAATGTTTCTTACATAATTTTTTTATGTCACCTTATTTAATGTTACTGTAATAGTTTTTTTTCAGGCAGTTTATAACCTTTGAACAACGTAGAAACTATCCCAAAGACAACTTAAACAGTTGCATGCAGATGCTCTGGGTGTGGTTGTGCATTTGAAGGTCTGGCAGACATTCTCATGCACTTGAATGCACTCAGAGCCACTGGGCTCTTTGACACCTTTGCCATTAAAATGCCTATGCATTGAAAGTTTTGTAGATGTGTCTGCTAGGTGTCTAAAATTACAAGTAGAGCTCTTTAAATGGACTGCTTCTACAAAGTCTAAATTCTCATAATTGATGGGGCTTTCAAAGGATCACAGTTTGTCTGTATATGGTGGAACGGCTTATTTACTCTAGGTCTTTATATAATTTCCTTTCATATCATTGTCCAGGTCTTTTTTTTATTTTCCACACATAAAAGTAAATACAAAAAAATTTCTAAAGCAAATGGTTAATCTCATCAGGAATTGTTGTTACTTAATTTATGGTCATTAAAACCCACCCCTCATTTTGTTGTTTTAACTACAGTATAAAAGGGACATCTGAATTGTCACTACATCATCTGAGTTGGATTAAAGGGCCTAGTGATTTTCATGATAAATGAATGTCATGGAATTTAGACATTTTTGGATTAATAAGTCAAAAGTAATACTGTACATTTAATAAAATTCATAACCAACCAACAATTTTTTTTAAACAAAAGGTATTCACTACAAACCACCAAAATAAAAGTTTCATTTAACCTAATTTAAAAAATGATGACAGAATTTATTACTAACAAAAAAATTGTAAAGAAAAAAACCTGTTGTGCAGGCGTTTTTTTTTTTTTTGAAAAAATGCAATATTTGTTGCAAAAAGAAACTGTTGTATTTTCATTTTATTACATTTTTAAAAGATTGACTGAATTTTTAGGTTTTATGATTAATTTTAATTAAATCTTAAATTTGTATTAAATCATAAATCATAAAAGAAAATTAAAACAAAAAAATACAATGGAATTCAGGCAAAAACACCACCACCACCACAGATTTCATATGGCCATAGTATTGTTACAATTTTAATAATTATTAAATTCAATTGATTAGCTATGCCTTATGATGATGAATCATCTTTTATTAAAAATATGTATTAATTTATTAATTAGAAATATTAATTAAAACAATTAAAATGGAATCCAGAAAAAAATGGATTTAGTTTACCAGCTTCTTTTTAAAAATGAGTATAATCGTATGGATCATGCTCCATGATATAAATCTCTTACCGTACTCTGAACAAAGTCCATGATGTTTTTGAAATCAAGGTCATCATAGTAATTCACCATGCCTTTACGAATGTTTTTGTTGAGCAGGTCCACTGTCTATTGGACAAAGGAAGTTCAGTGTTATAACAGGAAGATGTTGTTTTTGCAACAAAATTTCATATGTACAATTTCTTTTAACATGGGAGGCCTTTGTTGTTCCTCTCATCTGTTTTGAAGCACTTAGAAATAACAGTAGAATCTGAGGACTGGTACAATTAGGTTCTTAAGAAATATGACTGAAATTAAGTTCACAATGATGGTAATGCTCCGGCATCAAAATTATTTTGTTAATGATTGCTGAAGTGTCAAGAAGCCAAACAAATTTCACTCCCAGTTGACGATGAAATACAACCTCATCTAATCTGAAAACAGTCATGACCCAGCGACCATGTAACAGTACTCACAATGATCTTTTTCACATTAGCATGGATATAGCATGAATAACAACACATTGCATGGCTAAATAGTAATATGAGAACACTGAGAATTCTGTATATACTAAAATTACTTTGTATGGCCAATCTGTCACTTGGAAATGACAAGTACATAGAAAAACGAGTCTAATTATAAAGGCAGGAATTTAACACATTTGTCAAGAACATCATACAACAAACAAATAAGAAAAGAAAAAAATCAGTGATAAAAATGATTGTACCTGGGTCCTAAAGATCAGAGCAACAATCCCACCGACAAGCTCCAAAATGAGACAAAGAGCCAGCATGTAAAGAAACTGCAAGGCAAGAGTAAACAGTGGATTTCAAGTGAAACAGAGACAAGGGCAAATTACTCAGAATCAAATGAAACAACTGTCGCACACCTCAATTTCTGCCCTACTTGGGCAGTGCGTCCATCTGTGTGTGTACAGCACTCAGTGACATTTTCACAAGGCAGATGAAGCAGTGAATACAAATAGCTCATAACATGATTCAATTCCCATCATCTTGTTTCTTTGCTATTGTGTGCATCCTTACAACATTTCTTTCTTCTGTGGGATGCAAAAGATATTTTGAAAAATGTTTTTGTCCATATAATGATGACAACACTGGACATTGACTTTCACTATATGGACAAAAACAAGACATGTTCTTTTGTGTCATAGAGATTTGGAATGTCATGAGGGTGAGTAAATAATGACTGGATTTACAGTTTTGGGTAAACTACCCCTTTAAGCTTATAATATTATTTTTCTGTTTGCCCCCTTCAAAAAGCATCATTATAAAGAATAAAATATGAAGTGTTTTGTGCAGCAAATCAATAAGATTTACATAAGCGATATGCTGAAGTACAGCATTTGTGATGTAGAGGACACTACTATATGCAAGTGTCTAATGGAAAAAAGAAAACTTACCACTTTGAGAAGGCACAAGTTGTCTCTGAGAGACGCCAGAACCCCGATGAAGGAGACGATGAACATGATCACACCGAGCACAATGAGGATAATGGCGGGAGCCAGGAACACTCCTTCCAGCGTTTTGTACCGTTGCCTCTCCACCTCTGCATAGATGCCGATGGCCAAAATAAAGCCCCCTATCAACTGAAATGATGCAAAATAATGGAATTAATGCAAAATTACATTACAGATGGAATGATCAACACTATTTCAGTGACATTAGTACCTTTAAAAAGGCACACGTGTCAAAAACAACACAAAAGATTTAGTCAGGGCCTCAAGAAGTCTAAGAAGAATGGTCAGGAGTATTTTAGTTTTTCATATTTAATGTATTAAGATTAAAACAAGAGCAAAGTATAGCTATTTGAAACTGTGACTTTTTGTATTCTAACCTTGAATCTTAATGGCCCCCCAGATGCACAGAGTGTGATTTCCATTTGAAGATATTCTAAATGATTATCATACTCCGTACTGATCCGAGCTGCAGTTGACTAATTAAAGAATTAAAGCATGTAGTTTTAACCCCAAAGCATTTCTGTGTCAAAATGAAGAGAAGTAGAAATTAGATGTAGGGGAAGCAGTGTTGAGGGTAATACATTACAAGTAATGCGAGTAATCAGATTACTTTTTTCAAGTAACTAGTAAAGTAATACATTACTTTTAAATTTAAAAGACAATATCTGAGTTACCTTTTCAAATAAGTAACGCAAGTTACTTTGTTTTCCCATTTATTGACTGACACCTCTCCTGTCCCCATGTTGAGAGAAATCGGGAGTAAGTGCAGAGGCGTTGTGTGCGCTGTGTGAACATGATGGTTATTCCAGACTAGCTCTAAACTAAATGTGAGAATGCATTGTACTCATTTCGCTTGCACAAAAACATATTAATTTTTCCTCAAAATCAATAAAAAGTGAAATGCAACTCTGAATATTACACAAACCCACAATAATTAAATGTTAAATATACTTTATGTATTTAATCTCACTTTATTAATCAATGTCTTTGCTGCTGACGGTGACCTTCTATGATCCAATAGATCACTGACAAGCCACGCAATATCGCGTTCATATCGCAGATGAATCGCCTTCGATAATGAACGCGATATTGCGTAGCTTGTCAGTGAACTACGGTTCTGTCTATTAAATGCCGCTCCATTTGAAAGCAGGTGATGGCGATTTAGCGGTAATCAGGGAACCGGCTTTACTGACGAAATGCGCGTGACAATCTCATGCGATATATCGTGCAGCCCTATTTATTACTTAAGTAAGAGTTTTGAACTTTCTTTTCCTGCATCCTATTCTTCTGCAATCCAGAATGTCAGCACAGATGAAAGGTTTGTTTGAGCTGTGCCCTCTACTGTACAGGTGTGATTTTGCATTTCCTTCAGCCTGAGGCTTATTTATTTCACTTTTGGTGTGAAAGGGCCTTTACATCTGCCAAAAATAATATATATATATTTAAAAAACAAATAAAAAAAAACAAACAAGCAAGCAAGTCCAGCCCAGATGAATAAAAGTAACGTAAAAGTACTGTAACACATTACTTTACATAAAAAATAACTAAGTATAGCAATTAGTTACCTTTTTAGGGAGTAATGCAATATTGTAATCCATTACTTTGAAAAGTAACTTTCCCCAACACTGAGGAGAAGCAGATGTCATATGAAGCTGTGCAAAAGTGACAAAGAACAGCAAATGCACTTCTGCAACCCAGAGAAATAAACACTGAGATCCAGTGACATGGCTTAATGGCATAATTAAATAATAACCATTATAATGCTGGCCTGGAAATTGCAGCAAAACCACTTCATGCCTGTTAACTCAATGTGTGTGTGAACATGTCTGCGTGCATATGGCCTTTACAACAAATTTGTTGTGCCAATGCATTCCTTCTGTTTCTGGACTTCCTTTCACACCAGGATACAGCCTGTATGGATAAGAAGTAGTAATCTTCTTCCTTAAATAGAGAGGCATAATCGGTATGTACTAGGGACTAAAATCATTGCCAGTGCATCAATAATATTATATTATAAATGGTGTGTAAATCACTAATTGTTCTGAAATGATACCGTACTGTTCAACAGTACAGCAGATCAAATTTCAGTCAGCTAAATTGTATGGTGCAGCTAAATTGTATGGTGAATGTGAGGGGGTGTAAACAGGTCAAACTGGACTAATTACAAAGTAAATGACTCACCCACTCAGACCACTTTAATCTCATCCAAATTGAAATGAAATTGAAACACAAAATGGTCTGCGAGTAATCCGGTTTTTAGTAACAGTCCACTCAGTCTGGTTAAATTAAAGCTTTACCTCCACGTCTGCCAACATCATTAGTTTAGGACTAATGGGTGCTAAAATAAGAAGGTGGCCATTGTTGAAGCAATATAAAAACATTAACTTAGTCTCTTATATGTGCTCAAAAGTTGCATTTTGATTGTTTATATTGCACTAATATTGTGAAATATTACTATAATTATGAGAATTACAAAATAACTATTTTCTATTTTAAAGGTGCCCTAGATTCAAAAATTGAATTTACCTCGGCATAGTTAAATAACAAGAGTTCAGTACATGGAAAAGACATACAGTGAGTCTCAAACTCCATTGCTTCCTCCTTCTTATATAAATCTCATTTGTTTAAAAGACCTCCGAAGAACAGGCGAATCTCAACATAACACCGACTGTTACGTAACAGTCGGGGTGTACGCCCCCAATATTTGCATATGCCAGCCCATGTTCCCAACATTATGAAAGGCATTAGACAAGGGCAGAACGTCTGGATGTGCACAGCTGAATCATCAGACTAGGTAAGCAAGCAAGGACAATAGCGAAAAATGGCAGATGGAGCAACAATAACTGACATGATCCATGATATCATGATATTTTTAGTGATATTTGTAAATTGTCTTTCTAAATGTTTCATTAGCATGTTGCTAATGTACTGTTAAATGTGGTTAAAGTTACCATCGTTTATTACTGTATTCACGGAGACAAGAGAGTCGTCGCTATTTTCATTTTTAAACACTTGCAGTCTGTATAATGCATAAACACAACTTCATTCTTTATAAATCTCTCCAACAGTGTAGCATTAGCCTTTAGCCAAGGAGGACAGCCTCAAACTCATTCAGAATCAATGTAAACATCCAAATAAACACTGTACTAACGCGATTAGACATGCTGCATGACGAACACTTTGTAAAGATCCATTTTGAGTGTTATATTAGCTGTTTGAACTTTTTTTATGTTGTTTAAGGCAAGCGCGAGCTCTGGGGGAGGGGCGCACGAGAATTAAAGGGCCACACACCCTGAATTGGCTCATTTCTAATTATGCCCCAAAATAGGCAGTTAAAAAAATGAATTAAAAAAATCTATAGGGTATTTTGAGCTGAAACTTCACAGACACATTCAGGGGACACCTTAGACTTATATTACATCTTTTAAAAAAAAAGTTCTAGGGCACCTTTAATATATTCTAAAAAGTAATTTATTCCTATGATGACAAAGCTGAACTCTCATCAGTTTTCAGAATTTTTTACTCTTCAGTGTCACATGATCCTTCATAAATCATTTCTAGTGCTGAATATTTCTTATTATCAACGTCGAAAACAGTTGCGTTACTTAATATTTTTGTGGAAACCGTGATTCTTAGAAAGATCAAAAGAACAGCATCTATTTGAAACAGAAATCTTTTGAAATCTTGATACTGATAGATTGAAAGAGAAACAAAAAAATGCCTTTATGTTAAGGTCCCTCAATAAGGTTTCAAATGCCTCATGGGAAATTCCAAGGACAGTTCGAGACCACCACCACCTCATTTCAGCAGAAGCTGGTTCTATCTGGGTGGTCAGAGTTACTTATAATTAATTTATTTTCATGTACCTTTATTCCAAACTGCATTGCTTAAACATTTTTATTACTTAAAAAGGTATAAGAAAACAAAGATCATCTTTATAGCAATTTACAAAATATCTAGCACAGAGGTCTTCAACCCTGCTTGGTCCTCCAAAATTTATTCCCCACCTACTTCAGCACACCTGCCTGTGTGTTTTCAAGCGATCCTGAACAGCTTAATTCGCCACTTCAGGTGTGTTTGATTAGGATTGGATTTTGGTCGCTCATTTACATGACAATGGCGTTTTGGGGCCCTGGAATCGTAAACTTTTGAAAAAGGGTTTTAAAATGCAAGTTTTTGAAAACAATACTGTTATCATCTGTGTAAACTGTAAAAATGTGAATTTGTGAAAACGGTGACGTCATGCTCATGCGTATTACATGTTCAGTCTATAGGCACGTAGTTTTTCTTTACAAAGGGACATTACCAACTACTGGCTTGCTTTAATACAGCATTTTTAGTCATTTTCGCAGACGTGTGAACGGGAATCATTTTGACAAAGTATGTGAAAAATGCAAAAGGAAAGCTTTTCCGTTTTTAGTACATTGTTGTCGTGTAAACATACCCTAAACTCTGCAGGGCAGTGAGTCACCAGGAGCAGTGTTGAAGACCTTACATCTGCAATTCAAAACTGTTTCAGTAAAGTAAGCACCTTCAACCTCTTCAAGTCAAGCAAGTTGTACGCACAAAAAATAAAAGACCAATCAACATGAGTGCACAATAATCAACAGAGATGGAAAGAACAGATGTACGCCCTTGCCTTTGTGAGCAGAATAGCCATCCACACATAATAATTCACCCTTGCAGCCTTGTGTGAAGCACGTGCACCAGGTTTTTTGTGAAAGCCCTGATGAGAGCAGCACAAAGTGTGCGCAGGTCAGCCAGCACTGTAATACTGCTGCCAATGGGCCACCAAGAGGCTCGGCTGGTGGCATAATGGTCTGAAATAGCATCCTGTGGGGCCCATTGTTTATGCTGTCAGCGTGATGGATTCAACATGTGCAGTCCTGCTCTTGACAGAAAGCTATGAGAGAAGCACAATGGTGCAGCCCATAGCATTTCAAACCTCTGCTGCCACGAAGAGTGCCTTTGACACTAGCCCTTTTCTCACAATAATCTATTTTAAATACCAATAATGGATGAGAGTAAAGATAACAGAATGTCATAGTCCCTACGCCATGACAGTGGCTCAAACTTGAATAATACTACAATGAAAAGCATATGAAACGGTATTATCAAAGCATTTGCATATCAAACAGTATTAAAGCATAAATAACACATTAAATATCACATAAATGCCACGAATGTGAAATGCATAGAAAAGATTATTATAAACATGACACAAATGGATGACACAAAATAATATGATGCAAAAAAATAAAAATAAAGAACACCAAATGTGGAGAAGAGAAACAAAATTAAGCTGAACAATAGGAACAAACATAGTGACTATAATTTGTAGCTGAATTTATGCTAAGAATTTTAATCAGATCTGAGTCTGAACGGTTTTAAAATTTAAAACTGCAAATATCAGGGCTTATGTAACCCCAAATGACTCTCTAGTTTATTTTTAGTAAGTCACAGTTTGACAACAGTAAATAAGAGTATTACATAACTTGAGAACCAAAATACAACAAGCTTGATAAAGTTTTGCATTAAAAGCACTAGAATAGAATATTCACTAATGGCTTTTATAATATATGTACAGTACAAGTATATGTATGGTTATATGTATCTAGACAATATATTAAAGGATCAACCATTCAGGACACATGCAAACTATTTTTAAAACTTTCAACTGATTTAAAGTACAAGGCAATCCAGGACATACCTTCGCCACCCCTGCACTACTGGATAAGTAAAGGTATTACAACAGACTGTTATCTATAATAATTTTATATTGTTTATAATATAATAAGAGCTATAAGTTAGATTTTATAATCCTATAAAGCATACACAGAGGATTTATCCTACTATTCAGTCTTATGGTGAACAAAACTGCTCTCTGACCATAAAAATAAAGGTCTTACATAGCAAGCAAACATCATACTAAAGACATCAAAAAGGATACTGCTCATATAGGTGGGAAAGAGTCTTCAAGTGGAAAATTCTTAAAGAATTTACATACAACAATGTATGTTTCTCAACTTGAGCTGAGTGAATATGTGCTATGATATGAAATATTAATGATGGCTTTCACAGTATGACTGCACAGTGCACAGTATTTTGGTCATGTGATTATCATAATGCAATCAATAACAGAAGCAAGGGCACCACAAACCACTAACATTAGTCTGTTTCGGTTTCTATCTACTTCTCTCAAATGGAAATGCTATTTACTTGTTGTTTTGTGCCCAAAAGTACAAGAAAAGTGTTTAACTATTTAAATTATCTACTTTAATTAGTCATTATTTCCGCTTAGTGTTTTCTACAGCAGAAATATTTATTAATAAATCAATTAATAAACACATGCAACGTCGTAAAAAACATTGATGTTTTCAACAGCAAGTTACTCTACTAAAGAGATTATTCAGTAACAAACTCTTAATCCCACAGTACAGTAGGAGGGTGGGGTCAAGAGCACTGTCAGGTTAATAGGTGTGATCTTAACATAATTAAAATATATAAACATGCTCAATGTTACTTCTAGCAGACTTCTCATATCCAACTATAATGTTTGCTTTCTCTCTGTTCTTTCCGACTTTTTAAACCGCACATTTGCTGACGTAGCCTAATGGATTTATCACACCGATCTATATCATATAAGAGAGAAAAAACAATCAAACTCACCCAGAAAATTGTTGCATATACGATTAACGAGAACTTGAGAAAGATGTACGAGCACCTATCGCAATATCGGACTTCATTTGACATGTTAAAACCGTATTAAAAAAAACGTATAAAACGTTCCCGTAAACACTTCCTGGTTTGTTTGTATCGTCTACCTGAGTGAGCAGAGCACGCGATCCATTATCACTCACGCCGACTAGAATTACAATATTTTGATTGATGGGTGCTTTGTCCAATGGGAGAGCGGGATTTCACATAGCAGAGAGTTTGTTGTTTTGTAGTTCTTAATGACATGCTTACTTTTTTAACACTAGTTACAGTTAACATGAAAAAAACCCCCCACAAAATACAAAACAATAAACAAAGGTAACCCATTAAAGTAAATCACATTTAATGTATATATATATATATATATATATATATATATATATATATATATAGCTATACACACACTGCGCTCCAAAAGTTTGGAAACACTCCTGGCAAAGTGTGGTTTTGGACGATATCAGCATAAATCCTTTTTTGGTGCAAATACATTAAAGTAACTTGACATTATCTTTGAAGACTTTTCATTTTGATTACATAATAATGGCAATATATACATGTCAAAGTCAGACATGCCCCTTTGCCAGCTGTGATGCCTGGTTACTGGTTTAAACTTGGCCCAGGTTTGTAAAAGATTTTTGGGTCAGCACACCTTAATAGCTTCAACAATAGATTGCCAATTAAGTTTAAAATACAATGAACCAGTTAGAACCCAGTTTAGGTCAGATAACTGCTAATGGTGGATATTTTGATGAATCGAAAATTGTATTTGTTTCTATGTATAAACTGTTTATGTAATAAAATATGTTTTCGTAGTTTGTGTTGTCCCCTATCAGTGCAAAATTATCACAAAGTAAAAAGGATTCATGCCAATATTATCCAAAACCTCATTTTTCTAGGGTGTTTCCAAACTTTTGGAGGGCAGTATATACAGTATATATATATATATATATATATATATATATATATATATATATATATATATATATATATATATTTTTTTTTTTTTTTTTTTTTTTTTTTTTTTGCACGAGAAAAACCTCAACAGACTGCGCTCGTAAAATAACTGGCAGAAATTCCTATTAAAAGTATTTTTATAATTTGCACACTGAACGAAAAAGTCAGATCTGCTAAAAACCATACTAAAAAAATAGCCTTTGGTGATTCAAAGTGTCCCAATAAGAGTAATGAGCACTATTTACTATCCACATCCTCCACCTGCTGCCCAGACATCTGTCTCACTCAGACAAAATGAATAAATATCACCTCACACAATTGGAGAAATAAGGGGTATAAGCAACGTCTCAGCAGAAGAAGTAGTGCAGACTTCACACATGCTCAACTGTGACACATTTCCATTAGTTTTCCCTGCAGGGGGTTTGCAATTATTAATGACAGCAAGCTGTCCACTGTTAACGCGTCAATTACATACCAATTACGTCTTTTTGTATTGTCAGATTTTAGGAGAAGGAGCTCAGGATGCTGTGCGTCACAATGCGCGTTGGCAAAAATGTGTTTAAAACAACGTCACTGCATCGGGACCGACACACCTCCACTTTGCACACATTCCTTCAGTTTCCCAGTGCAGTACGATCACTGCAGGCACAATAAAGCTCTCCAGCAGGCAGTTTGGACACGAGGCGGCACGAGGCGCACTGACCGCTCACTGTTTAGAAAATGAACTGCCGCAAATGTCCAAAATACACAGGTTTACCATGTCGTAACGCGGCAGAAGAGTAAGTCACTCACTGGAATAAGCATACAGACTGATTTATGCCCTGTGACTACGGAAAACTACAATGGATATCACTTTGGACCCCCTTTCAACATCTGTTCTTTACGACGATGAAGACGGAAACGAAACCTCCACCAATCTGTTCGAGCAGCCGGACTGGCAGGTGGCATTATGGGCGATTGCATACTCTTTGATCGTAATTGTGTCCATCATTGGCAATGTCACTGTTATTTGGATAATTCTGGCACATAAACGCATGAGGACAGTGACCAACTACTTCATTGTAAACCTCGCATTTTCTGATGCTTCTATGGCAACTTTTAACACTGTCTTCAATTTCGTGTATGCTTTGCACAATGACTGGTATTTTGGTTTAGGATACTGCAAATTTCAAAACTTCTTCCCAATAACAGCAATGTTCTCAAGCATTTATTCAATGGCGGCTATTGCTGTTGACAGGTAAGCAGACAACAAAGCATATATATATATATATATATATATATATATATATATATATATATATATATATATATAGGTGCTCTCAGTAAATATCAGCAAATCTTAACATTTTCTCATGAATTATGATAATTAATCACCATATTAGATAACATAAACCATGCCATAAAACAGTTACAACCTGCAAGTTCATGAAAGCTTAATTGTATCTGTAATATAACACATACATGAAGTTATATATGACCCTGGACCACAAAACCAGTCATAAGGGTAATTTTTTTTGACATTGAAATGTATACATCATCTGAACACTGAATAAATAAGCTTTCCATTGATGTATGGTTTGTTATGATAAGACAATACTTGGCCGAGATACAACTATTTGAAAATCTGAAATCTGAGGGTGCAAAATCAAAATATTCAGAAAATCGCCTTTAAAGTTGTCCAAATGTAGTCCTTAGCAATGCATATCTACTCACAAAAATAAATTTTTGATATATTTACAGTAGGAAATTTACAAAATATCTTCATGGAACATGATCTTTACTTAATATCCTAATTATTTTTGGCATAAAAGAAAAATTTATCATTTTGACCCATATAATGTATTGTTGGCTATTGCTACAAATATACCCGTCCGACTTATGACTGATTTTGTGGTCCAGGGTCACATATATGATGTGTTACTTTTCAGGTGGCAGCTGGTTTTATGTTTTTTGGGTTTTTTTTTGCTCGTATATGGTTAATAGCTGGTCCAAGCTGATCTAGATCAGTGCCTCTCAAACCTCCCCATTGTACATTTTGGACGTCTCCTTTATCAGACATACCGAAATTCAAGTCTTGCAGTCTGAACTAGAGCAGATTAGTTGAATTAGGTGTGTTAGATGAGGGAGACATACAAAATTTGCAGTGGTGGGGGATCCCCAGGACAGGTTTGAAAAGCACTGATCTAGATGATTGGTCGGATGGACTGACATCCACCTTGTAGACCTTGATGAAGCAGGTTAGAGCTGTTTTTTGACCAAATTTTAGCTTTTGCCATGCACTGTACATAAAAATAGCTCTAAATGCATCAATTCAAAGGCTGAGAGGATAAAGCTTTTATCTGTGCTCCATCGCTAATCTACGGTCAGAAGTAGTTAATGATATGTAGGCTACTATTAAAAGATATCCCAGATTATGCTAATGAAATAACTATTTTTATGTCATATACTGTCTTTATTGTCATGGCTAGTTAAAGGCATAAAGCAAGCTCACTCAAAATGGTGAGGTGATTAGGACTGACACTTCAGGCTTCGATAATTGGTCTAAAAGAGAACCTGTGCGCACATAGGCTAGATTGCGGGCGCAATGTCAAATACGTAATTTGCCTGCACTTAGCCTACCTACTCAATCTCCCAGCGGCTTAAGAAATCAAAGTGCATTTTACTGTGTGCAAATTATGAATTTGTTATAGGCTATTCATGGATAATCGTTTCTAGTTGACCTGGTTACTCATGTGCAATAAGCAAGGCTTCAATCTGTGTGGTCACTTTCCACATTGTGTTCTGATGATATGAATAAGAGTCTGATTTAGTGACTAACAAGTAGGTGATGACAATAATTAAGTGCGGGAAATAACGCAAGTACCCAATCAATTTACTGCATGCAGTAAATTCTGTCCAAAAAGCCCTGTAAAACACTGAATGCTTATAGAAGGGTGAGTCAAAAAAGTGGTTTTAGCAGCCTTTTCAATTGTGTTATATTTCAAATCTATAAAGGTAGCCTATACTGTTCACTTTCATTAAGATGTTGTTGGCTGAAATCCTCAGATATATGGCTATAATCCATCCCCTGAAGCCCAGGCTCTCCTCCACTACTACTAAAGTTCTGATCGGGGTCATCTGGACTGTGGCTTTTTCACTGGCCTTCCCTCAGTGTTATTACGCCAGCACCAAGTTCTACTTCCCTCGGACTGTTTGTATGGTGGAATGGCCTGATGATTATGGAGGGAAACATCAGCTCTCGTAAGAAAAAAAGACAAAAATAACTAGCTTTGATCAGCTCTTACTGACAAGAAAAAATATACATATTGGTTAGGATATTTCAAACAGATTTGATTTATGAAGTGAAGCTTGATCTCACTAGGTATCAGATTGCTGTGATTATCCTGATCTACTTGCTCCCTCTGCTGGTGATGTTGGTGACGTACAGCCTGGTGGGACAGAGGCTGTGGGGCAGTGAGATCCCTGGAGAAGCATCAGACCACTACCAGAACCAGATGCAGGCGAAACGGAAGGTCAGCGATGCTAGTATTTACTCATATAACGTTGTTAATGATATTTAGACCTATCCCAGTCACTCTGCACATTCACCTAACTAACGTAGCTACTCACATACATTTTGTGACAGTATGTGGCAAATAAATTTTACGACTCGACGACAATTGCTAGTTTAGGACACTCTTCTCTGCTCCTCACATGTATAAAACATTAGCCTTATTATATAGTGTTTTTTGAGTAAAGAAAACTCTGTACTTATTCAAAGAACCAGATATTTATTTACCTTTGCAAACAAGCAGAGACGGTCCAAACTGCGTGCGGCACTTCATTCACGATCGAGGTGGGTGGAGTTATGAGGTTTGATCGACAGTTTGAGGACCCAATAGAGTTACAAGGTTTAGTCACAAGCTTTTTTCAATACTTTTCATTGGTTAAATATTTGCAAAACCCACAGACAGACATAAATATTGACCAATAGTAATTATTTATGACAAACCGAGATAAAAATGATGAAATATGGAGATACAAGCTTAGCTCGACAGCAACAATATTATACATTTATTTTAATTTTTGAAATAATTGAACAGATGAAGACATTTTTCATGTTTCTAAACCCCACATAGATGCATATATTTACAATTTTCATGATTCTAAACCCTATAGATGCATATATTTTATTTTAAGTAAAAATGCATTTTATTTTCAAGTGTTTTTTATGTTTTTAATTTTAGTCAACTGTAATAACCCTAGCTACATCTGAAAAAAAAAGTGTATTATCGTGATAAAATGTAGTTAAGTTCCATAAGGTCTCAAAGAATCAATGTTAAAACCTTTCCTGGGGACAGAACTCGTTTCTTCTGGCAGAAAAGGAAATGTGCTTTTTCATTTCTTTCACATTTTTCTTTCTTTTGTCAATAATAATAATAAGCCTCTTCAGTTGGACTTTTCATTGATGGCAGCAGCTCTTTATGGTTTTGGATTATAGGTCTTTGTGTAGAAGGCAAAAAAGTTTCATGCCATTTTTGCAATTTAATAAAGGTAGTGAAGATGATGATAGTGGTGGTGACAACCTTTGCAATATGTTGGCTGCCCTACCACATCTACTTCATTCTGGGGAGCTTCAACAGGGACATATACAAGCAGCACTACATCCAGCAGGTCTATTTGGCCATCTTCTGGTTAGCCATGAGTTCCACCATGTACAACCCCATTATCTACTGCTGTCTAAACCAAAGGTAAATGCACATTACATCTACTGTAGAACAAAGAATTTTGATGTAAACACATTAACAGAGATATTTAGTGCAACGTTTGCAATTAAACTTTTACTGCAATACTATCAGCAGTATTTGCTCTTTATGATGTACATTTTTAAAGCACAAGAAGTTTGCATATAGCATCTGCTGTCTTTCTGTAGATTCCGCTCAGGTTTTCGCAAAGCGTTCCAGTGGTGTCCCTTCATCAAGATTTCTGAGGAGGACAACATAGAACTGCAGCACATGAGGACCTTTCACATGAGACGTAGTTATCGCACCGAGACCACCAGTGTGGTGGTCCGAAATCATGCCAATGAACCAGAAGACACCACATTCAAATTAATCAAAGCCTGAGTCTACAATATTTCAGTGATGGGTAAACAGAGAGGGTGAAAAACACTCTTTTGTTTCCTATTCTTAAAATCAAGCACACCCACACGTTGCATTTAATACCTCACATTGTGCTCTATGGTGAATTCAGTGGGCTTTACAGACAGGGTATTTTATCTACTCTTATGGCATAAGCACCAAGCCTTATTTGTTTCTGTGATGCTGCTTAAAGTACTAGTCAAAGGCCTACATGTAGATCAGTTTGTTCTGTATATACTGTATACACTACTATTCAAAAGTTTGGGGTTAGTAAGATTTAAAAAAAAAAAAAAAAAAACTTTTATTCATAAAGGATTCAGTAAAACTAAAAGTAACAATACAGATATAAAATGTTACAAAAGAATCCTTAAAAATATATCCTGATTTCCACAAAAATATTAAGCAGCACAACATTGAAATGTTTCTTGAGCAGCAAATCGGCATCTTAGAATGATTTCTGAAGGGTCATGTGACCGACTGAGGTAATGATGCTGAAAATTAAGCTTTGCCATCATAGGAATAAATTAAATTTTAAAATATATCAAAAACTGTTATTTTGTATAATATTTTACTTTCTTCAAATTACTATTTTACTGTATTTTGATCAAATAAATGCAGTCTTGATTTTCATCAAAAACTTCTCTAAAAATATTACCGAACCAAAACTTTTGAACGGTAATGTACCTTGTTTCATATACCACTCTATAGGAAAATTAATGTTTCAGACTGTAAATTTTGGTTAAGTGTCAAGTGGTGGCTGTAAATGTAAAAAAAAATTATATTCAGAGCCAAAAAAAGGTAAAGAGTATGGATTGCTTGAGATATATACAGTCAAGTCTAAAGAGGATGATGACTGTTGTTGAA
Source organism: Megalobrama amblycephala (assembly GCF_018812025.1). Taxonomy (NCBI): domain Eukaryota; kingdom Metazoa; phylum Chordata; class Actinopteri; order Cypriniformes; family Xenocyprididae; genus Megalobrama; species Megalobrama amblycephala. The sequence goes on from NC_063053.1 coordinate 14,584,760, forward strand.
ATATTGACAGTGGTGGAAAAAGAGAGACAAAATGAGGAGAAAAGATATGTATAGTGTTTGAAGACATTATGAATGATCACTATAAATTAAACCCAACAGACATTTCCATGTTGTAATTGTACTGTACAGCAAGCTCACATTTCAGTGGTACTCAATGTTTCAGCATGTATTATATTTAATATACTTATGCATGTACATCCATACACTAGACTGATTAAATACAATTTGCCTTGGTTTTAGCCCTGAGGTAAAGAGATATTTCATTTTATTTCAATGCCAATAATATGTATTTGTTTTCTTTCTGGTACATCATTCAACAAATTTCAAATCTATAGATTCTGAAATATAGTTGATAATTAATAATTAAGCTGTATGTTTTCTATATAAAAAGTATTTTGTGTTTGTAATGTGTCACATACAGTATAATGGCAGTGGTAATACACAATTTATATTTTTTGTTGGTAAAATCTTTGTTAGTTTTTCTTTTGTATCATTGTCAAAGATGTTTAATTGTATGATTGTTCTGTGTTAAAAATGAAGTAAAGGAAATAGTAAAGTAATCTGACTTTAAGTTATTTACTATACCTTGCAGCTTCTAGTTGAAGGCTTACATTTGGCTACTTTAAAGTAAATTTTTATTATTATTATTATTTGTGATTGGTTATCAGCAGCCTGTAAGTGAAAATTAAAAGAATACTGTAAGAAAGGGAATATTTATCTTGTGTGATTGGAGAATATCTTCAACATTTAACATTTTTGTTCTTGTGTACTTTTTACGCATCACCTGGCAAAGGAATTTCTTTTATTGCACATACAATTATCACACAGGATGTAAATACTGGACAAAACAAACAGTGAAGGAAACCACAGAACACAAATTCAGTTGATCAAAATATTTTTATGGTTTTCTTCTATAGGTTTGTCCAGGAACATCTATTTATATAGTGCAACTATGAAATAGTACAAAATCAGTTGATGCTAGACCTCAGTTACCACATAAGGCATGCATTCATCAGGAGATCTCTGAGCCACTACACAGATTCACTCACATGAACTACACAGGATCACTCACAAATAACCAGCCAGGGCACACAGAAGGACATTTACTGGGAATCAGTACTGATAACCCGCATATTTGCACACACACACACATACACACACACACACACATCAAAAGCAATACTCGTGATACAATCCGCTAAAGTCTTTGAGTATGAGAAGATAAGACTATTTCAGAAGGGGTGGATATGCAAAGGCAATAGGCTTCTTGTCATTCATGTGTATAGCGACAAGTATGAGGGGCTTGAATGATGCAGGAAGGCAGCTGTGACTGCAAGACTGAACTTGTATGTCTTATTCATGACAATACCAACACGGAGGCTGTTTTGGTAATGGTTGGCGAACGTTTCTCAAATGTTTCGCAATATTTACAACGCAAACTGCCACACAGGCATATGACAATATGCAGAGGTTTGGAATTAGCTTGGCATTTTCGCAACAAAATACCTTCTTTCCCTCAGGTATCCGTTCCTGTTGCGTCTTCCAGCAAATATAAAAATAAAATAAATAATATCTTCATATACTTGGTCAAATATCTTAACTTTAATGTTTGTAATGAGTTTACATTTCTTCCCTTTTTCCAATATACATCCATAAATACTTTAACAACAGTTTAACATCTTAAAGAACATCTTTATATAGTTTGGGTGCAGGACACAGATAGACCAACCCATAATAACACACATAGACATACACAGAGAAAGGCTGACAGGGACACGTAGGAGTGAAATACAAAGCAACACAGCTCTGGGAATGAGTAAAAGGATGTGCCGGATCGTGGTGAATGAGAACCGAGTCACAGCTGCAAGTGGAAATGTATATGCTCCGAGAGAGCTACAGAATGGATTGAGGGCTTGTTCGATGAAGGGTTCAGCTTTTTTGTTCTTGCTGGCGGAGGCGGCACCCAACGGCGGTGATCAAGGCGGCGCCTTTCCCGCTTCCGTCTTCCGAGAGAAGGAAGGTGACGTTGCAGTTGGGGGCGAGCTCCTTCACAGTCTGATGCATTATCCGTGAGAAACTGAAGAAACGGAGAGGAGAGGTCAGATACCGAAATCACAAAAGCAATCATAAATACAGCCTTTCTGCAGGTACTTACTGTGGATGGAGCTTATACAGGGTGCCATCAACCCCAACGGTGATGTCCAGATGGTCCAGGCCACGGTTCTCCCGGATTTTGTCTACAACAGCAGCCATTCCTGCTCCACAGAGCTGGGCAGCCCGGCGGGAAACTGCTCCACACACTTCCTTGACGATAATACTGTCGTCGCATGTGCTGTCCAAGCCCAGATGCTGCAGAATGGACCTGACCTGCAGTAGCGCCAAACGGTCACTAGAGGGAAGAAACAGCATTTTAGGCCATGACCATTAAGCAATCTAAACAGGATGTATTTTAGCATTCCAGTCTGTCTGTTTTTTTTTGTGATGAAACGTGGCAAAATAATCTAAGAAGCTGCTGCAATACCTCTCAATTTGGGAAAGGAACTTGGTTTCGAAGATACCCCTGGTTTTCAGGGTCTCAGAGATCTGTCCTCTGAAGAGGAAGCCACGCTTTGTCAAGTCGATCAAGATGTTCCGTACAATCTCACCCAGGTACATGCCACTGCACATCTTCTCATATCTAAAAGTGAAAAAACAAACATTTAATATTTAGATCTCAAATATGCCAAAATATTACAAAAATAAATATTGTAGACACTATATACATTTTTTTTATGCTCACCAAGGCTGCATTTATTTGATAAAAAAATACAGAAATATTATAAACATTAATATTGTGAAAGATTATTACAATTAAAAAGAACTGTTTACAATTTTATTATATTTTAAAGTTGTATTCATTCTTGTGATGGCAAAGTTGCTTTTTAGCAGCCATTACTCTAGTCTTCAGTGTCACATGATCCTTCAGAAATCATTCTAATATGCTGATTTGGAAACATTTATTATTATCATCACAGTTGAAAACAGCTGTTTTTTTTTTTTCAAAAGAATATATCCTATTTTATGGATTTATGGCTCCAACTCTATTATGTGCACTGACACTATGAGTATTTATAGTATCTGCATTTACATTCTTAAATTACAGTAGCAATACAAACAGTATTACAACACCTCATCTCACCAATTCTCAAAGACTAGCTTTCTTCTGTTCAAATATTTGCACCCGCTGCATTTGCATACATTTCTTTCCAAAACATTTTTCTTTTCCTCACACTCGACTGGGTAAAACTGCTCACTTTTGTTTGCCGGCATTGAGGGAGAGATCATCCACAGCATTATCATACTGAGTCCTGATGTCATCCAGGCAGCCATTATCTCCAAACGCTCCCCACTCCATGTTCACACACATCCTGCCATCCACTCCATCAACTGTTTCAATGTTTCGCATTTCCTCCATGTAGCAAGCATTGCTGCCCGTTCCTATAATCACAAATGCAAATATCTTAGAGCATGCTCTTCTGAGTCAAACCTGTTTATAACACGCTTAATAATTAATTCATTTTATTAATTGTTGTAATACATAGTATAATACTAAATTTACCTGCGATTAGCCCAACCTCACATGTGGGTTCTTCGTATGCACAAGTCATCATTGTACCCACTGTGTCATTCACTACGGCTACAACATCCAAATCAAACTCCTGTGCACAATATAGCATACAAAAAACATTAATCACATACAGACAATCTGTAATACACAGCAACAAGTATCAAAACTAGATTTAAAAATGAATTAATCCATCAACTCATGCATTGATTTTTCACTTTTGTAACCGTATGTCATATCTTACCTCTCTCCTCTTGATCCCCTCTCTCAGAAGGCTGACAACATCTTCACCTTCACAGTCTGTGGCTTTAAAGCCCTTTGTCCAATTTACCAGAATTCCCTGTATCCATCAAAGCATGAAAAAATCATCAGGATTTCATACAGAAGTTGACAAAATAAAGTTTAAAGAAAAGGCAAACAGGCAGCTTACCGCATCCAGGCTAGTTTGCCTGCAGGGGAAAGAAAAGGTAAAGCCCAGTGGCAGTCGGGCGTTCTTCATCCCCATGTAGTCCAGGAAGTCAGATATGCAGTGCACAATGTGATCAAAGAGCTGCAGGTGGCAATTGAAATCATTTAGAGTTGCAATATTGTCTTTATTTAAAGATACAAATTATAGTCATTAACAATTTAAAAAAAAACACACTTTTCCCATGTTTTTTTTTTTTTTTTTAATATCTGTGTGTAATACAGTACAGAGTACTGTACATACACTACCATGCAAAAGTTTTGGGTCGATTAGATTTTTTAATAAAACCTTTTGAAATAAGTCTCTCATGCTCACGAAGCTGCATTTATTTTAACAAAAATACAGAAAAAACTGTAATATTGTAAAATCTCATTACCATTTAAAATAGCCATTTTCTATTTTAAAATAATTGTAATTTATTCAGCATCATTACACCAGTCTTCAGTTCAGCAGTTCAGTTTTAATTTTTGGGTGAACTATCCCTTTTGTGGAAAATTTGATGAATAGAGAGTTCAAAAGAATTTAATGCACCCTAGCTAAATAAAAGCATTAATCTTTCAAAATAAAAACATCTTACTGGCCCCAAACTTTTGAATGATAGCGTAAACTTTAAAAACTATTAAAGAGTTTTGTTGTTGTTGTTGTTGTTTAAGTCTAGTCTTTTAACTAGGTGTAAATATGCCAGTGACTACACACCTCCTCTCCGGTTCCTTGCATTACTTCTATGGGAATGGCATATATTTTATTATGCATCTCCACAGTTCGTCTCTTGCCACTGCGAATCTTTACCAAAAGCACCCTGAAGTTTGTACCTCCCAGATCAAGAGCCAAAAAGTCACCATTTTCTGTATAAAAGAAAAAATACAGAAATAAAAAGAAGTTATGAATCCTGCTGCATATAAAAATGTATTAAAATAATGATGGAAGCTGAAAGATAGATACAAATGAGAAGAATAAAGGCAGTTCCTGTGCCATTCTTTCATTTTATTGTTATTGTGAATACAGAAGGGTGTGAATTTCCTGCACATTTGCTCGGTGTTAGAATCTGAACACATCTGCATGCACTATTCTTAACTGGGCTGCATTTTAAAACACTTCAGCTTAAATCACCATAATACAATGTCATGTGCCTGTATTGAGTAAGCCAGGGATTATACTATGATGCTATTCAACAGGGATAAAGAGAATTTAATTTGGTCATAGCAGGGGAGCAGGTGGTTTTCAAAGATGAAGCATGAATGCGTTTTGCTGAATGTGATTATGACATTACATTTTTTTCAGCGAGGAAAAGACAGATTATATCTGGGGATCACTGCATATGTTGGATTCCAGTTGTCTGTTGTCTGTCCTATTTTTAGGAAAATACACCATATATCTGTAGATTTCTTACCTGATCCATCTGGGGTACTCCGTACATAGGTGGGCAGCATCTTGACAGTGGCTGTGTTTTGAGTGTTCTTGCTCAGTCCATTCTGGATCTCAACTCTCATCCTCTTTTTCACCTCCAGCAGTTGGTCTTTGGTCAACCGGAACTCTGCCAGCGTCTCTGCAATTTGACGTGTCTGATCGGCCAACCTGTAAGCCCAGGCTGTCACCAGTGCAGCTCCTTTGCCACTTCCACTTTCAGAGAGCAAGAAGCGAACATCAGTGTCTGGAATCAGACGACGCACAGTTTTGTGCAACCGCCGGGAATACCTGGAAGAAACAGGGGGATGTGGGTTTAAATGATGAGATATCACTGCACATTCTAGACATGCAAATTGATAGGGCTTTCAGTCTCAGTGGTGGGGATTTATGACCGACTCATTCTGTAGGTTACATTACACCAGTGGATGGCATGTGACTGTCACGTGAGTGATTCATTGAACTATTAATTCAACCGATTCGTTAGTTTTTTCTAATTCATTCAGGAAAGCAACAAGTGACTTTTTTATGTGAGGGTCAATGAGTCAGTTACTCAACAGATTTGTTCAAAACAGTAATTTGTTAACTAACGAAACAAGTTCCTGTCTGAGGAGCTGTTTACATGACACCGTTTTCAACTAAAAACGGTTTATACGTTTTGGCTGTATATATATACGATAATGCGCTTTGGGGGCCTGAAAACACAAGCTTTTGAAATCAGGTTTCATAGTGCAAGTTTTTGAAAACTAAACCGTTATCGTCTCTGTGTAAACTACAAAAATGTGAATCCAGAAGCTATGATTGAGCATATTTAGAATATTAAATATATTTGTGGTATTCACTTTCCAGATGTACACTGAGGGATGTTAATTTTACAATCTTACCAAGAACAAAAAAAAAAAGAAAGATTCAAATAGGCATTACAACTCTACAGTTTATAGGGCAATGTCAGATAAAACAGGAACTAGAAAGAGATATTTGGATTTTTTTGGTCACCAAAGCCACAGGTCATCATAGTTCCAACAGTGACATACATATATATATATATATATATATATATATATATATATATATATATATATATATATATATATATATATATATATACACTTTTTAAAACATGAAGCCAACTACTACTATATATATATACACTTTTTAAAACATGAAGCCAACTACTGGCCTGGCATGCATATTACAGTGTTTTAGTAATTTTTGCGGATCCGTGTGAACAGAATTATTTTGACTATGTTGTCATCTATATGCAAAAAACATAAAGGAAAAACTTTTCCATTTTTAGTACACTGCTTTTCTATTTTTTTTATGTGTGCTAGACCAGTCCACATGTGTCAAACTCTGCTCCTGGAGGGCCACTATCCTTTCTATTAATCCTAAAGACCTTAATTAGTTGGTTCAGGTGTGTTTAAAGGGTAGGTAACACACACAGTTTCTACCAATCTCATGTTAATCTTGAGTATCTGTAAAGTAGTACTGCATCCTTCTTATCTCCGAAAAGTCTTTAGTTTTATCATATTTATAAAAGATAGATACGCTGTACCGAGTCTTTCCAAAAAAAGCCAAGCTAAAGAGTCACATGCGCATGCAGCTTTTGCGTAGAGATCGTCTGCAAGCTGCAACATCATTTTATATAAAAGGGCTACAAAAACGTTTGTTAATATTCGTTAACGTTTGTTAATATTTTATGCACTTGCGCGTCGATTGCCAACAAAACACAGACATCTGATGCAGTTTTACTCACTGCCCATGATCTGCAAATCCAGTGCCGAACTGGGACTTGTTTACAAAGCATTCATCAACGAAATTACAGGAACAAACAAACATACGTGCACAACTCCGTTGATGCCCTGGAAAACAAACTTCATCCACTGTTCCCTTAACGCTGGGTTCTTTGGGAAGCTGAAAAAGGCAATCTATCCCTCACAACCAAAAACACTCCTGTGGTGACAGGATTGTTGAAAAATCTCTCGCCTTCCGTGACACGAACAAAGCGTGTTGATGGATGTGCTCTTGCTCTGGGTGATGTGTGTGCACGATTATCTGGGAGAAGTGCCCATACAAGGAATTCCACCCTTTATTACGTGATAAAGGGCCATACTTGAAAAAAATTCTGCGAGACATGTCCACAACCGGAAGTAGTGTATTTGGCACAGAAATACTCTGTCATACGTCCAACTCGTGTTTTGAAACTTTGGCCATGTTTAGCATGAGAATCCAACTCTTTAACGGAGTAAATAAGTCAGAATGCATGAAATAGCATTAGACCGCCCCCTTTAAAGGTGCCCTAGAACTTCTTTTTAAAAGATGTAATATAAGTCTAAGGTGTCCCCTGAATGTGTCTGTGAAGTTTCAGCTCAAAATACCCCATAGATTTTTTTTAATTCATTTTTTTAACTGCCTATTTTGGGGCATCATTATAAATGAGCCGATTCAGGGCTACTGGCCCTTTAATTCTCGTGCTCCACGCCCACAGAGCTCGTGCTTGCCTTGAACAGTGCATAAACAAAGTTTACACAGCTAATATAACCCTCAAATGGATCTTTACAAAGTGTTCGTCATGCATGCGGCATGCATGCGTCAGATTATGTGAGTATTGTATACTGTTATATTGTTTACATTTGATTCTGAATGAATTTGAGGCTGTGCTCCGTGGCTAACGGGCTAATGCTACACTGTTGGAGAGATTTATAAAGAATGAAGTTGTGTTTATGAATTATACAGACTGCAAGTGTTTAATAATGAAAATAGCGACGGCTCCTGTCTCCGTGAATACAGTAAGAAATGATGGTAACTTTAACCACATTTAACAGTACATTAGCAACATGCTAACGAAACATTTAGAAAGACAATTTACAAATATCACTAAAAATATCATATCATGGATCATGTCAGTTATTATTGCTCCATCTGCCATTTTTCGCTATTGTTCTTGCTTGCTTACCTAGTCTATTGATTCACCTGTGCACATCCAGACGTTAATACTGGCTGCCCTTGTCTAATGCCTTTCATAATGTTGGGAACATGGGCTGGCATAGGCAAATATTGGGGCGTACACCTCGACTGTTACGTAACAGTCGGTGTTATGCTGAGATTCGCCTGTTCTTCGGAGGTCTTTTATACAATTGAGATTTATATAAGAAGGAGGAAACAATGGAGTTTGAGACTCACTGTATGTCATTTCCATGTACTGAACTCTTGTTATTTGACTATGCCAAGATAAATTCAATTTTTCATTCGAGGGCACCTTTAATTAGAGTTGGAGCTGAACTCTGCAAGACAGTGGCCCTCCAGGAACTGAGTTTGACACCCCTGCATTAGACAGACATGTTTGACTGCTGTTTGGAGCATGACACGGGTCACGCAGCATTCTCAAGACGCTGTGCTAACTAAGAGAAACAAAGCTTTTAAAAACTCTGTAAAAAAAATTGTTTCACTGATCCACTGTTTGAAGCACTTGAAACACGACACGCTGGTGACACCTGCTGGTCAAAACTATGTGAATGCAAGGAAAACTCAGCCCAAACATGCATTAAAAACACCTTTTACAAACCAATTGCAAATGTTTTCTTGAAAGTGTCTGTATAATTTGTGTTCTTTTATTAATTTGTTGGGCTTGTTTTATGTGTTTTATGGAGGATGTGGCTAGTCAGGCCAATAAGAGACAATTAACTATAGGCTACTCTTCTTTTTTATTATACAAATATGTCATCCTCAACTTTATAAAGTTGATCCGAGATCAGGTAAAACCCATATAGACACGGGGTCATGTGTTCACTGAGATCACCCCTAAGGTGAACCACTGACATTTTGAAACTTTTCGAAAAAGTTATGATGTAACAAAGGCTCATTTACTGAAATCACGTGGCTTTTGGCAGTTTGATACGTGCTCTGAACCACTGATTCAAAACCGCCCATTACTAGTGCTAAGTTCAGCTTTTAAAACAATGCATGTTTACAAAGAAAAACAATGGAAAAGCAGTGCAGTATAATGTTAAAATGAAAAATGTCAAGCAAAGAAATATTTAACAGTTAAATGTTTTAAGGCCTTTGTATCCAAGGTAATTCACTAATGTCCATTTTATGACCATTATTGTTAAAGGCAGTTGAAGGACAGTGTTCTTGTGCAACACAATGTCCTGTAGCCATATCTCATTTGCTCTCTTATTTAAGTTTCACTAAGTATAGGACACTGCACTTCTATTTAAAGACTATTCTGACATTTTAAAAGGCTGTGAATTGTTGTGAATAGGTGCCATAGAAATTCATATGTGTCAGCCTTAATTTAACCATCCACTTCTCTAATCTTTCAACTAATCTCTCTGTGACCTTTTAACGTCCAGTTTAGTGTCCAGATAAGGTCAATGAGTATGTCCAGAGAGTCACAACAAATAAAGGCACAGCTGCTCCTATGGAAACCTACTCAACGTATATTAATAGAACGCGTCTTTGTCTCAGGAGCCCTCAAAAGGGTTCAGTGCTTGCTCAGAGTGTCACATGCACCTGCAGATTTTTTCCCAAGACTCTCTATAATGACTTACTAAGCATGCTGGGTACATATTATTACTACTAATAAGTCATGTTTTAGTCTGATTTTAACCTGATGATCTGAATGTAATACTCACTGTGGGTGCATCTTGTATAGGGATCCATCGATGCCCACTGTGGTGCGGAGGCGCGGGGCGCCCTTATTGTCCTTGAGACGTGTGAGGATTGCCCCCAGAGTGGCAGCAATTAGATTAGCAGAGCGAAAAGAGACAATAGCGCAGACATGCTGTACGGCAATGCAGTCGTCTTCAGATGGCTCCACACCCAAGCGTGTCAAAATTTCCTTGGCTTTGTTAAGTCCCTCTTTGCTCCTAGAGAAAAAGTGGTACTGTTGTAAGGTCACAAATATCATGATTTTCAGAGTCCACTTGAATTAGCTTTAATTTTAGTCCACTAGTGAATGATCTTCCATTTTAAAAATTAAGTAAATTGTTTGATAAATTTACATGAATTATATTTTAATGTATCTTAAAACATTTTATAAACATTTTATAATTGATAATGCCACTAATGACCATTTAAAAAATAAAAATGAATCTTATGTATGGTAATGAAATGAATGACGACTCACTTCTCAATGGCAGAAACATGCTTTGTTTCAATTTTTCCTTTTGTAAGCAGCTCCGGAGTGATGCGGCCCTCAAACAGCAGGCCTTCTTTAGCCATCTTGACCAGGATCAGCCTCACCAGCTCACCCATGTACATCCCACTGACCATCTTCTCAAACCTGAGAACAGCCAACACTCACCTTTACCTCCTCAAAAGTTATGAAAAACTAAGCTTTTATGAGAGCTTTTGAAGTTTTGTGGCTTACAATTGCTTGCCAGGGTTGAGGGACCCACGGTCGATCTCCCTGTCAAACTCAGTTCGGATATCCTCCAATGTGCCGTCGTCTCCAAATGCCCCCCATTCGGTATTAATACACATCCTGCCTTCATCTCCCTCCACCAGGTCAATGTGTCTGAGCTCCTCCATGTAACATGCATTAGTGCCGGTACCTGAAGGGATCACAGCAGATTATGCATTTCGCAGATGTTAATGAATCCAGAAGCTTTGAATGAGCATATTTAAAATATATTTGTGGAATTCACTTTCCAGCTGTACACTGAGGGATGTTAATTTTACAGTCTTATCAAGAAAAAAAAATCAAATAGGCATTACAACTCTACAGTCCTGCATTTGAAACTCATCTAACTTCTATTTAAGAGTCTATATGTCAGATAAAATTTTACCAATAATAATGCCGACTTCACAACGCTGGTCATCAAAGCCACAGGTCATCATAGTTCCAACAGTGTCATTGACAACAGCCATGATATCTGCCTCATAGTCCTGTAATTGAATCATTACACCATTGAATCCCTTATAAAAAGCCTAAAATATCCACATGTATACCATTCACATGGTAAAAAATAAAAATAAAGGTTGATAAGACTCACTCCACGTTTTTTGATGGCTTTATTTAGAAGCTTTACAACATCCATTCCCTCCACCCCACTGGCCTTAAAGCGTTTCGTCCATGTCAGCAAAACAGCCTGTATAAATACAATAGTACAAAATAAGTTCTCATAAATTAGTAGGTGGGATTAAAAATAAATAAATCTCAGTTGTGTAAATTGGATCTGTGACACACAGTAGAACTATATAAAATGGAAGTAACTCCTTGGTAAACCGAGTTTAATTCTACATTACCTCATCCAGCTTGCTTTGTGCACAAGGGAATGAGAACGTGAAACCCACAGGAAGCTTCTTGTCCTTAATTTTTTGTTTCTCCATGAAGTCTCCAAGACATTCTGCAACATGGTCAAACATCTGCAAGAAATAATAAGTGGAGACAAGTAAGATCACAGACAAAATGTCTAACTTAGACCATATGACATTACACTCAAAAGGGCTTTTCACACTTGAAATACTTAGCCCTAGGTCAGGGGTCGGCAACCCAAAATGTTCAAAGAGCCATATTGGACCAAAAAAACAAAAAACAAATCTGTCTGGAGCCGCAAAAAATTAAAAGCCTTATATAAGCCTTATATGAAGGCAACACAGGCTGTAAGTGTATATTAGCTATATTAGCCTATCAAAATGACTAAGTAGGCTACAAATACATAATGAGGTATTCCCGAGGTATATATTTAAAAACTGCTGAAAGCTACAGAAAAAAGAAGCAAATGGATCGGTGCAATTCACAGAAACAGCTGGACTCCAGCAGAGAAACATGGATTTGCAGTTATCATTTTGTGTCAAATTGTCGGATTTTGAGGTAAAATCATTCCATATATATTGTATTGTTATATATTATGTTGACAAATCATCTAATAAATATTTTCCATCTTATATTCTGCATAATTGTGTGTTTTAAAATAAACACTGACAAAAACTATAGGCTACTATAAAACTATATGTTTTAGGGATGGGCAATATGACGATATAACATTGATATAAGTGGTTACGCGGATTTAAACCTACCTATATTGTAGTTATTCACAGGCAGATTTGCTTTATGTATTTCCCCGGCGTCAAATCAGGCACATATAAATGTCAGGAAACACGACTCCTGGCTACATGTCAATATCCATGGATTAGGTTTATTTGACAAGTTGTAAGAAACACTTTCGAGTCCAACCTTTAGTGTAATTCGTTTGTTTTTACTCGCGTTTTCGCAGTTTCCTCTATTAAATCCAGTCATGCAGCAGGTTCTTTTGCCAATCAGTCCAGCTGAGGGAGCGCGCTTTCGGCGGGAAAGTGACGTCGATGGCTATGACGCAAATTTTCGTTGACAGAAATGTTGAAATTTAATATTTAGTGTACACACATTTTTACAGCATTGGAAAACGTTAAGAATGTTTGTGTCATGTTTGTCCTCCTACAGAAACCATATGAAAACAAAAAAATATATTTTTTCCATTTTCATACATTTTTTAAAAAGCTCCAGGGAGCCACTAGGGGGGCGCTAAAGAGCCGCATGCGGCTCTAGAGCCGCGGGTTGCCGACCTCCGCCCTAGGTCATTCTAAACCCCGGGCAACGTTTCACGTTGCTCATAAATTAACCGGGGTTAACGATTAATCCTGGCTGGGTGTTCATAAACTGGTGTTTCACACTGTACATTCCTAAACCATGGGTTCTTATTTGCATATTTACGGTGTCAGTGTTATTTGATTGGATGAACGCAGCACGCGCAGCTCTAGCATTACCGACTGTACTAGCAAGAATGGACATTTCGGACTATAAAAGGTAAGAATGAAACGGTTTGTTCTTCATTCAAATTGTCGCGGTTTCTGTCAGCATTTGACATTTTTCCCTTTCAAACGCTGAATTTACTGTTTATGTACAGTACCAAGTGTTTCCGTGACTTTCCAAAGCATGCAAATATGAGTACGCGATCGGTTCTCTAGCTAGCTATAACATGCTAACTCCGAAATAAGGTTTCATAACCCCGGGTAAAAGCGGTGCTAATCCCACCTCTAAATTACAAGTGTGAAACGTTCCTTTACTCAGGGTTAAAAGCGGTATTTAGAACGACGATAACCCGGGGTTTAGCGCCGTGTGAAAAACCCTAAAATGTTTGTAAACTCTTCATCTCCCAGACCACAAATATATTGGCTGTTAAAGAAAACTAATGAAGTTCAATTTTCATGTATATACTTAATTCCACACATATTTTCAACATTTGCTAATTGCTATAGTCACAAAAATGGGTTGTTTATGGTTTCAGGCGGATGAAGAACTGGTCATGTAGCCTACCCGTGTTCCACTGCCATGGATGATGTCCTCTGGAGTCTCATATATCTGACTTTCCATCTGCACAGTTTGTTTCTTCTCATGAGACACTTTCACCCGCAGAATACGGAAATTAGAGCCGCCCAGATCCAAGGCAATGAAATCTCCTTTTTCTGTAAGTGAATTAAAGAAATCATCAAAATTGCTTTTATTATCAAGAGTTCACAAATTAAAGGATTAGTCCACTTACAAATAAAATTTTGAAGCAAACGGTTGAAGGTCAAAATTACAGTTTCAGTGCAGCTTCAAAGGGCTTTAAATGATATCAGGAATAAGGGTCTTATCTAGCAAAACGATCGGTCATTTTCTAAAAAAATACAACTGTAAATGCTTTATAAACACAAATGATCGTTTCGCTAGATAAGACCCTTATTCCTGATATCGTTTAAAGCTCTTTGAAGCTGCACTGAAACTGTAATTTTGACCTTCAACTGTCTGGAGGCCATTGAAGTCCACTATAAGGAGAATAATCCTGGAATGTTTTCATCAAAAACCTTAATTTCTTTTCGACTGAAGAAAGAAAGACATGAACATCTTGGATGACATGGGGGTGAGTAAATTATCAGTAAAATTTCATTCAGAAGTGAACTAATCCTTTAACTTAAAGGGATTGTTAAGCCAAAACGACACAAGGGTGAGTAAATTATGACAAAATTTTCATTTTAAAATGTTCCCCTTCTGGAAATTGCTTTATTAAGCTACCTTAAATGACACTGCCGCTGTTATCCATATGACACCATGGCAGAAACTTGACTGGGTATAGTGTACCAGTCTTGTGATGGTGAGACTGCGTATCAGCATTTATTTTAGTCGTGACCAAGGGGGCTTAATCAGGAATGCTTTACTGAGCTGGCCAAAGACATAGACAAATCAACTCAGGCAGCACTCTCACAGTGAGAAAACCCACTTAGCCTTGGATTCTTAGTAACAGATTCTTCACTAAATATTTGTAAGATTAAGTTTGTTTATGCCTTAGATTAAACAGAGAAAGAGTAATGGCAAGAGATGTTTGCATTAGGTTAAAAATGCTCTCTATAACGTCTTTCTTGGTTTCTCGAGGCTCCTCGACGTGTCCAGATTGTCGATATTATGTGCAGCGCTTGTTGCCAAGCAACACTGAAAATCAATTGACTTCCTTTTCTTTTTTTTCTGGCTGTCTTCTGTTTCTAGGTTGGATAAGGTGTCTGAGAGTGTGAAGATTCGTAATACTGTAAATTCAGCATCAAAAAAGGTCAGTTAACTGGTGTACTACAGTAAAATGTTAATCGTATGAAAGGGATACATAACAAAACGGTTTCAGCAACCTAAATATATTCTTTCTGACTTAGTAAAAAAAAAAAAAGATTTTGTTTAACAACATATTAACCATTCCTAGAAAACTTTATAGATTAAATGACACGTGAGTACAAATATAAAAGGTTACATACAGTAAAGTGAGACTGAAACTATTTTATACTCTATTTCACAAGAATCATATTAACTCTCAGATATTATATATTTCATAACATGTAAAAATAGCAGCAAGCCACAAGAAATTAAATCACAATCACAAGAATTCTTTTAAATGCAGGTGAGTGTTTGGTGGGCTTTTTTCATATAGTACATACATGCTGTAAACACTTAGGCATTTTATCATTGGGATGTTAATAGGTCAGAATCTATATTTAGAATTTTTTATACTGTACTGTCCAGTACTTTATGACTAGGGAGCTGCTCTTGACAAGATATTCCGGACTTGATATATGTATGCTATATACAATACTATGCTACATATTGCAGTGATGGATTATTGATGTGGGCACAAAATCGATCAGAGGTCCATGTTGTAATAATTGCATTGAATTACTTTGTTGGTACAGGAGAAGTGAATCTGCCATCCTTAACTAGAATAAAACTGCCTTGAAAAACATATTGTAGTATGCTAACAAATTGCACTGAAGTCAACTTTCACATTCCAATCTGACTGGGATTACAGCTCATATAATCTGTGATGTAACCCAATTCATTTGATTGGATGCTGCAGGTCATGAAAAGCATGAGCACATGTCGATGCAGCTCTGAATGTGTTGTGGCACAGGGAATATTGGTTCAATATTGTGACCACTCAGTAGTAGATTCTGTGCTATAGTAAAGTTTGCATAGTAAATGCATTTGGCGCTGAGCAAATGTTATTCATTCAAAGGCTATTTAAAAGAATGTAACCATATTGTGACTTTAAAATGTAACCATTACTTAGCCTTGATGCAAATTCTTGGGGGAACGAGTAAAAATATGCAGTACTGAATATGCATTTTAAAAAAGGGTCAAATGGTCACTAGCTTTTTGTGATGAATGAAATCTACACTTGCAGCAATACTGGTTAAACAAGTTTTCTTGACAACTTACAAACAGCATGTAATGAATATCTTCTGAGGTTGAAAGTACCCAAAATTCACCTTATGACATGCAGTGGTATCTCTGGGGGCAGTACTTGTTTCAATTAAAGCATTAATTCAAATTTAAGCATCTGATGATTTAATGATTTTCGATTCAAAAACCAATATTTTGGTCAAATTAATTGTTCTTTCTCTTGTCAATGCATTTAAAAGAAGTTTAAAGAAGGAAGCTGAAGCTGCTTTTTGAGACTGATTTGCCCTGACGGACAGAACTGCATATTTAGTTTGCTTGACACTAACTTGTGAGGGAAGCCAAGGTAGATTCTTATTTCATGCTATATTTGGACTCTTCCTTTCATATTGAATTCCAACGCAAGCATTTGGACTTATTTAAAGACTCTGTGATCAGATAAAAGTCTGCTTTCAGTGTGCATTTATATGGAAAAAAAAAGATTTGCGACCATAAAAATGATAAGCTCACCTGAACCATCAGGAATGGACCTTACAAAGGTGGGCAGCATCTTGACGGTAGCTGTCGGGTTGGTGTCTCGTCCCAGTCCATTTTCCATTTCCCTTCGGAAGCGGGCCATGATGTCACGCAGTGTCTCGTCCGAGAACCGCATGGCATACAAGTATTTGTCAATCTACACAAATGAACACACAATGAAAAAAATTGCATTAAATTGATAAAAAAATATATATATTTAAAATAAAGGCCTTTCTTTTGAACTTTCTATTTAGCAAAGAATTCTAAAAATGTATCGCGGTCTCCACAAAAATATTAAGCAGCACGACTGTTTTCAACATTGATATGTTGAAATGATTTGTGAAATGATTAGAATGATTTCTGAAGGATCATGTGACACTGAAGACTGGAGTAATGACTGCTTAAAATTCAGCTTTGCCATCACAGGAATAAATTACATTTTAAAATAAAAAGTAGGTACATTTTAAATTTTGGAATATTATTTTATAATATTACTGTTCGTCTGTATTTTAGATCAAATAAATACAGCATTAGTGAGCATGAGAGACTTTTAAAGACATTAAAAATCTTACTGACCCTCAATTTTTGAATGGTAATTATTCAAAAGACCCTAAACAATGACCTTTGCCCTCATTTTCTGAAAGCACCCAGGGTGTTTGTTAGTAATCAACATGATAAATGTGGTCAAGTCATTGCCTGTCACTTGTTAGGTCAGTGTGTCCTTGAAATATATAATATGCCCTATGTCCTAGACTATGCAGACATACCAGAAATCTATGGGAAGGACAGTTTATAAACACAGATGATATTCATCATGAAAACGGCTAGTGGAAGATGTTTCACTGAAGTCTAATGGAACAAGAGTGAAATAAAACTGTAAACATGAGCACCTGCTCTGATGCTGCTTCATGATTAAGTCTTTAACTCTAGTGTGAGCACAGGCTATGAGAGATTTAGGCTGGCCTCTGTGTGTGATGGCATTGCTGGAAAAATTATTTACATTAGCATACAAAGTGCTGTTCTTTATGTACTGTAGTTGGGGGATACACCTGTTGCTTTTAAAGGTTTAGTTCACCCAAAAATGAAAATTCTGTTATTAATTATTCACCCTCATGTCATCCCAAACCCGTAAGACCTTTGTTCATCTTCAGAACACGAATGAAGATATTTCTGATCAAATCCAAGAGCTCTCTGACTGCTCCATAAACAGCAATTTAATCCACCACTGTCAAGGCCCAGAAAGATACTAAAGTCATTATTGAAATGTCATCAAAATGTCTTAATTTGTGTTCCGACAATGAACGAAGGTTCATTAATGACAAAAGTAATTAATGACAAAATTTTCATTTTTTGGTGAACTAACCCTTTAAGTATGATGAAAATGTAAATATACAGATTAATAATAAGTTTGGAAGAGAATGTACTTGAATAGGAATATCACAGGGTACTTTAGGTCTTATGTGGCCCATATAATTAAGGGTTTAGTAGTAGTAGTTTTGATGCTGCTGCTTCTGATGGTATATATGTTTTTTTGAGATCATGTCATCTACCATGACCTTTTATGAAATTAATAAACATTTATTTTTTAAAAAAAAAAAAAAAAAGTCATTTAGTACAAAAAAGTTTTTAAATGAGATATAATGAATCCATTACAAATATCACATATTTAAGGAACAGCCCTATGCTAGTAATATGTCTATGTCTATGTCTATGTCATTTCCGCATAACAATTACCACAATCTCTTTCAAGTTCTTGAATTTGGTTTGTTAAAACACTCTTTGGAGAGTGTGCAAAATGGGTCATTGTGTAACTGCATGAGTAACATCCAACTTCCTCGTAAAAACGTCAGAGCAGTGGCAAAGCTGCCAAAACATGTGGGTGAGGTGAATGGTGGCTTTAAATATGCTAAGAGCACTGACACTGTCTGCATATTCACAAACTTCTGTATAACTTCAGTTATAGTCAAATTACAGTATGTATATGACATCCATGGTCATAAAACTCTTATCAAGAGAGAGCAGCGCCCAGGTGCACAACTGAGTCACAGTAGGATGGATTTCATTTCAGCTTGTCATACCTTTTATATGTTGATGTAACCATACACAATACAACTGTTGCCTCTTATTCTGAACTGTAAATGTGCTTCTGTGAAATAGTGTTATTGTTAACTAAAACTATTAAAATAGTTTTCATTAATTGAAATAAAGCTAAAATAAAATATATATATTAGATGAAAAAATAAATTAAAGTAAAATAGCAATATTAAAAAACTAATACAAATGACAAAAGCACATAAATATTATTATAGGTCTATAAAATATGTCACTTTTATCCAAACTTTGAAGCACACTGGCAGAGAAAGCATCATATAGGAAACTGTAAATTTAAAAGATTTAAATTTAAAATAAAAAAGACAAAGAAGTAAATATCTGGTTAATTAATTTTGCGCAGAGATTTTCAAAATCATACCAAATAAAGTTAAGGTACACAATATAAGGTAATAAAGAGCAGAATTTAGATTATGTATTATTTATTGATTGTAGGTTATTTATTATTTATTAAAAACTGGGAATTTATTCTTTCTTTAAAAATATTAGTATCTGATCATATTAATACATAATCAGATATAATATTTTTAGGAAATATTAATACTGAATATACTGTATTAACTAATTACGTATAAATATCTGACTCCATGTCCACATTTTAGAGTATTTCTCAAATATTTCTCAGACTTTCAGTTAAGTTAAACCATATTTAAAATGGTATCTAACCATATTTAAAATGGTATTTTAAAAACCATCACGGTTTTCTTTGTGCGTGTGTGTGTGTGTTTTTGTTTTTTTTACCAACCGAGTTCAAATATAAAGACTGCATATCCTCAAAGTGAGACACACAGACATGTGCATACAAGCAGTCCCGTTCTGTTTACACATCTTTCCCTCCCTCCACAATTGCATTCAAACTGTCAGAACTCTGGTAAAGGCATGCTGTCAGTCAGCTGTTGTAACCTGACACTTTCCTGCGGGGGAGGGGGGCTTTAGATGCTCACGACCACCTTCCCCCACACAGAGACGTACTCTACAATGAGCACGTTCACATAGAGACACAAAAAATTGTTCCTCTCCTCATGGCAGCTCTCTGTCACCCCACATCCTGCTTTCAAGGACACTGCAGCATAGACCCGACGGCCTGTGTGTCGTCACCCGCAAGGGTATACCTCGTCCTCTCATCCTCGCCGTCGCACGACAAGTGACGTAGAAGCTGCAGCCAGAGAGACGTGAGACGAGGCGCATCTCACGACTTTCTGATCTAAACTGCAGGCCTGTGTCACCTGTTGTCATACGCCTTGAAGAGCTCACAAACGCTCGCAAGGTCAAATGAGGACACACATGAGCAGCACTGGTTAAAGCAAATGATGAAACTCACCTTTTTGACCTGATCATCCTTCAATTCAGTGAAGTAGTAGGCCAGAAGCTGTGCCGCTATCATTCTGCTTCACCTCTTTGGTGAAAAAGCAACAGAAGAAAGAAGAAAAAATCTTACGATCCTTTCCAGTGAGGCAGGAAAAGCAATTTGAGCACAGAAGCAACGTGGGTTAACTGTAAAACGAGAAGCCGGCACGTAGGGGTGTTCCCTCCCAGCGCTTCGGCAATGTCTGACTCTCTTCTCGGCCTAGGAAGTCAAGCTGCATATAATGAGCTTGCATGTGATGCAGCAGAGGCTAGGATGGGGAACGGCTAAAGCCACACCTACTCACTCTGCTCCTATTGGCTGAGCTTTATGGGAAGGCTTGTGAGGCAGAGCACAGCTGACGACTGACCCCCTCCTCTGGCTCTTCTTCTTGCTTCTGTTCCTCAGATTTCACCTCCCGCTTCCATTCTTTCCGTTCAGTCCTTTTCAGTCTTCCTTCTTCCTTGTTCTCAGCCACTTTGAATGAAAGAAAAAGGGGATTCACCTAAGAGGCACGTAGAGCACGTCCCCAATGCGTCACATACTCGGGGCCTCACAGCCCTTCAAAATAATTAGATTTGGGTGGAGAAGCAAAAATGCTGAGTAATGCTACAGCCCAAGTTATATCAGCAAAGACATGCATGTTTCCTGCTTCTACAGTTCAGTGGCAGAACAGTTAGGAAGACTGGATGTGTGAAGCTTGAGGAAATAAGGAGACACGTGATTTGTAATTTCAGGGGAAGTCGGCAGGAGGAACAATCAAATGGATGACAACAAAAAACATCAGGGGGTCAAACATGAAATGCCTGCCCAGAAATGTGTGAACGGCTGGGGATGATTAAATATTTACATTAGAAAACAAGAGAGGATATGCATAGCATGTTGATCTTAAAATACACATAATCGCACAATGCAAAGGAAATGAATTACTTGTCCTACAATTTCCATGTCATTATGTGATTTAATTGTCATTTAAAATTGTCATTACAATGACCGAGGATCTAAATTTTGTGTTACATTGTTTTGAATATTCTTCACAAAATCTTGTGGTTACATGCATTTGTTGATTTTCTGAAAAGGACACTAACACTTAAATCTTTAAGCTTTAGGCATAAATGGTAGTTATGTCAAAATAACTTAATAATAAATTAATTTTAATAAATAAAAAACTTAGTACAAATAAAATAAAACAATTGGTACCCTTTTATATATGCCGGATATTAAAAATGGTATTAAAAAAATATAACGACTGGTACCCTATATACTGGGCATAACAAATGCGGATGTAATAATAAAATAAATTGGTACCCTATGATATACACTGGACATTTTAAATGATGATGTGATAAAATAAATAAAAATGATACCCTTTGATATATGTTGTATATATTAAATGCTTTTGTAATAATAATAGAAAAGATACCCTTTGATATATGGCGGATATTAAATACTTGTGTATTAATAAAATAAAATATGTGGTGCCCTGTAATATAAACTGGACATTAAATGCTGATGTAATAATAAAATAAATTTCAAAACTTGAAAAACAATCAATACTCCTTGATATATGCTTAACATTAAATGCTGATGTAAGAAAGTAGTGTAATGTGATTTAAATGTGATTTTAGCCATTGTGTAGCTGTTGCATTTACATAGAGCTTATTTTACAGTTTCTCAGGGGAATGTCACAGTGGGAATTCATTGTAACTGGAAAATCCATGGAAGCGGGCAAGCGGCTGAGGTGATGGTAACACAGCTTATTGTGGGTCGTGCTCCAAGGCACGTGGCCATCCTCCCCCCTCTCAGAAGCACGTGATTGTGAGAGCTCAACATCTTTCTGAGCAGAGCCAATCAGAGCAGAGTTTCACTGATATACGTCAGAGGAGCAATGCAAATTACAGATTTTGCCACCTTCATATATTTTAGCACATATTAGAGCACATATTGTCCATTAGTGTACCGAAATGTTGTGTTATATTGTACAGCAAACAGTTAAGAAAAATTATGACTTTTTTTTGCTAATTTTGATATCACACATTGACTATATTCAATCATAAGTATTCTAAGAGACATTTCAATTAACTTGCTACTCCAATATTATGATTTCCCGAATTTTTTTTTTAGTGATAGAAATAGTGGTCCTCAGTGGCAGTAAAGAAACATTTACAGCAGGTAAAAGACACCAAAGTCCTTCATGACAATAAGTTGCCTTGAAGATAAGTTTTCCTGGAACAGAGCTGTTCATATTTTACAGGATATGCATCATACTGGCAAAAAATGTCACTGAATGGCACACATTCATTATAATTAATTTACAAGGGAACAATGTCCAGCCAGTAAAGTACTTTGCATACTGGAGCAATGACATCACTTCCTGGCAGATTTACTCATTGTGCTGGGAGTGTTTGTGTTTACTTAGTGTCTGTTTCAGCGGAAATATAATAAATAATGTCTGATATATTCAGAAATGACCTACCCCTTGGGAACAACACCCTTTGATGGTTGAATATTCATGCATGAATGAACAAAGTCATAAAGGCACCATAACAGAGCTCAGATTTGTTTAAAGAGAGAGGTTAAGATACCAATATAACAGAACTTTAGACCCATTTTAATATATGTTCTTTAATATTTGTAGACAATTCCTCATAATGAGGAATGGTGATCTAGATCAGTAAAAGAAGTGTTTCGTAAGTCAGTTCATCTCATTTTCAAAATTATTTTCTTTGTTTTAAGGCATGGACAAACCAGTATCTAAAAATATAATACATTATACATAATATACATTATTTTCATAGTATTTTTATTTTGAGTTACGAGTAACCTTTCAGAATGCATTACACTTTTGTTTATAATAAGATGATGATTTGTCCTAAAATATGACATGAAGTACTATGATAGGAAGTACTCGTAAATGTAAGATCGACTGCTGAGATTTGCTAAAAATGATTAAAGAATCAGCACAAAGTGTGATTAGCTTTTTTTAGATAGTCCTGTGGAGCTATAATGGTGAAGTAAGATGCATCATAGTGACATTTTAGTGAAAAAACATTTAACAGCTGCTTTCTAAAATGCTTTTAGAAGTGGGATAATTACCATGTCATCAACAGAAAATGCAGTTGAACAGGAATAAACTAATTGTTTGTCTTGTTTTACCTGCACTTTTTTTCTTTTTTTTTTTTACTGAAGAGAAGCAAAACACATCCTCTGGGATCCAAGGGTCAAAGAAATGATCATGGTTTACACTAACATAAAATGCATTAGGCCTAGAAATAATTGTCATTAATCTGTCTGGAATTTGCTCTGTGGACCTGGATAAATTATTTGTTATTTTACTGTATATACATATATATGTCAGGAATGACAAATAAACAATTTATATAATGTACAACTCAATATATTAACATAGGGCTTTTGCTGAAATTTACAGGGCCTGGGAGAACATTGTTAAGAAAACAAACAGAACAAAATGTTCTCTAAATACAGCTATTTTACCTTCATAGATGCAGGACGTAGAACGTTTAAGTCACCTTATCACTTTCCATAACTGAAGGCAGGTAGGTTACTCTATAAAGTGTGAGAGAGAATCTCTGTCAGCTGAACTAGTTGGCTTCTTGAGATCAAATTGGATTAAATATATGCTCTTACATAACCCAACAACGCACTAAGAAGGGTCCAGTTGTAAGGACTGTTTCTCAACTTGTCCTTTTGATATTTTACTTACTTCATTTTTTTCTTACATCAAGTTAATGTACAGAGGTCAACTATGCATATTTCTTGAGAGACAATATGCCACAGCATGTAATTGTTTTATCAAGATTGCAATTAATGTTACCAGAGAATTGTCTCCCTTATTATTATGCTAAATTTACCATTTTACCCTTAGGTGATTTAAATTGTGCTTAGACAAGTTAGCTAACCTAAGAAGTGTATACACTTACAAGAATGTAAAGGTTGCATGTGAACGTGTGCACGCATGCTAGTTTGTGCAGGTATATGGTGACGTGCTGGTGTGCATGGCTACTAGCTCCAGCATACTATTGTTCAGCAGAGAAGCTAATTAGCATTAGCGGGAAGGATTACGATGAGTAAACTTTTCCCTTCCTGCTCCATGAGGATTTGTGAGCAGGAGCTGGCCTGGTTTAACTGCTTTGTTAAATCCCTTGAAGCTTAAATTAGTGAACACAAAAGGGAAATGTGCTAATGTTACCCCACATGGATCTATTAAATCACTTTTTGAAAATTTGTCAAAAAATATTTTAATCTTACATAGTGATATACTACAAGTTTCCAAAGAAAGTAACTAAAAATTAGATATGTAGCATTTTTACAACTTTGCTGTTGTTAACATAGATAGAATTTGTTAAAATAACATCTACTTAAAGGGATAGTTCACCCCAAAATTTAAATTCTGTCATTTACTCACCCTCATGTTCCAAAACTATATGAATTTATTTCTTTGTGCAACACAAAAGAAGAAATTTTGAAGAACTACAGTTCAAAAGTTTGGGGTCAGTAGGATTTTGTTTAAAAATGTGTTTGAAAAAAAATCTTTTTTGATCATTATATTTATTTGATCAAAAATCTAAAACCATAATATTGTGAAATACTACTACAATTTAAAATTCTCTTTATTTTTTGTCAATATATTTTTAAAATTGTGATGGCAAAGCTGTCACAAGATCCTTCAGAAAGATCCTTCTGCTCAAGAAACATTTCTTCTTATTATTAATGTTGACAGACCTGCCAACATGTACGCATTTTGCGTAGCGGGTACGCATTTTGACCTCAAAGTACCATAGACGGTAAAAGAAACTACGCCCGGTGAGTCCTTTGCACGCGAAGTACTCAAATCCAGCAAAAGAAAGGCTGCGTCCGAAAACTGAAAAATGCTGCCTTCCGAGGACACATTTCAAGGTAGTAAGGTATCAAGGCACGTCCGAATCCAATGTTAGCTTCACTTCCTCTCTCATGAGATACCTTCCTCAGATCGCAGTGGCGATTTCTTTAAGACTGCAAGGGAAGCTCGGCTTCCCTTATAATGTCACAAAATTAATGGTCAAATATGTACTATTGTATTAACATTTTATTGACTAAAAATGCGTTAGAAAACGTTCATCTCAAAGACGAGTTCGTTCAGAATCAGTTACATATAGCAGGTCGGCTGACTCGATTTCCTTCTCATATATTCCCGCAGCGTCACAGTGCATTTCCCTATTGAAGCCCAGCGTCCATTGACTTCAATGGGGCTGCTTTGAACGGTTTTTTCCCGGCGCTTCGAAACTAGACGGTCATTGGATAAACGCTGCGATTATGTCCCGCCCACGGACGCTCAGCGTCTCTGGGGGTGAATGGGGAGTGGGCTGGCCCGGACTCCGAGCTTCTGCGTGATGATTGGAGGGTCTGTCGAAAGACTGCATCTCCTTTTGACTGACAGCGATTCTGTACTATAAGGAATCACTGAAGCTATTCGCGCTCAGTCCCATCGCGGATTTCTTTGATATTTGCTTGGCGAAATTGCTTGATTTTCATCATACATTTCACACAATTATACACCACATTCCTTGTTTCAGTTTTACAGAGTTTAATATTTTTTTTTAGATCGTTCATTCCTTCCTTCATTCATTCATTCATTCATTCATATAACGTTAGTAGGCTAGGCTAGCGTCGTGGGTGAAACTGCGCACGATGGCAGACGGTGCTAATATTGTCGACCTGATTTTGGCGAAGCCATTTGAAAGTGTTCCTTACGAGGAAAAACTTAGAATTAAACAGCAGGGCAGATCAACACCTAAGATTGATTTAGTGCAAAAGATAGGGGGAAAAAAACAGGTCTTTTCAGCTCTCCTGGTATGACAGTTAGCTGGCTGACTGGAAGTGCTGTGACAAATAAAATGTACTGCTGGCCATGCCTCTTGATGAAACCATCTCACGGATGTGTTGTTTGGTCAAAGGTGGGGTTTGGAGATCTGTCTAACTTTGACAGGGCATATAAAAGACATGAAAAGAGCAATGAACATGTGAGTGCATGTGCAAGATTAAGTTGCATGGGCAGGATCAGGGTTGAGCATGCAATAAATGAAGGTGCTCGCATTCAAGTGGCTAAACATAATGAAATAGCATTTGTCAAAGAGCAGAGGTCAGAGGGGGCTTTCCAAGCCATTTATGCCAAAACAGCAGATCTCACATCAGACCCACGAGATGAGCCCATGAGAAAGCGCCGTCTGACCCAATTGCAGGATCCCCAAGTGCGATACAGAAATCTGTACATGGCCATCCTTGATAACATCTTGGAGCAGATTCCTCGACGTTTTTCAAATTTGGAAAGCATGCTCTTCTTAGAATTAGTCAATCCAGGGAAATTTGATGACATGAGACAGGTATTTCCAGAGGAGGCCTTCCAAAGTGTCCTGAAAAGTTATGGCCATCACTTTGATTCAGGAAGACTGAGGTCAGAACTTCAAGTCCTGTATTCAGATCAGGACTTGCAGGGTAACAGGGGAAAGCTGTGTGATTACTTGGTGTTCCTTAAAGACATGGAGTTGGACAGTGCAATGCCTCAGCTTTACAAACTGTTCTCATTAATGGCAACAATTGGAGCTACATCTGCAGGTGTAGAAAGGAGCTTCTCCTGTTTAAAGCGACTCAAGTCCTACACCCGAAACACAATGGGCCAAGGCCATTTAAGCAGCCTAGCTCTGCTGGCCATTGAGAGGACACTGGTCAAGTCACTTGAAAAGACTCCTAGTTGGTACGACAGGGTCACAGACCATTTTCTTGAAAAGGAACGTAGGGCAGAATTTACTTTTAAATAAATAGACAATTTTATGATGTAGGCCGAAAATGAGCTTCCCCTCTCTGACAGACCAGTAGCCGCCACTGTCAGATCGATTTTTGAAGGAAGCATAGATGTATCCTTAGCTGCCTTTGATATCCCACAATCCTGTGCTTTCCATTCTGTGACAGTTGAGCTAGAAAAATAAAAATGGCGTCCGAAGCTTGCGTTTGCTGCTCAGTTTGTGTATAAATGTAGGATTTTGACCAACATATTTTAATTTTGATATCATTTCTATCGAGAAATTACTACTGTAGTAATTAAATATTTGTTTAGTTCTCACCAAAGCTCGCGCTATATTGCTGTAGATCATTAAACTGTTACGCTGCCTCAGAAGTCTGTCCGAAATCAATTTCGTGAGGTACCTTCATGCACAAATGCTGCCGTACAAGTCATTCTCTTATAAGATAGCGAGGCAGCAAGACAGCTACCTAGGTTTTCGGACGCAGCCAAAGAGTTCGACCAATCTGAGCGCTGGGCTCATTTCCCAAATAGCAAGATGGGATGATTGACAAATGCGTACGGCCTATCAATAAAAAGAAACAGCAACACAAAATCACAAACTCGATCCTCCTTCCACTCCCGCCGTCTCAGTGACTGAACTCTCTAGTCATGGTACTTCTAACTCCTTAAGGTAAACGGGTATAAAATGCTCACGTTATGTTGAACAACAAATTTAAATAAAATTTAAATCGCTAACGTTATATGGCTTAGTGATTATGAAAATGTTGTGATGTGTGACTGACTGACAAGCGCGAGTCTTGAGAAACAGGCGTTTATTTATTTATTTTCAGTGTTGAGAAACGTAGCCTACATGTGTTGCATTATTGTGTTAATAATAACTAAAGTACCTAATTATGTTACATAGCCTAGGCCTACTTATTTTATGAAATCTAGCATTAAAAGTACCGTTGTCTCAGAGCTGCGCGAGCTCTCTCTCATAAACACAAACGCGCGCGCGCACAGAGAGGGAAGATCATTGCTTGCTTGGTTTAAAATTTGTTCTTGCTTGTGTTTTTTTGTTTTTTTTTTGTCAGAAAACATTTTTAATTATCCACCCGTGTTTTTAAGATTCGTTAAATGATGGACGCTTTAGTTAACACAACCCCTCATTATAAGTCGGACTAACTTCTACTTGATATTTTTCATTTATTTTTTATTGCAAGAAAAGAAACAGCACTGCATTAAACACATTAATATAAACTGAGGAAAAAAAAAAAAAAAAAAAAAAAAAAAAAAAAACATACAGACAAATGAAACCTCAACCAGTAAGAAAAAATGGTCAAAGTTCTTAAGGAATTGGTTGTTCTTGTTATTATCAATGAGTGTAAGAGATTTAATAACAAGGGAAATCTCAGCAATGTAGACATCAAATCTAGGCAATGTCTTGAGAAATTTGTTTTTGTGAATAAAAAAATTGCAATGCAACACAAAGAAATTAACAACAAGGTCAATAGCATAGTCACTCCTCTAAAAATAAAGAAATATATCCTTCAAAGAAAAGTCTAAATTGCGGTTTCTAAAAGGAGAAAGATAACAGCTTAAGTTCTCCCAAAGAGATTTAACATGAATACAATGAAAGAATAAGTGAAGCAAAGTTTCTTCCTCAACTTGCAAAATACACACAAGTCAGAGAGATCAACAAAAGAGGCAATTTGGGAGTTGGTTGGATAAGCATTATGTAACATTTTGAAATGTACCTCTCTTATTTTATTGGACATACAGTATTTTTCAGGGAGTAACCACGCTCTCTTCCAGTGAATACTGTCAAAAACATTGTTCCAGAAAGATTTACATCTAGGGGATGTATAAACAGTGTAATGTAACAATTGCTTTACATGTTTACTATTACATTTTTTATCAAGAAGGGAAAACTCCGTCCAATAAAAGTTTAGGCATAATTGTTTTCCTCTCATTAAAGAAAAGGTGTGTTTTAAATAAGTGCACATAGCTTGGAGATAAAGCTTTGATGACAGAATTGAAAGTTCTAGCAGGCAAAGGAAAATTATATAAAGACATAAATTGTTCATATTCCAGTATACTGCCATCATTATTAAATAAATCCAAAACAAAAACAATACCTCTTTCATACCACTTGTCCATAAACAGGGATTTGTTTCGGATTAAAATATTCGAGTTATTCCACAGAATTTCTTTGTGGGGAGAAAAGTTGTGCACGTAACACAGTTTCCAAGCAAGTAAAACTTGTTGGTGAAATTTAGAGAGAGAAATGGGTAATTTAGAAGGGGTAAAATTACATTTTAAAAGAAACTCTAAGCCACCTAACCTATGAAATAACTTCTACTTGATATTCTTGAATACTCGATTCGTTTGGATGACGCGTTTTTGTAGGCCAACCCGGAAGTTAGTGGCGCACGGGTTCCCTCGGTTGAAAGCCTATGCATTTTTCCCATAGACTTTTGGAAAATCGAACAAAATAAGCTCTGTGTTTAACAAAGGGTTATGACACTTACACGTTTTGTCTATCAAGATAATCTTTACAAGTTAACACAACATTTATAGATTTTGAAGCCTAAATAAAGTCGTCAGATATAAACGGCTAACAGTAGGCTATAAATGGACTACAGCACACCATGGTCGCGGATCAACGTCACCACCACCAAACTTCCTCAAGCTTTATTTAGAAAACAACTTTATTTATAAACATGCTCGCTGATTATGATATGCGCTGTGTATGAATACTTATCCACTTTTTCATGAGAAATGCTGTCCAAATGTCCCGTTTTTAATGATGACGTCTAAAGTCCCCGCCAACCTTTTAGCAATTTGTTAGCAACCGCCGATTTTAAGACACAGTAAAAGTTAAAAAAATCACAAGTGGGTTATAACTGGTGAGTTTTATATCATAGATCAAAACGTGAAAGTATTTAGAGGCTTTGTTAACCACAGACCTTATTTCAGGAGATTTAGTAAAAACCCATAGACTTTACGGCGTTGGAACCGGAAGTCCTAAAATGCTAACTCGCTTCCGGGTTTTGCCTACAAAATTGCGTCATCCCTGAGGCACTCTATAGGTCCTTTCTATTCATTGTCAGCTGTTTTCAATAAATATGTTTGTATTGGCTAACCTTTATTCAGCGAATGTTTGTCTTGTTTATAATTCAAAGACAGCACGTTACAAATAGAAACCCTTTTTTTCTGTGGGATTTAGTATCATATTTGGATATTGTAATAATAAATTAAGTATTTTAAATGAATCACATGTAAACTCAATGTTTACTGTTTTCTAAGGGTTTTTTAATTTTAGACTAGTTTTCATTACAAAACCTGTATAAACAACTCGACTGTCAGGTTAGTTGTATGTAAATATAGCCTACTTGAAATTGCAAACAAATTTTTTTAGTCCATATTAAATATATGAATGCGATTCACTTGTGGTTGTCGGTTTGTATAAGCACACATAATGCAATGCAATATTAATCATGAATTTAAAAAAAAAAATGTTTTTGAGCAGTTGTAGTGAAATTTTTAATTGTCAAATTAAAAAAACTTTAACATTCAAAATTAGATTAACGAAGATGGGTGTGTGTGTGTGTGTGTGTGTGTGCTTTGTGTAATGACCCCCCCCCCCCCCCCCCCAAAAAAAATCTCCCATCCCGTCACACTGGTACTCAAAAAATTTTCCAAGGTTGGCAGGTCTGCGTCACACTGGTACTCAAAAAATTTTTCCAAGGTTGGCAGGTCTGTGTTGATAGCAGTTGTGCTGCTTAATATTTTTGTGTAACCTGTGCTACATTTTTCTTTCAGGATTATTTGATGAATAAAAAGTTCAAAAGAACAGACTTTATTTGAAACAGAAATCTTTTGCAACATCACAAATGTCACTTTTGATCAATTTAATGCATCGTTTCTGCATTAGACTTTAGAAATTAATACTTTTATTAATTTCTAATATCTAATTCACAATCTAAAAAAAATCTTTACTCTAATTTGGCTCTACTAGTCAAATAAAAACATTGCTTTTCAAAGTACAGTATCAGTTCCTGATTTAATATAAGTGTTTGGTCTCCAAGCTTCTCAAACAGCATCACAGAGCACTAGAGCAACATTCTGTCATGACATTCCATTGCACACAGCCACCGCCCCCTTTAGTTTGGCCTTTGTGAGTCTTTCACTCTGACTGCCCATGCAAACCGCTCACTGAGTCTGAACAAAAGGACAACAAGAAAAAAGGCCTTCAAAGAGCCAATGTACAGTGAGAGTGAAACGATGCTGAACACAGTGATCGTAAAAGCAATATTTATTGCACTAATCAATACATTAAAAACAATAATAATAAAAAAGTAATAAATTAACATCTCTGTCGATGTCCCTGAATGCACTTATTTTACATGCAAAAAAAATGCAAATATATGCAACCTGCAAACAAGTGAGATTTCATGAGAGCCATCATTTGATAAATCTATATAATTACTTATAGAAACCCTGTACTCTTAAAACACCAAAAGCAGCACTCAGAGAACCCCAGTCTGAGCATCTAGCGAGGTTCTTGTTTCTCTGTTTGATGCTGTCGTGCTACAGCTGTGATCAGGGCCGCCCCTTTCCCACTGCCATCCTCTGATAGGATGAAATCCACCTTACAATTGGGAGCAAGTTCTCTGACAGTGTCCTTTAAGATCGTGGAGAAGCTGTCACGAAAAGCAACATGTCAAGTTTAGGATATGAATCCAACACTGATCTAATGTAAGTAAATGTTCCGCTAATCTTAACTTACTGTGGATGTAACTTGTAAAGGGTGCCGTCCACTCCAACAGTAATCTCCAAATGCTCTAGTCCATGGTTCTCTCGGATTTTGTCTACAACAGCAGCCATTCCTGCACCACAGAGCTGAGCTGCTCGGCGGGAAACGACTCCACACACTTCCTTCACAATAATACTGTCATCACATGTGCCGTCCAAGCCTAGACTCTGCAGAATGCACCTCACTTGCAATAGTGCCAAACGGTCACTAAGTAAATGGAAGAAGACAAAGCAATGGTCAAATGAAGTACATTATGTTACATTTATTCACTAACTTCTAGTTAGAATTTTTTTTTCCAAATGCCTATTAAATTTATATATATATGTACAGTATGTGTATATGTATGAATAAGCTCATGAATAAGTTACTTTTAATATGAGATTATAAGTACACCTCTAAAATAAGATTTTAGTAAAGGTAAAAATGACAGTAGATGCCAAAATATTTGGGAAGCTGAGCTCAGTCATGTGACCAATATATTCTATGTCAGAGACGGTTAATATACCTCTCAATCTGTGAGAGAAACTTGGTCTCGAAGATGCCTTTGGTCTTCAGTCTCTCTGTGATGCGACCACGAAACAGAAGACCGCGTTTTGTGAGATCAATGAGAATCTGCCTTACAATCTCTCCCAAATACATTCCACTCGTCATCTTTTCAAACCTGTAAATGAGGATAACATTAGATTATATTTGGAAAACCTGACACATTGTCAAGGCGTAATATATATTTTAAATTCTTCTTCTTAATAATAATCATTTATTATTAAATTAATGTTAAATTAATTTAAAATAAATCAAATATAATATTCACAAAAAATAAAATTTTTAGTTATTTAAATTTTGCTAAAGTTGCTAAAACTTCCTCTGCTTTAAGGAAATCTTGATAGTATACTGCCTCCATGTGGACAAATGGAGAAAATCTGCATTGCATTTGTCTTGCACAACTGTTTAGACAACCATCGTAAAATAATATCACTGTCTAAATTGTCTAAAAATGGTAATCTTTACCTTTGTTTTCCTGCATTAAGTGAGCCTCCGTCCACCTCTCGGTCATATCTGGTCCGGATGTCCTCAATATTATCATTTTCTCCAAATCCTCCCCACTCAGTGTTTATACACATCTGCCCTTCATCACCCTCCACAAACTCGATGTTCTTCATCTCCTCCATGTAACACACATTACTGCCCGTTCCTGCAGAGTTGAGAAGCATACGTGTTGACTTGTTGCATACTGTAATGCTTTTTTGCGTGTGTTGGTTTATAACCAGCAGTGAGGTTGTTACCTCACAGCTTACCATACCTCACAGCTTTCAGTTACCATACAGCTTCACTGAAATACCACAGAAATACCTCAGAAATACATTAATACTTACCAGCAATAAGACCAATCTGACATTTAGGGTCCTCGTATGCACACGTCATCATTGTGCCAACTGTGTCATTCACTATAGCAACGATATCAAGGTCAAATTCCTGAAAGAACAAATTAAATCATAACCACACCAATACAAACATCAGTAATACCTGTAGTTTCATTCAAATACGATGATTATAAGCTACAATATAATTATTTATGAAAAAATATAAGCATTGAAGTCTGAATACTCTTATTATATGACAATGGAACATTAACATTGATGATGGTGCTTCTCTGTAAGTGAATGAGTGTGTCATGTGCAAAAGTGATTTGATGTTTGCTTTCCCCTTACATTTCTTCTTTTGATGGCCTCTCTCAGCATATCCACAACATCATAACCCTCACAATCTGTCGCTTTGAAGCCTTTCGTCCAGCAGACCAGATCTCCCTAAACAAATAGATGATACAAATGGCAAGGATGATCAATTGAGAGTAGCATTTGTCTGTGTGCTGTAACAGATTGTTTTAAGGTGTTTAAACCTTTTAATGATAATTATATTGAAAATTGAAGTGACCTCTGATAACCCAAGGAAGATGTTTTTTTTTTACCTTATCAATACCTGTCTGACTGCATGGGAAAGAGAAGGTGAAGCCAAGAGGCAAACGAGTGTTCTTCATCCCCATATAGTCCAAGAAATCCGAGATACACTGAACTATGTGGTCAAACAACTAGAGAAAAAAAAAAACTGAAAAAATTAAGTCAGCTTAAAATAGTATTATTATACTTGTGAATGTTGTACTGATACATTTCTGGACCCTATATAGTACAATGATGTTAAATATGCGGTACTAATGTATTCATTTGCACCAAAATGATTGATTTTTTTGTTCATAGTGTTTCACCTCCTCTCCTGTGCCCTGCATGATCTCCAGTGGGATGGCATAAATCTTGTTGTACATCCGGACTGAATTCCGCATACCAGTACGAATCTTAACCACCAACACACGGAAATTGGTTCCACCAAGATCCAAGGCAAGGTACTTTCCTCTTTCTGTGAAAGTAACAACATTCAGTGGCATAAAAAATGTCTTAATGAGTCAATTATAATCATTTTCAGATTTAAGATTTATCTTTGCTACTGAATATACAAAAAAAAAAAGAATATACAAAAAAAAAAAATCTAAATGATTATAATAATAAAAAAAAAAAAGTATGGTCTCCAACATTTCGTCAACCCTACATAGGACAAGCAGTTTGAAGAATGAATGGATGTATTATATTATATTATATTATATTATATTATATTATATTATATTATATTATATTATATTATATTATATTATATAACAGTGCTAAAAATAACAATAGTGCTAACAAACTTGGAACTCCCCAAAGATGCACGGTTTACACCATGATTGCTGTAAGTAGGCAGTTTCCCTTTACCTGTCCCATCTGGAGTCCTGTAAACATATGTGGGCAGCATTTTGACTGATGCAGTGGGATGGGAGTCTTTCTTCAAGCCTCGTTCCATCTCCATGCGCATCTTCTCCTTCACTTTCTGGAGCTGTGTGGAGTTCAATGCGAAGGTCGCAAGGGTATCATCAATCTCCTTACGTTGTGAAGCTAACCGCTGAGCCACTGCAGTCACCATGGCGGCACCTTTTGCACTGCCACTTTCAGACAGCACAAAACGAACATGACAGTCGGGCACCAGATGGCGGACCACCTTGTGGAGCCTCTTGGGGTACCTTTAAAATACAGATACAAGTATTAATTATGCATTTTAAACATATTTCTTCAATCCAATTTCATACTAAAAACCTCCTTGGGTTTTACGGGTGAATTGACGTACTGTGGATGTGTTCTGTAGACCGTCCCATCCACTCCTACAGTGGTCCGAAGGGTCTTCAGCTTCTTGTTTTCTCTGATCCGTGTCAAGATGGCAGCCAAAGCGGCAGCAACCAGATTAGCTGACCTGAAGGACACAATGGTGCAGACATGCTGGACAGCGATGCAGTCATCTTCATTGGGATTAAGTCCCAGGTCTTCCAGGATCTCCTTGGTGTTCTCCAAACCGCCTTTATACCTGGAAACATTCTCAGTTAGAATATGTACATTTAAACCCCATCTAGACCTGCACCAGATTATCACAAAACACCAAAATCCAGATTAAGCCAGCATGGAAATTCATGCTGAATTGTAATCTTTTTAGCAGGGAAAATTCCTAATATTCTCAAATAATCACTCAAACATGAAGATTCAGAACTTGCAGAAATTCCTCGTAGCTAGAAAAATATGTTGCTTATTTTAACCCATCTAATATCGGTTTATATTTGTGTATATGCAATCTTACTGTTCAATCAAGCAGATATGGTTGGTCTGGAATGTTCCCTTTGTCCTGAGAGCATCGCTGACTTGGCCACGAAACAGTAGACCCTTTTTGGCCATCTTCAGCAGGATGAGTCTCACAAGCTCTCCCATGTACATCCCACTCACCATCTTTTCAAAACTGGTTACAAAGTTACAGAGTTACAAAGTTAATACTACAAAACTTGGAAGAAAAAAAAAAGTTATGTGCACACATCATTTGGGAATAACTTTCAGTAAGTGTGGAGGTGCCCAAACTATACACTACAAAGGGTCAAAAACAAAACTTGATAGAGGGCTGAAATAAATGTTGCCGTAATACAAATACATTATATTAAAATGTATTTTTAATAAAATTCATTTATATTCTCTACAACAAAAATGTTAAAGCAAAAATTATAAATGAAGATATGCTTTAATGGCATGTTTCCCATATTTCCCCCCTCTTCTTGTGATATGGCATGATGGGCCAAATCAAACTTTGTTTCATAGGCCCTGATTTGGACATCCCTGTGTTAAAGCAATCTAATCCCATCAATAAGGACTTACAGCTGTTTTCCTGGATTTATTGAGGCGGCATCAATTTCACGGTCAAAACTTGTGATGAAATCATCAAGCACACCATCATCTCCGAATGCCCCCCATTCAGTGTTAATACACATCCTGCCTTCATCTCCTTCCACGAGATCAATGTGTCGCATTTCCTCCATGTAACACGCATTAGTGCCAGTACCTGAGGAAACAGATTGCGGCAATAAATCAAGCCTTCTCACTTTTGCAGGATTCTTATGAGTTTTAGAGGTCTTCTACCTTTTGAAGCAACACATTTGTGTTTTTAAATTCATTTTAAATTTACTGAGAGAAAATTGTCCAGTCCAAAAGTAT
This sequence comes from Megalobrama amblycephala, assembly GCF_018812025.1. NCBI lineage: Eukaryota > Metazoa > Chordata > Actinopteri > Cypriniformes > Xenocyprididae > Megalobrama > Megalobrama amblycephala. Next base: position 14,621,095 of record NC_063053.1, read on the forward strand.
CCAGTGAGGTCTTACCTATAATAACCCCCACCTCACAGTTCTGGTCATCATATCCACAGGTCATCATGGCCCCCACCGTGTCATTGACCATAGCCAGGACATCCACGTCAAGATCCTTCACACACACAACAGAAAATGGAGACTATGGATTCTTAAGAGGCAGCCACACTACACTTTTCATTCCATTGACTTCCATTTTTACGCATGTGAATGCGGAAGACAGGAAATGCAAGCTCAAGTGAAGAAGATGTATATATTGCATGTACTGCATATATTGACCTCTGATGTATCAGAGGTCAATATATGCAGATTATAAAGTGTTTTAGGTTCTTCTCAACATGCACTTACATGATGTACTATATACCAAATATAATGCTGTTTGAACCATTTATGTTAAATATGCTCTAAAAATTCTACAGAAATGTTTGGAAATATGAGTCTGGAAAAGTATGGAATTTTAAAATATGAAAAATTTGTAGGTGAACTCAGGTGCAGTCACAATTACCGTTGCTCTGCAAATTTTTATGGGCAAAATCCATTTTTTTAATAGGAATTCACGTGATCTGGAATTTCATGTCAGGGTGAAAACATTCCACATGCAGATTTCGCAACAGCTTCAAGCATCACATGAATTTGCAATGTTGTCAAATGGAAAGCTGCTTGGTTTGAAAGTTGCTACACTATTGATAATAGACAATGGAAGTTTTTTGCCTGTGAAATTTTGCTAATGTGACCGTATCATTAAGAACTCAATTGCAAGTAGAAGTCATGAACATGAATCACCAATACCAGCTGACTACTGTGTTATGACTTCTACTTGGAGTAGCACCAGTTGGTTTCTACTTTATTTTGTTCATTGGAAATGATGAGCAAAGAAAATGGTATCCATACCCCAACTTTACGAATGGCTTTCCGTAATGACTGCACAACATTGGTCCCTTGGACACCTCTAACCTTGAAATTCTTTGACCATGACAGTAAGACACCCTGTGTCAACACAAACAAAATGGGTCAGTGAGATCAGCTGATATGAATGTCTATTCTTCCATTTCACTGGTTTATTAACAAGAACATCCACTCAATTTCCTAATGACTTGAGAACCAATTACAATTTTATTTTATATACATTTTATATAAACATGTCCGAGTTCAGTTGTACCTCATCTATTTTGGACTGCGCACATGGGAAAGAGAAGGTGAAGCCGAGAGGTTTTCTTTTGTGATTAATGTGGCGTTTCTGTAGAAAAGACTTCAAAGATTCTGCCACATGCTCAAAAAGCTGCAAGAAAAGAGAGACATTCAAAACATTTAATAAAGGGGTTTTAAAAATGACAATAGAAAAATCTGCCCCTAATTCATGTTATTATCTATGGTGACTTAGATCAAGATTAGCTGACATTTTATAATGCACATGAACAATGCATGAATAAATATGTAATTGCAATATTTGCATTTGTAGTAATTCCATAAACAATTACCTAAGAGAACTGACAGTTTATTCAGTCTTTTCTTGTTAACATCATAATACTCTGGAAACAACTTATCTGCAATGGATTCCTTATTGTTATAACTCATATTTGTGAAACATCAATCACCTCTGTTCCTCTGCCATTAAGGATCTCTTCAGGGATGGGAAATGTTTCACTTTCCATCTGGACTTTCCCCTTTCCATCTTCTGAAACCTTCACCTGTAATACTTTAAATTTTGAACCCCCCAGATCCAGTGCCAGAAACTCACCCTTCTCTGCAGGGGAGCCATATGAAACAGAACAGATGTAAATCTATCTTAAACATTAGCAGATTTTAATGATTTACTATTTGTCACAAAATGGTTATAGTAGTAACCATGAAATAGCCAATAGTCATGTGTCATGTCAATGTACCTGAGCCATCGGGTGTTGAATAAACATGCGTTGGGAGCATCTTCACTGCAGCCGCAGCGTTGCTCTCATTTGACAGTCCTTTCTCCATCTCCAGCCGAAACCGAGATGATATGTCCGCCAGCTGATCATCTGACAGGCGCATGGCATACAAAAATCGGTCTACCTATTGAGAAACACAATTATTTCAAACACTGCAAGCTTCGAGCTCACTTCTGTTGCCTAGCGTAAGGTTTACTTTACACTTTCTTATTACATACATTCAATGAAACAAAATACTGGGGAATAAGTTCTGGGAATAAGTAATGTAGACATGCGTTTTCTGTAAAGCTGCTTTGAAATTATATGTATTATGAAAAGTGCTATACACATAAACATGAATTGAATTGAATAAGTGACTGAATAAATGGGTAAACAAAAGATAAATAGTCAAAATACTGAGAAATAAAAAATATATGTACTTCAACACATTCTGTAGGAATGACAACTTAAAATGACCAAGCAAAAAATAATACTAATACTATCAGTGATAAATGCAATTATATGACATAGTGAAAGATAATTTAGGTGTGTTTCTGGAGATAAAAATTATACTGCTATAAAATGACAGTCTCTACTAGTCATTTTGAACATTCAGAAAACAATTAGAAATAATATTTTCATTATTTAATGGGAATGTTAGCAAAATATTCTTTGAACACATTTTTTGTTAGCTGGAAAGGAACTCTTTTACTCCATCCTTTACTGGTTAAAAAGCATCCCAGGATGTACCTTTGCTCCCTATAATTCCTATCCTTCCATTTGTTATTTTATCGCTTTGATGACTTAGTAAAGAGTAATAATAAAGAGTGAGTAGGTGTGTCCAACCCTTAACTGGTAATGTATAATAGATAGTTCATAGTAAACTATTGAAAGAATGGGGGATTAAATACAAAACAAAACGTTAAAAAAAAAAGATTTGTAAAAAAAAAAAAAAAAGTCCAATCACCAATAAGCTACAACCAAATAGTCATTATTTAAATTACGGCTCACAACAAGGTGTTAAATTTCATGGAGATGAAAATCAGTTCAATAAATGCAGATGAGGAGGTCAAGGTCCTTTCTCCTCATGCGGTCTGTTATCTGCCCACAAAAGGCATGTGTGAGAGGAGTTAATGATTCCACAGGCCACGGTGAAATCACATTCATCATCAACACCAGGCTACATCTGACAATACACTGATAGAGTTAGACTCTTACCGTCAGTTCAGAAAATCACAAAACAGAACATCACAGACACATTAACAAAGAGAAGTGAATAAAAACAGATACTTTATCAAGACATACAGGGAATTATTTTGTAGAAACTATCATTATGATAATCTTCTGAGGGGAAGTTTGTCTAAAGACATTTTAACAAGTATAGAGGTTTATGAACAATTACCTTCTTGATCTGATCCTCCTGGAGCTTTGAGAAGTAAAAGGACAACAAATGGACCGCAAACATCTTGACTTCCTGAAGCAGGTGTTGACCAGATAAAATGTGATTTGCTTAATGAAAAGAGTTATTTGATGTTCTCAGGAGTGACTCTAGTATGACTGAGAGAAACTTTTCTTCTGAGCTTGTATTTCACTAATCCAGAGTTGTGCACTTGCTTCTCCCTCCCCTTTCATGGCTAAATGATTAATGGATAAGCCTCGTCCAGCCCCTCTGCTCTCCAGTCTCTCCAAGCAATATGTTTGGATTCACTCCAAACCGCAGGAGCACCTTAAAACAATCATGAGCGAAACAATAGATCAAAAAGATCCTTTCTATTCAGTTCGAGTTCAGTATGTAAACATCCTTCATAAGAAAGTGAAAGATACGGTGAGAATAAACATGTTAAATGCCTTATCTGCAGTCACCAGGACAGAGCTGACAAGATCAATGAGAGGGTATTTCTGCCCAGACGATATCAGGACTTCTGAGTTTGTAACTGTAAGGTATTAAACATAACCTAAATGTGCTGATGATTATAGCAACACATTCACAAACAATATTACAGGCTCTAAAACCAAAGGAAAATGTTCAAAGATTATAATGTTGCTGAGGCGTTCAGCTAATGCGGTTACCATAGTAACAGACTGAGATTAACTGGGGCCTTTAGCAAACACTGAGCAAGTTGATCTACCAAACATTTTTAACACTTCACTTCTTCGCTGAATCATTCATCCAGAAAAAAAAATTGACCCAGCATTACCTGCAAAATCATGGTATCAGCTGTTCCATTTTAGTGGATACAATGGTGTAAAATAATTGATCAATTTGTAGACAAAACTGTCCTAATTGCCATAAGGTAATTTTCACAAACAGTAGTCCCACACTTGAAATAATAATAATAATAAAAATAATATTAAAATTGCATGTTCTTTGGGAAGAGAACAATTAGTAGGGGTGTGACGAGATCTCGCGAGACTAAAATGTGACGAGATTTCTCGTCGAGGCGAAAAGTAGTCTCTGATATTGCCATGACAGAGTGGTTAGGATGATTAGGAAAGAATATGCCACCGCTACGTTTACATTACGGCTCCACTGTCGTTTTGCTTTGTATTTAAATAAAAAAACATTTAATTCAGTTGGATAACTCTGTATTTACAGAGTACGCGCGAAAGTGAAAGTAAACACGAGGGCGCATTCAAACGCGATTTCAATAGAGGGTATGCACGTGACGTCACCGTCGACCGTTAGGCCTGCGGTCACGCCCACTGAGTGGCAAAAGACTGAATGGCAGCATTGGTTTTCAGCGTTAATGTCGCGAAAAACACTCAAAACACTTCCAAAACGGGAAAGAGCTTTGTGATTGACTGTACAAATAGCTTTGACACATAACCTGAGGTATATTTTAAAGACTGCCGAAAGCTACAGAAAAAGCAAATGGATCACTGAAGTTCACAGAAACAGCTGGACTCCAGCAGAGAAACATGTATTTGCAGTTAAAATTTTGTGTTAAATTGTTGGATTTTGAGGTAAAATCATACCGTATATATTGTATTGTTATATATTATGTTGACAACTCATCAATTAAATATTTTCCATCTTATATTCTGCATAATTGGGTGTTTTTAAATAAACAACACTGACAAAAACTATACTATAAAACTATATATGTTTTAGGGCTGGACAATATGACATAACATTGATATAAGTGATTATTGGATTTAAACCTACCTATATTGTAGTTATATAAAATATTCACAGGCAGATTTGCTTTATGTATTTCCCCGCAGTCGAAATCAGGCATATATAAATGTCAGGAAACACGACTCCTGGCTGCATGTCAATATTCATGGATTAGGTTTATTTGACGTGTCATAAGGAACATTTTCGAGCCCAACCTTTAGAGTAATCGTTTGTTTTACTCGCGTTTTCGCAGTTTCTCCTATTAAATCCAGTCACGCAGCAGGTTCTTTTGCCACTCAGTCCAGATGAGGGAGCGCGTTCCGGCGGGAAAGTGACGTCGATGCATACCCTCTATACCCCGCATTTTGAAAGCGTCTCACTGATGCATGCAGATATCTTCCAATATGAAAGCTATTTTAGGCTGGGCATTGTAGTTGTAACCATCTCAGCTCTGTATCAAAGAAAAATTTGGTCTTATTTGCACTTTGAATATTCATTCAGTAGAACTGAAATGACATTCATTACAAGATGATTAGTAAAAACATTTCAAATACACCTGCAGAATATTTTTTCTAGTCATGTATTTCGCCATTGAGGATTTCTTAAAAATAGTGTGTAAAAATCTCGTCTCGTCTCGTTCTCGTTAACTCAATCTCGAGTTCCGTCTCGTCTCGTGAGATACCCGTCTCGTCACACCCCTAACAATTATTTATGGTTTTGTTCACAATTACATTGCATGAAAGCTAGTTTTAAACAAACCAAAATTTGGAGGCAAATTAGCTCCTACTGATTTATCTGGATAAAATCCGCAGCCATTACCCATACTGGTGTATTTATGGTGTATAAACATTTATTAAATGTTTATTGCTATATATAAAAAAAAAAAAAAAAACACGGGAGTTTTAAACCATATTCAGACATGTCCCAAAATATGGTAAAGGTGTTGCCAAAAAACAAACAAAAAAAGCTTATAAAAAGGTAATAAAAACATCATGCATGATGATGACCTGAATAATTTTCTGAGAATATAGATAATCCTTTGAAAAAGAACAAAAATTTGACGTCAGTTTAACTTTTTCCTGTCGGTAGAAGAAAATTACTATTAATTAAACCTTTTAACATATACTTGTAACATATGACAATTTGATTTGCTCTGATTTTTTTTTTAAGCTGACCCTTACACTACCCTCAACTGTACAAGGCTGTTGCAGTAAGGTGTACAATTACGAAATCACTCCATGTTTCAACTTGTATTTCATTGGTTGAGTAGTTTTCCTAAAATAACATCAGACTGCATAACCGTGCTAAAAATAGAAGAGGGTAAATACAAATTATTGGTTTTTCAACTACAGGTTCAATGGACTGAGGTCTCTAGGTCATATGTAACTTTACTTTTTTTTGGGTCATGGGAACCTGAAATTATCTCTTTTTCTGCATTTTTAAAATAACATTCTGCAGGTGAAGAAACATTTTTCTGTGGTTAAGCAACAGAAAGCCATTAAAAATATCAATATAGTTTTATTGTAACATCTAAAAGTGGGTGGTACAGTCCTCTTTTTGACACTCGATTTACATTACTATGAAAATTGCAAAGTTTTATAGTAAGATAGATGTCATGCACTCCATAAATGGAGACCATTACATCCAGTTCAGAGCATCAGCAATATTGTCCTCTTGATCTTCTAAAAGTCCAGAAAAGTCAGTTCTACACAGTGTTAGCGTTCACTTTTTCTTTCTTTTCCCTTTATTTGTTGAAACGGAGTCATCTCCGTTTTGGCTCTGCTCTCGGACCCATTCTCTCTGCAGCTGCTCTAACAGCTCTTTTGTCAGTAGTCCATCCCGCAACAACCTTGAGCTCAGTGAAGAATCCGTCGGCCTGAGCTCTTTTCTTTGATTATGAGCCTTTAGCGCCCGTCCCCTCCTCAGTGGCAGCGTGTTTGAATCAAAAGTCTTACGGAGGCTGTGGTTTCTGCAGCGGCGGACTGATTCTCTGTGGCACGGATAAGCCGCGTGATGTTACGCACACCAACCTGGATGATTCCGTCCAGTTCTTTTTGAATCTCACGGATGAGGTTAGCATCTGGGAACATGTCCATGAAGCGATAGCTGCAAGAGGGAAGCAGTCCAAGAGGATTCAAATTATAGATGACATGATCGGAAAAGGGATACTTTTATTTATTGCTCTTTGATTTAATACTAGAATTTGAATATATACAGATGGTTTGTGTTCATCTTTAGGGGGAAAAAAAAAAATACCTGAGCCAAAGGTAAAGATCTAGCACATCATGGACAGCCTCAAGGTGAACCAGGTCCTTGATGTTTTTGGGAGGGGCCAGGGGCCAATTCATATGTCGACACACCCAGTCGAATGTCAGAGGCTCGTCTCTGCTGAACTGTCTGGCAAACTACAGAAATCAGATTTTACAGCGTTTATTAGACTAAGGTAATGTTAATTTATAAATATACTATTATACCATTAATATTATACAGTGTTGCTATAGTTAACTAAAACTACAACTATTAAATATAATTTACAGTAATTGAAATAAAGCTGAAATAAAATATAAATATTAGATTAAAAACTTGAGAAATATTGCTGTGGCAACTAACTGAAATAAGTTTAAGTACTAAATTGACTAAAACTGAAATAAAAATGAAGGCTATATAGAAATAAAGGGGTAACATTTTGCAATAAGGTTCCATTTGTTAACACTGCATAATTAACTATTTATTAGTTATTTGATGTTAACTTCAACATTTACTAATACATTATTAAAATCTAAAGTCGTATCAGTTAATATTTAATGGATCTGAGCTAACATGAAAGTATTTTTATTAACTAACGTAAACAAAGATGAATAAATATTTTTTGAACCTCATTGTAAAGTGTTACAAAAAGAACTGACATAAGCACTAAAATTAATAAGATAATAAAAAATAAATACCACAATAGTACATAAATAATACCTAAATAATGCTGCTACTACATTACTATACTACTGCTATTACTATTGTTAATTTCTGAAACTTTGACACATTTTATTAGTATTTGCACTTGAAAATGTTAGAAATAAACTGCTATACAAATATTGTTCATTGTTATTTTCATATTAGCTACTGCTATAATATAGAACTAATAACTTATAGAATCTTACTGTAAAGTGTTACCACCTTATTAGATCATCTACATTTTTATACACTTTAACCAAATGTGAAATTACTTGTAATACAGCGGAAATATCATAATTAAATCATAACTAAAATAATTATAACTAAATCAAATGACTAAATATTCAAGGACAAATAGCTACATTTTATATTAATCCTCTGTAATCCGTTTTCCACTGTCAATTATTGAGGTTTCAAGTTCTGTAAGGTGGTTCGCTCAGATTATTACGCTCACCTTGAGAAAGGATGTACAAACGAAGGGCTGCTTCTTATTGATGGGGGCCGTGCAGAACACGTAACGGGAGCGCAGATTCAGCGGGATATGCTGAATCATATCCGCCAAGAATTTGAAGTCATCGATGTTGCAGACAAAGTAAAGTCCATCTACTTGTGCGAGACTCACAAATATATCCTGTCCAGAGGAGCAGAATGGAAACAGAGTGTTTTAAATGATGATGATTACTAGTCAGTAAAATTATTATGCAAGAACATTGAATATTTAGACCTACAATGAGGTTTGAGAGAGTCGCATGAGGAAGATGGTAGGCAAACATCTCTATCTGCTCCGCTGTGGGGTGTAATCCTGCCATCTAAGATGAAAAATAAACAAATGATAAAACCTTTTTCCAAACAAAATATATCGTTTACTTTTATGATAGACAAAACTAGCCTTACCGCAATGGGGTCAACAGGCTTCCCCAAGATTTCCTTTAAAACAGTCAAGTCGTCCCTTAACATAGTCGTGACCTCACCCTCTTTATACACAGAGCTGAAGCGTCCCGCTCGACCAGCAATCTGCAGCGCCTGTGACGTGGAAATAGTGTCCAGCTCCTTCTCCCCCTTCTCATTCACACTGGGTTTTACCAGAGAGTTAAAGATGATTCTCCTAATACTCCTAAAGGAAGTACAGAACCATTATTTTCTTTTAGTCAAAAAGTTTGAGAAAAAAAGATAAGGTTACTGGTATGACGTTACTCACAAGTTCAAACCCATTCCAATTGCATCCGTGGCAACAAGGATTTTGCAAGGGTCGTCTGGATCATTAAACTTTTTGGCTTGAGCCAACTTGGTGCCTGTTGACCAATCAAAATTTTAGCTAGTTTCCAGATAAAATGAAACACCAATTATTGTGAAATTATTGTGATGTAATGACAGGACGGCATTATGATATTAACTCTTTCATTGATGGAAATTTATGTAATTTATGAGACAACGCTTCCCAGCCACTGACAAAATTTTCTGGCTTTCCATGTTTTCAGCATTATACTGTAAGAGGTGCTATTACACAACTTCTGAAAGAGTAGAGAATCTCTGGATCAAAACACAGGCAAAAAGGAGCAGAAACAAGCGATAAAAGCATTGCTAATGCACATTGTAGTAGCACAACTGAAAAACACGCTTTTTGTTCAAAATGTTGCTTTTTTAATTAAACTTACCCACATTCAAGTAAGAAAGCATGAAGCTAGAATAAAACTTTGTTTAAAAGTAGAAGCTCTGTTCTTACAACAAAACATTCTGGGGGCCATGAAAGTTTTGTGAAAATTATCAAAAATGCTGGTGCTGGCTGGCAGTAAAAAAATAATAATAATAATATAATAATAAACTAAAACCAGATTGTAAATGTATCATGTGGACCTTACCAGGGGGCAAGCTGCCATAAATGACGGCACACTCCAGGCCACGGATTTCTATCTGTCGGCTGATTGAGTAGATGTCATTTTTGCTGAAGCACACAATGCAGTCGCCAGGCTTCAGGTTATCTAATGATTCCACTGCATGATTTGAGATTGAAAAGGGGGTCAGCCTCTTATAATTGTGTACCTTAAAGACAACAACAAAAAAAGAGCATTTATGTCAAATCACACTAATGGGCTCAATATCTCACACCATTAGGCAAACATTTAAATATTTTTAACTTCAAGACAAATAGACAAAATTAAGCATCAACAGAATATTACACAGGCAAAATAAATATTAACTTGTATTTACTTTGCATTAACTAAGCAGTCAGTAGTCTTTCCAACAATACTGTATCTCCCAGACTCACCTCAACCTCTTCACCAGTGGTGAACATAAGTTCAGTGACAAATTCAACTGCTGCAGCTTCTCCACACACATGGATCTCCTCAGCACACAAACCTATTCAGAAAGAGAAACTTCAGATTTAACATACCTCATTCAACACATTTATATGGAACTATTTGACCACCCAGGTGAAAATTAGCATAGTCTGTGAGTTTAATATTTGTAAAGTAGCAGGCATTTAAAGTTGAAACTAAAGATTAATGAGTAGGCACAATCCAACTGAGAAAATAAAGAGATAAATAGGCTACAATGGGGTTCAAAAGTCTAAAACAAGACCACGAATGAAAATGCTTCTAATTTGCATTGTTTACTCATTTAATACATTCATTTTCATTGCAAATTATATTATCAATATATAGTGATTTGGGTGAAAAGAACCAATTTTTTTTGATGAATTTCAGTATTTCTTGGTCAAGGTCATGAATTTGCATAAATATAATTAGTGACTTAGAATATAATACATTTATTTATTTTTTCATAATCAAGTTAAAAAAAAAAAAAATCCAAAAACTTGTTTTCCATGCTTACAAACATCCCAAATGATTAATATGCTCCCAGACTTTTGAGACTCCACTGTATGTGTAAATAAATAGTGTTTCTGCTGATTTGCCAATGTCAACTCACCAAGAAGAGCTCTGGTCCAAGCCCACCCTCTGGAGGGATCTTTAATCATTTGAATCTCATCAATGACAGCCACTTCATCTAAACAAAACATTCAAACAATAATATGTTTTATTTATACAGTAAATTTTCAAAAGCTTAAGTTAGCTTTACAATCAATGTATGATTAATGAAGAGTCTAGTTACACAAAAAAATAATATATTTATATTTAATATTTATTTGATATTTTGATATTTGTATATTTGATTGCTTAAAGAGGCTACATGTAATAACTTTCATATATTAATCACTTTTTTTTATTGTCAATGTGTGAACAGCTTGTATCGAAACTTAAAAAAAAAACGAGACCTTCCCAATTTTTACGTGAAGGACTCGGGACGTTTTTGTTGGGAAAATCAAAAGATGTGACGTTTACGTGCATTCCCAAGAGCCTCTCTTCCTATGACACATGAAACAAATACTTACAATGTTCAGGATATAATGCCAAAAGAGCCATTCTGTACTGTAATGTCTATGTGTCATGCAAAAAAAGGGATTAGTTCAAACTAAAGTCTTACATAGCCAGATCCATATAGTCTATAGTCTCAGATACTTTATAATCAAACTATCATAACTGTGTAATTTTAATTACCTCATCTATCAACATGATGCCGGTGAATTGCAGAGCTGGTAGAAAAACATCCACATCGCTATGATCAGATGCTTTCTTAACTGCTGCTTTCTCACTGTGGTCATTTTTGTTGTGTTTATTTTGTTATTGAGATGAAAGCACAGCACATATTAACATTCTTTTAAACGTAGCTCTCAGCAGCATGGGTGGTGTCTGGATTTTCGTTTACAGTATATCGCTGCAAAGGTATTTCACACTTCTTTTAACTTCTAAGCAAAGAATGAAAAAGAATTTTGTTGTGAGTGTATCAGGGCCTTAAATCACATTCAGTCTCTTGTATGTTATGTCCGCACAAGTGCAAGCACAAGCAAGTTGCTGGCTGTAGTTCACTTAATGGCCACCGTTGTTACTAATAACAAGGGTTTTTGAATTCTACATATTAACCCTTTAAAGGGTTAGTTCAACCAAAAATGAAAATTCTGTCATTAATTACTCACACTCACGTCGTTACACACCTGTAAGACCTTCGGAAAATCTTCGGAACACAAATGAAGATATTTTTGATAGCTTTACGAATCATTTGTTTCAAATCAGTGGTTCAGAGCGCCAAAAAACATGATTTCAGTAAACGAGGCTTCGTTACGTCATAAGCGTTTTGAAACTTCAATAGTTCACGTGACTTTGGCAGTTTGATATACACTCCGAACCACTGATTCAAAACAAATGATTCGTAAGGCTTCGAAGCTTCATGAAGCAGTGTTTTGAAATCACCCATCACTAGATATTGTTAAAGGTCCCGTTTTTCGTGTTTTTTTGAAGCTTTGATTGTGTTTATAGTGTGCAATATAACACGTGTTCATGTTTCGCGTGTAAAAAAACACAGTATTTTTCACATAATTTACTTATCTGTATACCGCTGTTTCCACTGTCATAAAAACGGGCTGATGACTTCCTTGTTCTATGAAGTCCCTCCTTCAGAAATACGTAACGAGTTCTGATTGTGCCAGCGGTGCCTGTGTTGTGATTCGGCAGCAGTTTAGCGCTCCTTGCCCGGAAAGGTCACACCTCTTACCATAACGTGGAGATGCACGCGCTCAGTGTTATTGTAAACATGTCTTTAATTTTACCCTATCAATTTGAGCCGGAATCAGACCCGGTGATTGGACTGAGGGATGAAAATAACAGCGTTTCGACGACATGGCGACAAACACACTCTACAAACGCAACTCTTGTGTATTCCTGTGGGCGGAGGTTAGTCAAAAAACTGTTTTAGTGACGTCATTAAAGAAGGAAGTAGAGGGATGTAGTCCAAACCGGCCGTTCGATGTAGGCGACTTCTGTTAAATAAAATATCTCGTTTGGCATTGAACTTTGAGCTTTAAAATTTTACAGATTTCATTTATACTCTAACAACAACATTACACACTAACTAAAGTTTGAAACATGGGATCACGAAGAACGGGACCTTTAAATAAAGTCGATATTTTGTTATTTTTGGCGCACAAAAAGTATTCTCGTCACTTTATAATATTAAAGTTGAACCACTGTGGTAACATGGAACTGTTTTAAATATGTTTTTAGTAGCTTTCTGGGCATTGAAAAGTGTTATTGCTGGCGATGCAAGCCTTACTGAGCCATCTGATTTTATCAAAAATATCTTAATTTGTGTTCCGAATATGAACGAAAGTCTTGCGGGTGTGGAACGACATGAAGGTGAGTTTGCATTTTTGGGTGAACTAACCCTTTAAGATTACTATTAACACTCAACAAGTATTCTTACATTCAAATTATCATGTTCTCCATACTTACATGGAGTTGTGACGCTGCACATCTCTATTGTAGAGGCAATGTGGCCAGACGGTCTTCCTTCTGGATCAACAAATATTCTCTCTTCTCCTGTCACCAGATCACATGGCACTCCCTAATGGGAAACCATACATAGTGGCTCTAACATTCACAACTAATGTGTAATTGCATTAAAAAGTCTAAAGAATGAAACTCACTGCATCATTACTCTTCTCATAGATTTCATGGGCCAGTAGCTTTAGTGGTCCACAGTAAACTCCAGACTTGGCTGCAAGGTATCTCTGGATAGCATGATAGGTCTTACCACTGTTGGTGGGTCCTGCATGAAAAACAATCTTTCTTTGAATAGCTCTGGCCTCGGGATACCTGTAACACACATTTACAATGTTCAAAAGTCTGCATTGGTAAAAATACTATTGCACTATGAATGTTTCACGGTAGTGCGTCAGAAAGCTTTAGCAAGTGCAGATGAGAAAAATCAGTGGATGAAACTCTCATTACCAGTTTGCTGGGACCCGTAAGTCACTGATCTTGCGTAAATCGTCTATACAATCCAACATGGGAAAAATCTGTTTGGCATGTCTCATAAAGTAAGGGAAAATGTCATCTATGTGTCCTGAAATGAGGGAAAGGAAGATTATGTAGATGGGTTTTCTTACACTGTTAAAAAAATAATCACAATTTTAACAGTAAAAGACTGTAAAAAAATGATATAGTATACACCTGTTGATTGGTTAACAGTCAGTTTACTAGCTATATACAATGAGAAACATGAATAAATCTTGTTTTATTTAAATTTTACAGTAAAATATGGTTAATTTTCTTAGGTACATTAGGGTTTTATGTAACATCTTATGTTGTTAAATGAATGTTTATTGTGTTATTTTAGTGTTGTGTGTTACTATGAAGGTGTTTTGTATTTGTAGGACACTGTGTGCACCTCCATTTTATATAACTTGGGTAAAGTTGGTTTTATATTCGCACATTCGGACATCCGTATTCAATAGCTTTGTTAATCACACTACATTGGACATTCAGTGGACATTCACAAGTAAAAATGCCATTAAAACAATACTTGCCTATTTTGATCGACTGTGAAAAATGTTGTAAGTTGACAGTCGTTGGTTGTCAATATCATGTCGCTGCTTAAAATTCGCAAACATTAATTTATTGCACATTTATTGGAAAGTCTGAATTTATCAGAAGTCCGAATGTGCGAATATAAAACCAACTTTACCCAAGTTTTTATATATACCTCAGCTTGTGGAAAAGCTACTTTTGATGAACTTAAGATTCATCATGTAGCTTTTTCAGTGTTTTTGCTAGTTGTTAATGCACAAAACAGATTTTAGTACTTCAGTAGGTTGGTATATTAACATTATAAAAAGATTTTGTAATGATACTGTAAATGTTAAGTTCAATACATAAAACCTAAATTGATGCTACCATATATTTTAAGGTAAAGTTCTGGCAAACCACAGCTGCTGTTTTTTATTTTTACTATAAATTTCACAGATTTTTTTGTTTTGTTTTACAGTGTATGAATATTGTAAACTCAATGTCTGAAGTAAATACTCACCAGCTCCACAGCAGATGTCATTAAGAATGATGTGCAAGTCAGCATTTATTGAGTTCATTTCCAGCACATATTTCCTAAAACTGACAAACGCTTGATGAAAGAGACGAGCTGTTGAAGAAGAAACAGTGATTCTTTGATGATGCAACAAAACACAATAGTATCCTTGACATACTGCTATGTGTATAGTTTTTAGATGGGCACAGTGTGACCCACCGTGGTTGACCAATGTTAATTAAGTAAGATCATGTAATAATAATCATGATGGGTCCATGATTCTTACCATCAAGTCCTTGGTCAGCAGCCAATTTTTGCATCTCTTTCCTTTTGTAGAATCTATTCAGTACTTTGAGAATTTCACCTGTTAAAAAAGGTAGATAAACAAAGATCAAATTGTATTTCTGTTGCAACAGTTCACCAAAAATGTCCATTACTTTAAGTGAGTCATCTATAAAAACACCAGTCCAGAACATAGTGGCTTCTCACTAGATATGTAACCAGTTAATGCGATTATATAATATACTAATAACATAACATACCTTTGTCCAGCGGTTGCGTTAGCTCAGCGCCGATTGCCCCATCCCAGGCTTCATCACTTTTGACAGTGAGCGGTACAAACAGTGATGTGTCCAGGGGTTTCGATGAGCTGTCTGAAGATGAATGTCTCCTGGAGAATTTTTCAGACGTCCTTCTTGTTGGAAGCAGTGAAGTGTTGTTTGCTGCTGCAGCAGTAGTTGAGAAGCTTGTGCTAGCACATACCCGGTATCGGATGTGGCAACGCGACAACAAGTAAATACAGCGATTTACTGACATTTTTAGCTTCCGTTAATCAAGTGCAGCTGGCTGAACAGAATAATAAAAACTGACAGTAGCACAATTCATTTTATAAACTTAGTGTTGATAACTTCATTTTAGCTACAGCAACAGTCCCAGAAACTATGATGACAAGGAGGTCAAGTTCCTCTGTGACAACGTGCAGAAGGACCCAAGAATTTGTGGTGCCCGAAGTAATGCCTGTTTTTTTTCTCAACATTTATTAAAGTGTAAAAAATAAACATTGGACACATTTAAAGGAAATGGATCATCATGTATATTATAGACTACAATATCATGAGAATATGTTCGCTATGATGTACAATCTTGAAGGATAATCATTTTTGGAATGTGGCAAAATTTACGGGGAATTACAGTAGGCGTACTACAAATAAGGACTGGTGTGGTGACTTCCGCAGTGCAACCAAAACGGAGTCGTTATAATGTTTCTTTCTTACCGCTCACAACAGCAATAAAATAACTGATGTCAACATGGTAGCAAAAACCGAGCACTTGCAGTCCTTTAGTATGTTATGTGATGATGACGTGATCCTTTTCTCAAGGGGGAAAAGGTCCCAAATAGGGTGTTCAAAGTTATTGTGACCAATTCATTCATAAATCATTCAGATCGATTTGTAAACCGATTCAAACTTTACTAAGTTTTGCAATATGGACGCTACACAATACCATTGATCTAGTCGATTAAATGTTTTACAGCAGAGCATAACCGGGAAAATAGATTCACTTTTGTAATTTCCATTGGAATTTATTGGAATGGATTTGACGTAACACACTCAGTCGAACGGCTTACGTATGCAATTTCCCGCCAAATCCGTCCCGATAGCTTAAAAAAATAAATAAAAATAAACCCTATATGCTGTATATATATGATCAAAGTTTATTTCGGAAAAGACATGGTTTGGAAAATGGATGTTTTTAACGCTTCCTTAACATTTTTAATAATAATAATAATAAAAAAGATAAATATAGCTTTAAGTATAAACTGGCATTTTTATTTGACATAATGGCAGATAAACAAACTATGGCTGGATATGTACAATTTTCAAGAGGTACAAATGACTCAGTTGCCATAACACAACTATTTCATTTGTTCTTCAAATCATTGTTATCATTGGGGCACTCAATAGTTTTATACACAGACATTTCCATTTGTAATGTAGTGTGAATTTTAAAATCAAAGCAGTAGGAAAAAAAAAAAAAAAATGTTTTAAGAGTGAAATCAAAAACAGTTTTGAAATTAGGTCCAAATAAACACATTTACTCCACAAACCACATAAAATATGCAAAAGTACATTTGCAACAGTGAAAAATTGTCAACATCCTTTTGTTAGAAAGCCTTAAAGCAGGATGACATGCAAAAGATACAACAAAACAATCCCGTCATTTCTCTGGGGTGTCTAACAATTTAGACAATATGAAATGTAATTGCAGCAGAGATGATATTTAGCAGTTAATAGCGATGAATCATCCCAGAAAGCTCTTAAGGAAGTTCAAGTGACCCTCTTTTACTACCAAGCCAGTGTGTTCAAAACTGGGCTAACAAGTTGAATATATGTGCCCAATATAATTACACAAACTGCCCTGGTTTTACAAAGCTTCTAGTCCAAAGCCTCTTTAAATATTTTATATATAGACATATACTTTTTTATTTTTATTTCAAGGAATACTTAAGAAACAAACTAACAAAAAAGAGAAGACGCTAAATAAGTTAAACAGAAATGTTTAAGTGGATTGCAAATACAGTGTGGCCTGGGTGCCATTCCATTTACTGACCTTTTTTTAAATGACCCCATAGCCTTTATTAACGGTTACTATGAACTCAGATTCACCAGCTAGCATGCATGAGATGAGGAAGCTCTTTAAAATGTGTTTTAGGTCTATATGTTTCTGCTCTATTATTTGGAACAGAGGATACCAGTGAGTGCACTTTTAAAAACATTTCTTCATCTAGGGAGGCGTGCAACCTTGAAGATGTGCTATATGACTGATGACCATTTCCAGTGCTTTCTAAAAAGTGTCCTTGTATTCTAACAGATTGCTTGCTGTGGACAGCAGGGAGGGCAGAGCCAATTCAGGCAGAGTTTATCACCATAAGCTGTGAGGGGTGACCATGTGAGCAGCGATCTGCATGTATGTTCAGTGAAGTTGTTCTCCTCTCCTGCGACTGGTCACTGAGAGGTATGCGTGTCCCTGGCTGGATGTTCTCCAAACCCCACTCACATTTCCGGCTGCTCAGCAGAGAGACTCGGCCGAGGCTCAGGTGATTCGTAGCGCTGATGGAAGTTCCGTTTCCGCAGTTTCTCTGGTGCCTTCCTCCACAAAACTATTTCCTACAAAAAAGGACAAATATTTAAGTCATACTGTTTATTTATTTTATTAATTTATCTTGCATGACAAATGATACACTGAAAGTAAAATATTTATATAACAAGCATTGTTACTTGCGACAATCAAAAGGAACATAATAATTATTTATAACTGTACATTTTATAACAAATGCATTTTCATACACACTGTACCTGCTGTTTGAAGTATCTCCTATCTTCTTCATCCACAAGCACCAAGTTTAAAAAGTACCTCACGGAGAACTTCTTGTTTACATCTCTCATTGTGGGTGTAAGGTCATAACCAGCTAGGAAAAGGCGAATGGGAATGGATTCACCTGGAAATAAATTGTCAGCCCAGTAGGGGAACAAAAATCAGTTTAGGGATAATGAATATGGCAATATCAACAGCATAACCATCTTCAATACAACCAGCCCCACAATATCAATTGCTCTAAATACTTATAGCACATCAAATTAAGTGTGAGCAGTCTTTTTCAGAAACACTTTGGGCTTTACAAATGGAAGTGTCCATACCAGGGCTCCAGACTAACATTTGAAAGCAGTGGCACTGATGCCACTAAGTTCTACAGATGGTGGCACCAGCACCTGATTTGCAGTTACTAATAACATGTAATATTATTAGTAACTGCACTTATTAATGCAAAACTATAGTAATATGATGATTTTATAGGGAAAATGTAAATGTTTTACACTGACTGACAACTTCAGTGATTATAAAGGGAGCACTCTTTAGTTGCTTTGTGTAATTCAGTCACAATTTGAAGAAGTTTTTGTTTTTCATGAGACTTGATGACTTTTCCATTTATTAGAGAGTGGGAATGGCTAATAAACCAATAAGTGCTCCTCTACTGCCATCTACTGGTTATAGTGGTCATTTCATGTCTTTTTTTTTTATGAAAGTTTGTTTCACACAAAGTGTTACTTTTCCTTCATCTTTTAACTTTTAGTTTTACATATCACATTAAAAATAACATAAAAATTAAAGCTTTGAAGTGTAGGAAAAAGTGTGAAACACTTTAAAACGTCAACCATTTCTGTGACCATGGTTACAGTTAACATTACTACATTAAAGGTGCTAAAGAGGATGTTTTGTTTTATACATTTTGGCAATATTACTTGAAACTGTCTTTACTAACTGATAAAAGACTATTTATTAGGTCCACTGAAAGGAATAATATTAATATACATCATCTGTGCACGAGGTAGGGCCTTAAAAACATCGGCCAATCATTTACGCGATTGGCCCTCTGGCTTGTCAATCACTGCCGTGACGTTCCTTGTGAGAGACGTGCGCGGATTGGCCCTCTGGCTTGTCAATCACTGCCATGACGTTCCTTGTGAGAGACGAGCGCGGCTGCGCGCTCCAGTAACTTTCCACACTCCACAGACGCTGCATGCAATGTTTTTGTCAGGAGACAGGAGTAACAACTGCAGATTATGAGTTACCTGCGGTGAGTCCGACATAATGAATCCACTAACACGACACAGCGAATGCCGGTGGTAAACACTCGTGTTCCAATACGAGTGTTTACGAGTTTTGGGAGGCGTTCCTTTGAAATGAGCTGTGAAGGAGGGGGGCTGTTCTTACGCATGCGCTCATTTCAAAAACTCAGTAACAGTCTTTGGTTTCTCAGTCAACGAAAAGATCCTCTTTAGCACCTTTAAACCCATAGTGAATGTTGGTCATTTTTTTGTGGAGTGTAGAGCCTTATGTAACTTGTTTTTTCATGGCTATATACAGTGCATCCGGAACGTATTCACAGCGCTTCATTTTTTTTTCCACATTTTATGTTATGTTACAGCCTTATTCCAAAAGGGATTAAATTAATTATTTTCCTCAAAATTCTACAAACATTTGCGCATAATGACAGTGTGAAAGAAGTTTGTTTGAAATCTTTGCAAATTTATAAAAAAAAAAAAAAAAAAAAATTAAATAAAGTTCATAAAGTGTGAAAAGGTTTTATCAAATTGCAAGGGTGTTTGCAGTGGGCTGTTTAGATTAATCTCGCGTCATAAAAGCATTCAACTATGTACTTGCACCTCTTCTTTGTCAGCATTTGAGCGTGCGGTTAAAAACTAGCCTAGAGCGCCATCTGCTGTTAAAAACTAACCTCAGAATTGATTCAAGAGAGAATTGCGATGCATTCAGAAAATCTCAGAATCGATCCACAAATCGGGATTAATCGATATATTGTCCCAGTAACAGTATCGCATGATTGAGATCAGTGCTCGAGAGCCTGTTTTGAGTTCATGCTGCGTTGCCAAGTAGGGCTCGCTGCAGGACCTCCAATCCTGCCCACATCCAAGTGTGACATCAGAAGTCACGCCTGTGCCCATCACCTCGTGACTCCCCACTAAACCACTTAACCAGAAATCCCGCCCTGCAGGTAATTTCATTGGTTACAGTGACGGGTGGGTTTAGGGATCATTGTTGGGTGTAGGCAAATCAGTACTATGATTGACATGACCAATAAAATCTTAAGAATCGGTTGCAAGGCAGCACTGGCCTGGCTTCTGACATCACACTTGGATATGGGCCGGGTTGGATGTCCACCGCAGGCTGCAGCGAGACGCTTCTCCTGCGTTGTGCTATTTGTTATTGTCCGAGCTGATAAACGATCCGGCAAGGTGGTGGTCGCACCAGTGCGACCTCTAACAAAATTAGGAGCCTGTAGCCCTTTATACATATAATTTATAAATCAAAGTAAACTGTAGCATCCAGATTTTATTAATATTTTTAATTAGTTTTTATTCTTATAATTTCAATTTCTGAATTTTAGTACATCAATTTAAACTAAATGAAAATGAGAAATATTTCCTTGGCAACTAGCAGAAATGTTTTTAATTTATATTTTAAGATACCATTTAACATTTATTTAAAATAACAATTGTTATAGTTTTAGTTGGCTATAATAACCCTGCAATGAACTGAATGTGACAATTTATGCATGGTTAAATTAATGGTTAACAGAAATTTGTTCTGCGTGTTTCGTGATTGAGGCCTTTTTTAAAAGACTCATTTACACTCATAACATAAATGGATACAGAAAATGATGTGAAGCAGCTGCTCACCCTTGACTGGTGCTCCATCCATAATCTCATATTTGGCCACAGTCTCTGTCTCAGTAGTTGTGCTCGGCCCTAGAGAGGCATGTCACATGACGCACTTCATAATAAATAAATAAAATGCAAATGAAACTGGACTACAGTAAATGTTCTTTAATTATTAATAACTTTGGTTTTTGTGAATCATAATTTATATTCTTTCAAAAGAATAATTCATGAATCCTATACATGTATAAAATTGAACATAAAAGGAGATCTTACCAATTCCTGTCATTTCTTTCTTGATCAACTGAAGCTCCATGTGTTGGATTTTAATTCGTACAAGTAAGAAGTAGATTTTACCCACAATTACGTCTTTGAGGTGATACCTGAAGGCAAGAAGACTTTGGTTAGCTCAAGATCAGTTAGACTGATAAGTTTCAGCCACTGAATCCATCCATACATACTTAGAATTACTCAGCAGCTCAGAAACTAGGATTAAATCAATGGCAAAGTTAAGTGCACTTACTTGGACTTATTGTATTCAAACTCTATATGCAGGCAGTCTTCAATGCCCACTTCCATTTTGATAGAGTTGTTGACGTCAGGGTAGGTGGCCAGCTGATGGACAATGAGGTCATACTCCTTTACCAAATCAGACAGCCTCCTCACAATTGTAACTTTAAGGAAATACCTGGAGAAACATTAAAAGGACATTGAAGATAAAGATTAAATTAATGTCAGGGCAATTTTAAAAAGATAAGCAGCAGTCATAAGAGAAGTATTGGCATTTTTAACATCTCAGCATTTGGCCAAACCTACTCATAATGCTGACAAACAAAAAAATCCTTCCACAAAGTGTTCACTAACCTCAGTCGCACATTTGCTCCGACATAGGACTCGTATGGCTTTTCCACCTGCATGAACTCAAAGTCATAGCTGCGGTTCTGTGTCAACTCCCCAGGCAGAGCGAGCTCCTTCACAAGGTTTACAAACTCATGAGTATTGCTTTTATCACTGAAGAGCTCTGCATGAGGGGGGGGAAAAAAATACAAGCTCTTATGTAGTGGCTGGACAAAAAAAAAAAACTTTTTGTGCTTTTTGTGTGCATTTCAAGCAACAATCTTGTGATTTTTGAGACATTAGAATCACTAATAATACCTAAAAATTAAGAAATAAAATAACTAGGGCACCATAACAGATTGCCTCCTACACAGAAAATGTGTAGAGCAGTCAAGCTCCCTTTCCATGTGACAACCACATGCTCTCCTAAGCTCTCAGCATACTAGAACAGCCATACTGAAGCCAGTTTACTGCATGAATGCCTTGAGAAAGAGAATAACTTAATGCGTTGTGTTAACTTACCGATTTGTCCAACAAACTCAATGCGAATTCCCTGATGTTCAAGCCTTTTGCCCGTTTGTTTCACATTGATATTTACCTTGACAGAAGACAACACGTGTTAGTTTTCTTTCAAAATAAGAGACGTGAAGAAATTACTCACAGTCACACAGGCGATGTTTACTCACTCACCTTTCCTGAAACTGATTCTCCATCATAAAACAGATAATGCTTCTCCAATTTCCCATCCTCAGTTTTCAGCTCTGCTGTTTTTCTGCTTTCAGCATCGTTCAGAATGACATCAATTTCACACACAGGACCAAAAAGACCTCCAAGGAAACTCTGAAAGAGTGACAATCTCATTTTATTTTTTCAATTCACCCTTATCCAGTTAGTGACAGATCTATTTTTCTGTATTGTGACAGAAATCCAAGTAAAACAAATTACTCAATTTATAATTATTGTTTTTTTTTTTTAATGGAATATTTCATTTTCATAAATAAAAAATATGCATCTTACATTCCCAAATCAGGATTTTAAACTGTATTTTGACATGTTTGACCAATTTTTGCTAACAGGTTGCAAAAAAAGTATCCATTTCAGGCATTTGTACCCTATTTGTGTGAAGTGTCTGATGTGAAAGGAAAAAACCTGCTCATCAGCAGTAGTATGATAAGAAACAGTCAAATTATCATCTTTCACATGAAAAATTTGACAGCTGGTGGACCTAACACTTTTTTAATTGGGTGAAGACATCATAATCTTAAAGCATAGCCATTTTACACATCAATTCAAAATTGGCTTGTCGTTTAAATCTGTTTTAATACAAATATGATTACATCGATAGAAAAGCAACACTCCCAATACATGGAAATGCTGACTCAGTGCGAAACATTTAACTGTCATGTGAATTGCATTGCTCAATATCCATGTGGAGTCAGGAGGCTGTAGAAACTTTTAACAGCGTGTATGAAACTGAAAACTTATAAACGGCTTAATTTTAGTGAAAACCAAAATGAACTCGGTATCTAGTTTGAATTCAACCTTCAGCTTCACAGCTGTTTTTAAAGGTCCTGCAGGATTTGCGTTGGTGTAAGTTTCTTAAACAAGACCAACACGTACAGATTCTCCATGAGAACCAATTTGTAAGGACACAAGAGTCTATTTGTTGTGTTTTATCAGTGATTAATCGCTTACTGATAATGACCAGCCTCCCCACCCAATACTCACGACTTCCATGGCCTACTTTAGGCTGCATAAACTGCAAACGTGTTTGCCAGGACTGGGGGCTTTTAATCCAGAGGGAATAAGGCAAGTGTGCACTGAGTTCAAGAATTTTACCCACTAAATGCAGTCTGATTTAACGCTCACCATTTCAGCTCCGTAGCCTTAGCTTGAACACAATCCTCCTCAGTACAACTTCCGTTGCTTCCCTGTTCCTCTGAGCTAAAAGGAATGGGATCGACAGGAACACACAGCGAGTGAGCGCTGAAACATTAAGAAAATGCGCCTATTGAATTTCAAAATAAAAGTTTTTTTTTTTTTTAAATTAAGTTAAGATTTTTTGCTTATATATATTTTTTTTGTCATGCTATATTAATTTACGTTTATAATTAATTTAATTTTATCCTCTAATTAGTATTTGTGTAATAGCTGTTGAGTAAGCAAATAATAAAACCAGACTAGCATGCATTCAAACAAGAATCAACTGTAAAATGAAGGTAGATTTTAAATATAAAATGGAGTATTTTTCCTATATTATTATTATTATTATTATTATTATTATTTAATGTAAAATACTTTGTACATTTAGTTAGATATTTATTGTTAGAATATTTAAAATGTTAGAACTGGTTTTAAAATACCAAAATCAGGGTTTTAAAATATCTTTTGACATGTCACACATTCTGGTAATAGGTTGCAAAAATGGCAAACTTTATATAAAATGGAGAAGAAAAAAAAAAAAAAAAACAGGTTTATTTTTTAAGGGTTTGAGGGATTATTTGTACCCTATTTGTGTCAAGTGTCTGGTGGGATTATTTGAATTACAATTAATTATAATTTCTGCTGGCCAAAACAATTATTTGACAATTTGTATGCCACCTTTGTGCTATTTCATGAATTGTTTCATTTTTTTTTTTTTTAACTGTTTAAATTGTAACTGAATAGACTGTTCAGTATAAACAGACTGTTGAATGGGAGGTAGCCTTGTGGCAATGCTCTGTCACAAATGTTTAAGGTATATTTGTTTGTCACAGAAAAAAAACAAAAAAGAATTTGTCTATACAGAAAAAAAACCTACTCTGAGAAACCTATTTTCTCAGACTATGTTGCAAAGTAATATTTAAAAACATGATTTTCTTTCTTCTATATAAGTTATATTAACTTCAATGAAATATATAAGAATTGTAATAATTTTATTGCAATCCAAAAATTGAAAATGAGTAAGTGAGATTTGAACTTTCCTGCGAAGCTGAAGCGGATGAAACGTTGCACAACACAGACTTGGCCTACTGATATCAGGCCATCTATTCAAATTCAGTCATGGTCAGAGGTGAACAAAAGGCCAGCACTTGCAGAACTTTTTGGCTCAAATTGGAAACTGTGGAGATATTGATTTCTTTTTGAGAGAGTGGCTACCGCTTTTTTGATGAAGTCTCATATTAAGTCACATCTGGAGTTTGCTAGAAGCCATGTGAAGATTAATTTTCTGAAATGGCATTTTAAAAGTCAAGCCTTGAATTAATCAAATTGAAAATCTCACATACACATTCTCAATACGGCATTTCTGATAAAAAACTATATTCAATGTGGGTGTAAATGCTTTTTTTTTGTAGTAAATTAATCCAATTTGGTGACATCAATGTTCTTGAAAAACTATTATTTAGTGCTGAACCAAAAGAGAGAAAAATATTTCAATGTGTTGAACTGGAGGTGTAACACGAACAAATGTGGGGGTGTAAATTGTTTCTGAAGGCAGTGTGTGTCATCTTAACCGCATCGCATGCTTTTGAATTTGCACATTTGCACCTTTTGCATTGTTTCATTTTCTCTTTGTTTCCATCTTTTTTAATGCTGCTCTAAATACAGAATTATTATAAACTGTATGTCTGTACACTTGACATTGAGAAACAGGTCATGAGATGCGAGTCCGGAAACGCACAAGATATAGTCAACCAAAGTGTGATAATAGGCTTCTGGTAAAACAGGAAGCCTGAATGGCTGACCTCATCTCATATCTAGAGCATTTGTCGAATACAGTTTATTACTTTCTTTACAGGTTTGAGGTGTTCAAAATAAGAGACAAATGCACATAGTAAAGTTGTTGTTTTTTAATATATAAGTTGTTTTTTGAAATGTTCAAAATATTATACAAATAAAATAATGCCAAAAAGTTGTTTACAAAATGTACTCCTTGCTACCAAAACATTTTATTTAATTTTGTAATATTTCCATTTTCCATCCGAATTAATTAAAAATATATTTTAATAGTTTATTCAGATCATATGTCATACTCTGGACTTTAAGAGTAGATAAAATAATAATATAAAAGTTTCAAAGATGAAGAGGAAATAAAATAGATCCTTACAATGCAAACTGGAATGCTATAGATTTTTGCACAGCATGTAACAGTTTATGAATATATATTAATTAGATCTGCGACCAAAAAAGCAGCATCCCGTATGTTTCACATTGTACAAGAGGAGACAGAAAAAGCACATGAGATGTACAGTAATGCAGCCCTTTACACCGACTCTATTTTCTGAGGTTGGACATAATCTGAGTAATCAACTTCAGCTCCACTGGACTCCATCCAAGTCGATGCTTCCTCTTCATTCTTGTTGACTTCCTGCTCTGGATCGTCTCTCAACAACTGCCGATCCATGTTGAGAAAAGGGGCGAAGATGTCTGAGTTACCTGAACCCTCTCCTGACTGCTCCTCAGTCTCAGGAGTGGCTTCCTCTATGCTAACTGGGACTCTGTTGAAAACAAAAGCACAAAGTCATTCAAGAGTGCTCCAACATCCTCTCAGCCCTTCCTGTAATTTTGTTGAGAACATAAGGAGCCAGTTTCTTAAAGAAGACCTATTATGCTTTTTTACATTTTCAGCTTTCTTTAGTGTGTAATGTTGCTGTTTGAGCATAAAAACAAAATGTCTGCAAAGTGCAAGTCTACTCCAAAGGGAGTTATTCTCTATATCAGTAAAAGCACTGTTTCTGAACTCCCCGAAACGTTTATCCGTTTGACGTACATCCAAATGAAATGGCTTCTTCTCAAACAAGAAAAAACGTACAGCGTGACTTAATTCTGTTGATCGGGAATTGTTTGGATGGTTGTGGTTTGCTATTGCTGTGATCTCATGTGAGCGACAGTTTGTCCCGCCCTCGCGCCAGTAAACACATCATCAGAGAAGAGATGTTGTTGCAAGAGGGAGTTACAGTCAAACCAAAAATTATTCAAACACTAGATATAATTTTTTTATTTGTTTTACTAGTGGGTGCAAGACACTATGATTCATTTATGTAAGTGAGGATAGCAAAATAAAGTAAACTGTGCCATATTATACCCAAAAATTCTTCATATAGTGGACTACCAGTAAAACTGATAAAAATTTGGGACCAAAAATGATTCAGACACTTTGACCTGACCATGTTTTGCTTAAGTGTTATCTGACATAATTAAGATTAATTATTTTCTGACACAGTTTAACTCTGAGATCTTGTCACATTTTATTACCATAAACTATAGTGAAGAAACTGTAATAATGAATGAAATTGAATACATTTTTGGTTTGACTGTATTTTGATTTTTAGTCTCAAAGTGACTTCTTTTTCTAGTAAGTATGAGTAAGGAAGATATTGTGAACTATAACAATTAAACCTAACAGTGAGTGAATAACAGGAACATTAATTTACTAAAAAATTATGCTATATTTTTTCAACATTCTAGTTATCTCATTGATCTGTAATATATTACGGTTTCTGTGAAAAATTGTAAGGAGATACAGCTTCCGTGACGTCAGTATGATTGATGCGTGGAAGGAAGTGATTCAGCATGATAAGTGCTGAGTAGAAAAAGATACAATCTAAGGACAAATTTGATCTAAGTAATTCAATAAAAAAAAACATTGATGTTACATTGATAACAATAAGACCATATTAGCATATTAATTGGCAGAATCAGAAGACACAAAAACATTTGAGTGCCTTATCCGGTTATATAACACACAACCATTGTAGCATAATGAGCACTAAAAATGTGCATTGACATCGACCAAACCTAACAGAAAACATCTCTAAACACTTATGAATATATATTTCCGTGAAAAGACACAGTCTAAACTACTTTAAGCAGAAATAATCTGCACTGCCAGGAAAACGATAACAGAGATTTGAATCATGTGGTAAAGCTTCACATTCAAAGTTTTACAATATATGAGTAACTCTGGAAATGCCCCTGACGTTGAACAACTTCAGCATATTTTGGTGAAAATGTTTCTTTCATTTCTTATCCCCATTTTCTATATGATACATCATATCTGAGGAAGCGGTCAGTACTTCCTGTAGGTATAAAAATGTCTCTCATAACACTTCGTTTTACAGATCCCTTTGTTTAAATGCTTTATATTAAAACATTGCTGGTTGTTACTTCAGCATCCTTATAAGGTCCCTGAAAGGCTAACTGTAAAAACTTCAGCTTCCTCTTGCAGATAGTATTGAAATGATTAATGGATGATTAAGATGTAACATGACTCCAGTGGTCCCATTATTAATCATGATTATTGGTTGTGGAAATGCTATTTTACATAATGTTTCCAAGAAAATATCCTGGGATTCAGATATGACAGGAGGGATAGTGGCAATATGATTTACCGAAAACACAACAAACTTAATGTAATCAATTGAAACAGTGTCTGCGTCTCAATGCGCATACTATCCATTCTAAATAGTATGATGACATTGGTAATATTCCATACTATTTTGGGCGGATAGGGTGGATAGTATGCACATTGGGAAGCAGGGAGTTTCTACAGTTTTTAGAACTGTTATGCATCCTGTTACAATACAATACTTTCCCTAAACTTTTTAGTTTTCATTAATCTAGACATAAATAGCCTAAATAAAGGCAAAGAAGTAACGAAACAGAAGTAAATAAACAGGAAACTTACATGTGTCTTGCAGCAGAAGGTGGAAGGCGAGCGCTTTGCCCTAAAAGTGGCACCACGGGCCCCTTATGTGTGACACAGTTTGCGTTCTTATCATCCGGCTTGCATGTCACATACATATACCTGCCTGTGGTTGGGGCTCCTGTGTTCAGAGATAATACAGAAATTAACACCAGATTATTAATATATTTTAACCAGATTATTAAAATATTTTATTATGAATTTTGTCATCAATTTGTGAGCACAAATTGTATTTAATTATTAAATAGATGTTGTGTTTTGTTATTTTGTATTCAAGTATTTTGTTTTTATGTATTATCTTACGTATATTATTATTAGTATGATCATGAAGGCTATATATATATATATATATATATATATATATAAATAGCCTTTATGATAATAATAATAATAATAATAATAATAATAAAAAAAAAAAAATATATATATATATATATATATATATATATTGATATATATATATATATATATATATATATATATATATATTGTATATTAATATATATTGTATAATATATATATTGTATAATGAATTCCACCGAAGAATATTGCATAATATGGCACTATTTCTCTATAAATTTCTTATCCAGCGGCGTTGTTCTTTTCAGTGAATCAACCAACTTGCTCGTTCAATGTAGCCCACTATCCGAACGAGTGATTCTAATGAGCCGGTTCTTTTTCAGTTGGCACATTTCCTAATATAAAAGACCTACGCAGAAACAGCGGAACGTAAAATACCAGTAGCAGCTTAATTGTGTAAGAGCTGGATGTAGCCTTTAGATATTTTTCAGTACAACGACGGATGATTTGACAGTCAACAAGTCAATGCAGCCCACTATCCGAACGAGTGATTCTAATGAGCCGGTTCTTTTTAGTGAATCAAAACCACATCGCGACCAGTGTCTGTTCTGTTGAAATCTGAAATGGGTTTCATTGGTTTTCTTTGGCAACAGGCTGCAGTATATGCAACAGATTGCTTTTTACAAATATTTCTTACTAAAAGATTCACTGATAGAACCGTTAAGGAAACAGAATCGTTAACGGGAATCGGAATCGAAGAATAAGTAAATTCATTTCTATAGGTCTACTTATTTAAAAGATTTTATTAGGCTAACGTTACTAGGCATTTTAACGGCAGTATGAGCAAAGTCAGTATTAGCATGAAAACTATTTACTTATAGTGAATTCAATTAAATTAAACAAGTCTTTTTTTTCTTTTTTTTTTAATTGGCACATTTCCTAATGTAAAAGACCTACGCAGAAACAGCGGAACGTAAAATACCATTAGCAGCTTAATTGTGTAAGAGCTGGATGTAGCCTTTAGATATTTTTCAGTACAACGACGGATGATTTGACAGTCAACAAGTTAGTATTTGTTTATTAGCCTATTATTGTTTATAACAATATCTTGTGAACTTGTTATGAAGATACGCAGTTTTTAAAACTCAGTATATCATCTACTTCAAAATCTGATTTTAGCATACTTAAATAATAAACTTACCTAGTCCACTCTGCCCAAAAAGGCATATTATTGCCAGTGCCAAAGTTATTATGTGGTAAAATCCCATCCTATTGTTTCTGTAAAGCAGAAGATGCGAAAGAAAATGTCTTCAAATGAACTTCAGACGAAAACTTCTCGCAGTTCAATAGTAGTCTATGTAAAAGACCCTGCCCCTGTGTGCGTCATTATTTCCTGAAATCAGCCCACAGCAACTCGGTTTGGCAACGTTTCCCAATCTTAACTATTACTAATACACAAACCGAATTAAACCGTCGTTTTAAATATACACAATAGGAATGGCAAAACAAGTCAGATTAAAACTAAACAAAAATATGAAAGCCAGTTCCAATGAGAGAACTACAATAAACTCTCTGTTTTTGATTTACAGCCAGAAAAACTATTTTAGAGTTTAGGCTAGCCATCTTGACAATTACAATTCATTTTTTAAAGTTTGTCCAAGTCCAAGTGATATCAGGGCATGTTCCTTTGACAGTTGCCAAACATTTGAGGTCCTATATCTGTGTTCAGCAAAAGTGGGACATCAGCTGAAGTGAGAAAAAATACAATTCATGATTTAATTTAAAGCTGCTATTAATTAAACACTTAAATAAAACTGTGGTACTGTCACACTTTTGCTACTCTTTGTTCGTATGTCGCATTGTGACATGTCTGGGATGTTGAGCAATATTAACTCACAGACTGTGATTAATGAAGGTTAAATTCTGCAAAATCACCCTCTAAACTGATGGCTTATTTCCAACTAAGAACTAACTTTTCTATGGAAACGGGTCGGTGAAGTCATTCCCAGTAGATTATTTAAAATATCATGAATGTTAAATTATACAATACTAATAACACACAATGACAGCATTAAAAATAAAAAAAAAAGTAAAAAAATAAAAATAAAAAAAAAAGTAGAGTGACTGTGCATGCAGACATGTTTTGTAATGTGTTTTTACTCATAATGTGTATTGCTATCCACATGGTGATAAATGAACCACTAAGAACTGCTATCTAACAAAAAATTATTTTGTTATTTTTTAATTAAGTGGGATGGATATGTAATGTTACTATAAATATGAACATCTGAATATAATATTTAAGCTACGTGAAACAGTTAAAAAACACTATAGAGGAGTAGTGTTGTGCACAGCCTGAATGTGTCAACACAGTTGATACAAAGCTGTCAAGTTTGCAGGAAGTGGTTTTGGTCACACAGGAAATGACAAAAGTTTCTCCTTTTATTATCACACAATATGGCAAGACAGAGAGGAGATTTCCATTGCATGCATAAGCAAAAGGAAAGTGTGGGAAATTCTGTCTTGTATTACTAAGAATATTCAAAGTACTGTCTGCTGGGGAGTTAGATTTCTCTTAACATAGCTAATTTGGCCATTCTGTAGCAGTCAGACGGATAACCTTTATTTTTTAAGTATGATTATTTTAAGAACGCTGATTAATAAAGTTATTTAGGGCTTGATGACTAATTCATTTAGTGTTCCATCTAATATATGGAAATAACCTGACATCGGATTCAGGTAATAAAGGAGTCACAGGTAAAACATCAAAGGCGCAATTGTAGATGAAGGTGTTTCATAACAAACTTCACAGTTTAAACGTCACTGAGATGGAATGTACATTAAGTTTGGTGTCAGTCAAACTATATACTTAACAGTTGGCTAAGCTCAGGGTCTGAAGTTTGTTTGTCTCTCAGACTGAAGATGACCGAGAGAGTGTCCCAAACACAGTCACAGGTCATTTACTCATATTTCAAATATAATGATAAGATGCAGATGATCTCTAGAACAAAAGAGTGTGTAATTTTGGCTTGGTAGAGCTTTCTTGGATTGTGTAATATTTGCTCCTTGCAAAGACTTGAATAAAACATGTAATGATGATGGTTACATCCTATTTCCTTTGGGATGAAACTATGAAGAAATACGAGTATTTCTTGTTTTTGATTGTCATATAGCAAGAAGGCAAGGTTTCTTTGATTTAACTTAACTCAAACCTTTCTTTTAATTGATCACACTAACTGAAATGATTATTATAGACACAAAAACATTGGATATACAATTTATAAAACTGAAAATGAATTTTAAAAAACTTCACAAAGACTTAGAGTAGCTAGGCTTTAATTGTTGATCTCAAATTGTATTATCAGAGTAATTGTATAGTCGGTTATAGATGTGCAACAACTATCCGGGTATTTATTTGGTATTGGTTATTTGTTATGAATACACAATAGATGGGATACAAAGAAAGAGAAGCACCAGAATGGTATTACTGAAATATTTAGAGAAGGAAATGCAATACGTTTGGGCTATACTTTGTGGGTCAACCGCTCGTTACATATTCTATTAGTTAACGGTTGTTTTCAACTGACAGTTTAATTGCACAAAATTAAAACAGCATATATTATGAACGCTCTTCTAATTTGTGATTTCATCTCTCTACAGTATGATAATCACCAAACAAGAACCACATCCTTGATTGAAAAGTTAGATGTACATCAAGCTTGACTGCAAAAAATTTCGCCATCCCATTTTCGCTGCACAAACTCAATTAAACGTTATTAATGTGGTACTGAACTTTCTGGTACTTTCCTCTTTGCATTCAGCCGGATTATAATTGCACAATGTTGGCTGCTACTAAATTAAGCCAGTTTGTGTGTGTGTGTGTGTGTGTGTGTGTAAATGGATGTAAATCAATATACTGTGAATAAGATTTTGACTGAATAAGACAAACTGAAGAATGGTAATGAAGTTTTTTAGCTTGTTTATTGGCATAAAATGCTTTAATATTAGTACAGTTATATTTTTCGTATTGGTCTTGTTAAACATACCAATCATAATATTTGAAATTTAACATCACATGGCATAAAATAAAATTGTACATTGTCCTTTGAAAATAAATTAATGACTGTAAATCATGCAGTTACATCAATGTTTCAAAAGCTGAACGAGTTTCTTACAAGGTGGTCCTGTGAAGGCTCATTAGATACATTTAGGTGTGGCATGAAACAAGGGGTAGTGTGTAATAGTCAGTTGTTCATATTTATGTGAGGGGCCACAATACAGTGTTTTCAACAGCGTGTTAGTTGGAGGAGGTCATTTTGGATCTAATTCTATTGATCTTCAGAGGAAGCAAGGAGGCCATCTCCACACTCAGCTCTAGCTCGGTTTCAACTGCATTCTTGGCTTCTGGATTCTCCTCGCAGTATTTCACCAAGAAGTTGTACGACTCCAGCGAGAGGCTGAGATTCTCCAGTTGAGAAGCCAGGTTACTGGAAATAAGCTTGGACTGTAATCTGGCGACACGGAATTTGGCCACCAACGCCGGCCTCAGCAGGTCATCCTCGAGCTTTTCAGGAAACTTGCCCTCTGGTGAGCGGATTGAGTCAAGGAACATCTGATAATACTTCATAGAGGAGGAACATAAGTGGTTAAACTTCTTTATAGTGTGCACGTCTGGCTGATCCTGCTTGTCGGCCACAGCCAACTTCAGGTCCATCATCTCATAATAGGTTTCTGCAAGTTCAAACTGCAGTTGCCGGCATATTAACAAGTAGTACTGAGCATTCAAATCCTTGCAGATTGGCTCCAGCAAGTCGACGCGACGCTTGTGCATCTTACAGCGCCGTTCCAGATCCTGTTCGAAGAATGCCAGGACCTTGAAGAGAGCGCTATGGTCCTGCAAGATCTCAATGTGATCGGTCACGTGACCATCCATTGCGAAATACTCTTTGGCCTGGGCTACGTAGCCTTGACCCACCAGGAAGATGCCACGGGCTTCTTCAAAGTCCAGTGGAAGCATGCTGCTTACTTTCTCTTCCAGGCTGCAAATAGAGTCGAAAGTATCACTTGAACCAAAAAGGATGGCGCTCTTTCTTCCCTTTTCTTTTTCCTCCTCTTCATTCCGACGTGCCCTCTTCAGTTCGTCCTGCCGATCTAAGTCTAGTTCTCCGACATTATCCTTTGTGGCAATAGAAATTGCTCATATAAGTAAAAATATTAACTGTAAATGTGTGTACATAAACTCTTAAAACATAAAAGAAAAAAGGAAGGCTACCTCAAGAAGTTTTTTCGCATCTTGCAGAAGATTAAGGCAATATTTGATCCAGCATCTGGCAATTTCGGCTCGCTTCTGCAGCAGCTCTTCACGTTTTTCACATTCAGCCTCACCTTTGGGAACATCAATAATAATTTATTGTAATTCATCATATACTTTAATTCAGACATACATGTAGGGTTGCCAACTGTCCCGTATTAGCCGGGACGTCGCTTATATTGGGCCTAAATGATTGGTCCCATACGGGTCCCGTTTTTTGACAGCTATGCTGATCTAACGGCCACTTACTTTCATGTATTTCGGGAGAAGTGGAGGAATTGTCGTGTTGTAAATCTGCCAGATACGATTCACTGAAGTGCGGCGCAAACTAACATGGCGGTGCCCATCGCGCATTATAGATCAGCTAACATGATCATTATAAAGGCTTTTAAACGACAAAACACATTTACGTACAAGTATTTGAGAATTGGAATATCAGGTAGTTGATGACATAGCTAACAAGTTTGTGAATATTTTGAATAAAAGTAAAAACGTAATAAAAGCGATACATCTGTCATACAGCACTATTGTGGCTGTGGTGTCACATGACAAATATGCTGATTTTCTGCTCAAGAAACATTTCTCATTATTATCAGTGTTGAAAACAATTGTGCTGCTTAACATTTTTGAGGACACAGTGAAACTTTTTTCCAGAAATGTCTGATGAACAGAATGTTCAAAACAACAGAACTTGTGAAATAGAAATATTTTGTAACATTATAAATGTCTTTACTGTCATGTTTGATCAATTTAATGCATATTTACTGAAAAAAAAAAGTATTAATTTCTTTTTTAAAAACTGTACTGACTCCAAACTGGTAGTTTACATAATACATTGGCTCAGTGTTTGTGAACACCATTAATCTCATGCTTCAAATGCAACATTTTTAACACTTTTTATCTTCAACTTTCAAAGATGTTTAGTAGATATAACCTTTTTAGTTCCATGTTGTTTCTGGCCAAAGTGTTATCTCTATAAGTTAGAGTATAGTTGGTCAAAGACTCTCTTGCTAAATATCAGCGTGTAGGTTTGTACAACCTCAGGATCTGAAGCAATGTAAACATCAACCGACAGGCATGAGTGTTACAATAACAGACAGATTGTGTTAAATACCATAGTTTCAGTTGTATTACGAGTGAAACTAAATACAAAATACAGTGAAACTAAAAACAGCCACCAGTGAACTGCCTAAAATTAGGGAGTTTTTTTCATTTTCATTAATCAACCACAAAATTGCATTCAGCAAAGCAATGGGAATGCAGGGAAATACACAATATCCAACAATATACAAGATTGAACAGTCAAACACCATGCAGAAACCCACTTTCTTTGGCAGCTGCCTCTGAGGGGATTTCTCCAGCAAGGGTAGCAATGACACTAGCCGCAGCCAAACAGTGACGAGCCTCCATGTACCGTGTCTGTGATACAGTGACAAGACAGACATACTGTACAGTGAATTCCTCGGGCCTTGATCACAGTGTCAAGATAATACATGCACATTAAAGGGATTAAGGGATGGTTCACCCAAAAATGAAAATGATCCCATGATTTTCTCACCCTCAAACCATCCTACGTGTACTATATGACTTCTTTTTATTTTCTTTCAGACGAACAGAATCGGAGTTGTATTAAAAAATATTCTGGCTCTTCCAATCTTTATAATGGTAGTGAATTGTGCTCGAAGCCCAAAAAATCCATCCATCATAAAAGTAATCCACAAAGCTCCAGGGGGTTAATAAAGTCCTGCTGAAGTGAAGTGATGGGTTTTAGTAAGAAAAATATCCATATTTAAAACTTTATAAACTATAATAACTTCCTTCCAGCAACAGCGGTATGCAAGTCGAATTCTGGGGGAAGAGTGACCTCTGACCTAATGTAGGATGTAGGAGTAGCGTAAGCATAGGTAAGAGTATACGCCCCTTGTGGTTCAAATGAAAAAGGCTGGGCAACAAACTCAAGCTCATCATTTTCTTATATCCTCTGACATTTTTCATTAAAAATTCTCATTTCAGACTTCTAATTCGTGATTGGTGATTTGTTTTGCTCTATCCTCTGAGCTTCCTTGTTTGTCAATACGTCATGCGTCGGGTCAGAGGTCACTCTTCCGCCGAAATTAGACTCGTATACGACCGTTGCCGGAAGCCAATTATTATAATTTATACATTTTAAAATATTTTTCTTACAAAACCCCATCACTTCGCTTCAGACGGCCTTTATTAACCCCCTGGAGCCGTGTGGAATACTTTCATGATGGATGGATGGATGCCCTTTTTTTGGTCTTCAAAATCTCAAGTGTCAATCACTATCATTATAAAGCTTGGAAGAGCCAGGATATTTTTTAATATAATTCTGATTGTGTTTGTCTGAAAGAAGATAGTCATATACACCTAGGATAGCTTGAGGGTGAGTAAATCAAGGGCCAATTTTCATTTTTGGGTGAACTAACCCTTTAAGGTTGAAAGATTAACACACAAAGAAAAAATATCCTCTGAGCTTGATCATAAACTCCATGCATCACACACTGTATCGTGTACTTGTCAATTACATGTACTCAGTTACTTTACCTTGGTGATGTAGTATTGTGACAGTGTGGCTGCATTAATAGCCCACTCGAGTGGCACAAACTGCTTGTACTCCAGCTGCCTCTGTAGTGTACTGTGACAGTACTGTCCAGCTCTCTCATACTGCTGCAGATTCTTGTAGACTTGAGCCAAGTAATAAAGTGTGTGCGTATAAGCCATTTCGAACCTGTTGGCACATAACGGGATAAAACATTTCTGGAACCACAATAATATTTTATAAAGCAGAATTAGGGGGAGGGATATTACCTTCTTATCTTCTCTTGTTGAGATAATTCTTCTCCCTCTGGCACAAAAAAGTCTTGAAGATCCAGTGGTGGCTGACCATCCTAATATGCATAAAGGGAACAAATGTCAGCACAAAACATCAACATGTATTTATTAGTAGTTTGTAGAGACTGCAGAGAGACAAGTGAAACTATGTAGGAAACAAGTTTACCAGATAAGTGGTCAATTATACAGTGTTGTCATAGACAACAGCCCTTACTGATAAATTAATGACTGTTGAATATAGCTACTGACCAATCAGAATTAAGTATTCCAGAGAGCCATGAAAAAAAATAATATATATAAAATATAATACACAATTAGGCTAAAAGAGATAAAGTGGCTACTTGAAAAAAAGTTTAGTTAGCCATAAAGTTATGATAATGCTACTGCTTGAGTGAACCACACACACAGTAGAAATAAATAATACATAATTTGTATACATGAAAACCTCCAAAATATGAAATATATTAATATGACTATTAAAGTCACCATGAAATCAATAAATGACATTTATGGAATAGTATTTATTATAAATGACTTATCTGGCATGCACATATTATTATTTTTTGTAACTCATGTGCCTTTGTAAAAAAAAAAAAAAAAATTCCCCTCCTGCTTGCAATAACATCTCTTTTCTGATGATGTGTTTTTTTTTTCCAGTGTAAGGGTGGGACAACCTGTCACTTTACATGAGATATCAAACATCAATCCAATCAATTCCTAATTGACAAAATCAAGTCCCGTTCTATATGTTTTTTTGCTCGTTTGAGAAGCCATTTCACACAGATATATGGATCTATATCATAGGAGGAAAAAAATGATTGCAATTTCTGTTCATGCCGACTTTAATGTTAATAAATGGTGTTTTTTTTATAAAGAAATCAGTAGGAGTATCTCAATTCACAGACTTCTGCAATATTCTATGCCATTTTTGGAATAAATAAATAAACAGTATGAGTCATAGGTATGAGTAGTGTTCACACTGAAAACCCACTCGTTAAGTCTGATGTCATGCATCACCATTTCCAGCTCAAAATGCTCGATCAGCGTACTAATATACACTAATATAAACTACCGAAAAATCACGATCCTAACCTTTATCTCCATACCAAAATCCCAGATGGCCAGACAGCGATTCATATTTTATGAATCGTAAAAATATTGGTGTCCAGGATGCCTTGTTCCCAGAGACTGTAGTATACACACTGTGAAGGAAATTTTTATAGGTGCCCTAGATTCAAAAATTGAATTTACCTTGGCATAGTTAAATAACAAGAGTTCAGTACATGGAAAAGACATACAGTGAGTCTCAAACCCCATTGTTTCCTCCTTCTTATATAAATCTCATTTGTTTAAAAGACCTCCGAAGAACAGGCGAATCTCAACATAACACCGACTGTTACGTAACAGTATTTGTTACAATATTTGCATAATGCCAGCCCATGTTCAAGGGATTACACAAGCCAGTATCAACGTCTGGAGCTGCACACAGCCGAATCATCAGACTAGTTAAACAAGAACAACAGCGAAAAATGGCAGATGGAGCAATAATAACTGACATAATGCATGATAGCATGATATTTTTACTGATATTTGTAAATTGTCTTTCTAAATGTTTCGTTAGCATGTTGCTAATGTACTGTTAAATGAGGTTAAAGTTACCATCGTTTCTTACTGTATTCACGGAGACAAGAGCCGTCACTATTTTCATTTTTTAAACACTTGCAGTCTGTATAATGCATAAACACAACTTCATTCTTTATAAACCTCTCCAACAGTGTAGCATTAGCCGTTAGCCACGGAGGACAGCCTCAAATTCACTCAGAATAAAACGTTAACATCCAAATAAATACTTTACTCACATAATTCGAAGCATGCATACAGCGTGCATGACGAACATCTTGTAAAGATCCATTTGAGGGTTATATTAGCTGTGTGAACTTTGTAAATGCGCTGTAATATAGTCGACAGCTCATGTGGCAGGGAGCACGCGATTTAAGGGGGCGGCGCCGAGTGTAAATCAGTGCATTGTTAATGATGCCCCAAAATAGGCAGTTAAAAAAATTTATTTAAAAAAATCTATGGGGTATTTTGAGCTGAAACTTCAGACACATTCAGGAGACACCTTAGACTTATATTACATCTTGTGAAAAAGCATTCTTGGGCACCTTTATTTAATCATAACTGAACAATTAACCTTGCACACCTGCGGGTAATAGATGGGTGTGTAGGACAAAGACTAAGAGACAGACAAAAATTAATAAAAAAAAAAAAAACAAACAAAAAAACCCCAAGAAATTATTATTATTATTACCAAAATCGATGCACCTCTTGATGGAAATAACTTCACAACGTTTATTTCCATCAAGAGGTGCATACATTTTTGGTCAAGATGTTGTATTGACAATGCAAGAGGTGAGCACTCTGTAAAGTCTCTTTCAGCACATCCCAAAAACTTACACTAAGGTCAGTGCCAATTCATGTGTGAAAATGATTCTTCATGCTCCCTCCCAACAATTCTTTCACAATTTGAGCCTGATGAATCTTGACATTGTCATTCTGGAATATGGCCATGATACATCTTAATACATGGTTGTTTAAGAAATTAAAAGCTATGATTATTTGCTCATGACTTGAGCAACAAGCTGAAGTAAATCCAATTTGCTTTGCCCAGAAACAGAGGAGGGGGTTTGCTGACTTGCACATATGAAGAACCAATCATATCATAAAACAACTGGGCAGACCAGTTGAAGATGAGTCAAATAGAAAATGTTTCAAACACCTGTTTATGAGGTCACTGGTTAAAAACTATAAATTAGAGAGTTGTTGAGAATTTTAGATGTTCTGCAAGCATATGGGCTTTGTTGTCTCAAGCCAATGAAGTCTAAGATTTGGTATCTGAAACGCAATGACATGAGTGATTTTTTTGCAAAGAGGAGAAGACTTTTTTTCCAGAAAAACAATAGGGTACACAATGAGTGCATAGTGCAGGGTTGGGAAACTCTGGACCCCCCGAGATCCACATTTCTTGCAGATTTATGCTCTAACCTTAATTAAA
Source organism: Megalobrama amblycephala (assembly GCF_018812025.1). Taxonomy (NCBI): domain Eukaryota; kingdom Metazoa; phylum Chordata; class Actinopteri; order Cypriniformes; family Xenocyprididae; genus Megalobrama; species Megalobrama amblycephala. The sequence continues at coordinate 14,661,255 of NC_063053.1, forward strand.
CACACCTGTACAAGCTAACCAAGGGCTGCATCCGAAAGCCTAAAAATGCTGCCTTCGGAGGATGCATTCCAAGGTAGGAAGGTATAAAGGCACTTCTGATTAAAATCTTAGCTTCACTTCCTGTCTCCTGAGATACCTTCATCTGATCGATTTTTCACTGCCTTTGATATCCCACAATCCTGTGCGTTCCATTCTGTGACAGTTAAGCTAAAAAATAAAGATGCTGTCTGAAAGTTGTAGTTGGTGGTCAGTGGTCAGTTTGTGTATAAATCAGGGATGGGCAACTTCGGCCCTGTCCTGCAGAGTTTAGCTGCAACCCTAATCAAACACACTTGAACAAGCTAATCAATGTCTTGAGGATTATTTGAAAGTTATAGGCAGGTGAGTTTTTAATCAGTGTTGGAGCTAAACTCTGCAGGCCCTCCAGGACTGAAGTTGCCCATCCCTTGTGTAAATGTATGTTTCTGAACAATATTTTCCACTTTTGATGTAATTTCTAGCAATACATTTTTTGCTTAATAATATGTGCTTAGTTATCACCAAAGCTTTCTCAATTTTGTTGTACAAACCCAATCCCAAAAAGTTGGGACACTGTACAAATTGTGAACAAAAAAGGAATGCAATAATTTACAAATCTCATAAACTTATATTTTATTTACAATAGAATATAGATAACATATCAAATGTTGAAAGTGAGACATTTTGAAATATTGGCTCATTTTGGGTTTCATGAGAGCTACACATTCCAAAAAAGATGGGACAGGTAGCAATAAGAGGCCGGAAAAGTTAAATGTACATATAAGGAACAGCTGGAGGACCAATCTGCAACTTATTAGGTCAATTGGCAACATGATTGGGTATAAAAAGAGCCTCTCAGAGTGGCAGTGTCTCTCAGAAGTAAATATGGGCAGAGGATCACCAATTCCCCCAATGCTGCAGCAAAAAATAGTGGAGCACTATTCGGAAAGGAGTTTCTCAGAGAAACATTACAAAGAGTTTGAAGTTATCATCATCTACAGTGCATAATATCATCCAAAGATTCAGAGAATCTGGAACAATTTCTGTGCGTAAGGGTCAAGGCCGGAAAACCATACTGGATGCCCGTGATCTTCGGGCCCTTAGACGGCACTGCATCACATACAGGAATGCTACTGTAATGGAAATCACAACATGGGCTCAGGAATACTTCCAGAAAACATTGTCAGTGAACACAATCCACCGTGCCATTCGTCGTTGCCGGCTAAAACTCTATAGATCAAAAAAGAAGCCATATCTAAACATGATCCAGAAGCGCAGGCATTTTCTCTGGGCCAAGGCTCATTTAAAATAGACTGTGGCAAAGTGTAAAACTGTTCTGTGGTCAGACGAATCAAAATTTGAAGTTCTTTTTGGAAAATTGGGACGCCATGTCATCCGGACTAAAGAGGACAAGGACAACCCAAGTTGTTATCAGCGCTCAGTTCAGAAGCCTGCATCTCTGATGGTATGGGGTTGCAAAAGTGCGTGTGGCATGGGCAGCTTACACATCTGGAAAGGCACCATCAATGCTGAAAGGTATATCCAAGTTCTAGAACAACATATGCTCCCATCCAGACGTCGTCTCTTTCAGGCAAGACCTTGCATTTTCCAACATGACAATGCCAGACCACATACTGCATCAATTACAACATCATGGCTGCGTAGAAGAAGGATCCGGGTACTGAAATGGCCAGCCTGCAGTCCAGATCTTTCACCCATAGAAAACATTTGGCGCATCATAAAGAGGAAGATGTGACAAAGAAGACCTAAGACAGTTGAGCAACTAGAAGCCTGTATTAGATAAGAATGGGACAACATTCCTATTCCTAAACTTGTCCAAAATTTGTTTCATGAGGTACCCCTCATGCACAAACACTGCCTACAAAGTCATTGACTGATAGAACAGCGAGGCAACAAGTCAGCTGGCAAAGCTTTTGGATGCAACAAAAGTCTTAAAGGTGCCCTAGAATGCTTTTTCACAAGATGTAATATAAGTCTAAGGTGTCCCCTGAATGTGTCTGTGAAGTTTCAACTCAAAATACCCTAAAGATTTTTTTATTCATTTTTTTAACAGCCTATTTTGGGGCATAATTCAATATGCGCCGATTCAGCGTGCTTCCCCTTTAAATGCTCGCGCTCCCCGCCCCCAAGCTCGCGACTCTATAATACATTGCATAAACAAAGTTCACAGAGCTAATATAACCCTCAAAATGGATCTTTACAAAGTGATCGTCATGCAGCATACCCAATTATGTAAGTATGGTATTTATGAGGCTGTGCTCCATGGCTAACGGGCTAAAGCTAACATTACACACTGTTGGAGAGATTTATAAAGAACGAAATTGTGTTTATGAATTATACAGACTGTAAGTGTTTAAAAAATGAAAATAACGACATGACTCGTCTCCGTGAACACAGTAAGAAAAGATGGTAACTTTAACCACATTTATCAGTACATTAGCAACATGCTAACAAAACATTTAGAAAGACAATTTACAAATATCACTAAAAATATCATGTTATCATGGATCATGTCAGTTATTATTGCTCCATCTGCCATTTTTCGCTATTGTCCTTGCTTGCTTACCTGCATAAAGTCTGACGATTCAGCTGTGCTACTCCAGATGTTAATACTGGCTTGTCTAATGCTTTGAACATGGGCTGGCATATGCAAATATTGGGGGCGTACATATTAATGATCCCAACTGTTGCGTAACAGTCGGTGTTATGTTGAGATTCGCCTGTTCTTCGAAGGTCTTTTAAACAAATGAGATTTACACAAGAAGGAGGAAACAATGGTGTTTGAGACTCACTGTATGTCATTTCCATGTACTGAACTCTTGTTATTCAACTATGCCAAGGTAAATTAAAATTCTATGGCACCTGAAAGGATTACTAAAAGCTACAGGCATGTGAGTTTGATAAAGGTTGGGGCTAAACTCTGCAGGAAATTGGATTTCAAGGGCCCAGCCCTGGCATAGCGTCTAGTGCGTCATATGGGACACAACTCAGATGAGTCACAATTTGCATACTTATACACTATTCCATGCCGTTTTGTTGTATAGTGCGAGTATTCTGTTCATACTGAAAATTGAAAAAAAGAAAAAGTATATTTCAAATACCTGAAATATGTATTAATTAACTGGACAAAAAATGAAGTGTTGAATGTTGTCGCAGCCCTCTTTACATAGTCGAGGGGCCAACAGACTGCTATTGAATGACAAAAATAATCTTATAAAATTCAAACGCTATACGGTTGAGTACACAGTGCATACTAGTATGTCATTTTGGACACAACTCTAATGTTTATATGTATGTACATAAAACTAACAGACAATGCTAAAAGGACACGTCACAGTGACGTCAAGCGGAAATCACGTATGATGCACAAAAATGCAGTTAAAAAAAATGCAGACAGTTGGTTTAGCAAAATCATACCACACACACCTCTTTCATATAGAGCAAATACATTGATTCAGCAGTCTCCAGAAATCCTTGTGCTTTTTCAATCTCATCTCTTCCCGCCCACAAAATGCCGAGCTGATTCTGTCAAAAACACAACACGTCATACACCATGGCGCAGAAGATAAAAAGTAAGCTACACTGCACATTTTTTTTAAATATATGAAACTTTTAGAAGGAAATGCAGTGTATATTTACCCGGGCCTGTATGAATAGCGAGACGTTCTCCCGTGTTGTTGTGCACTTGTCAATGAGTTTCATGCAGTTCATCAGATGCTGCTCTCCAGCTGAGAGCTCCTCGGTCTCTATGTGGTTCACGCCGAGATAGTACTGCACCACCGCGAGCCTCGCTGCTCGCAGACCGGCCGGAGAGTCTCCAACATACGCTTTCCCAAAATCATTCTCCGGTTCTCCATCCACCATCTGCCTGGAATCATCAGCTTCATTGTCAGCCTCGCCCTCCTCCTCGATTTTTTTCAAAGAACAGAGGATTTCCTTCAACAGATCTCTAGCTTTGTATTTCGATCGGAAAGGGTTATTCTCAGGGTCTTTTCTCGACTCTATTTCGGAGAGTTCCTGGGCCAGGCGAAATTTCTCGCACACCACCTTCCACTCAGAGCTCTGGTTGGCAGCCATGTTTTCCCCGAGCAATGACAAGTGTTCACCAGGAGAGGTCAGTGATGAAGCGTGATTACAAGGCAGTGAAAGTGGACTAGTGAGTAGATGAGTTTACCTGTTCGGCTCATGACGTTTAATGACCCAACAACCTCTGTAGTCCCATTTATCCACTTGTTAGCAACTGCCTTTTACAAGATAAGGTAAAAAAAAATCACAAGAGGGTATTAATGATGTATTTTGTGGAACCGGAAGTGCTAAAATGCTAACTCGTTTCTGGGTTATGTCCTACAAAAATACATCATCCCTGCACCACTCTATTTTATTCTTGTCATTAACTCTTGATGTGCATTCCTCGGTTCACTGTCGCTCTCTCCCTTCCAGATACTCTGGCGCTATCTATAGGTCAGTGTATGTCACAGTCTAGCAGGCTACTTGTACTTCCTCTGAGTTGGCGGATATGACAGGTGAATTGTTTATTTATAGGGCCTATCCCAACACCCATACTTGTGGTCTTTGCACTTGACCACTGGCCTGTTTATAACATGACGCATTTCCCGTTAGTGGCCAAACTGTTCAAGTGTGCATGAAGACCTCAAGTGTGTGTATAACTTTTGGTTAACTGATGGGACACACTGCAAGTACTGATTTTACAGAGCTTTGTTTCCGCATTTTGATTTTTAATAAACTTTGCACTTTAAAATAATCTCCTAAACCTAAATATCTAATTTAGTTAGCTAAAAGATGGCAATTTAATTGTGTTGCTTCTAACTTGAGTGATAAAAAGCCGCAAACATTTTACAAAATACACATACTCATCTCAAAGCATTATTAGAGATGGCACTTATCTGGTGCAGTCTTGTATGGGTATTGGGACAGGCCTTGTTTGCATCACTTTGACATGGGAAAAAAACTGAAAGCATGAGCTGTTACAATATACAATAATACATGAACACAGTGAGATATCCCTGCTGGTTTAATGCAAGACATTATACAGGTGAATAGGGTAAAAATAAGTCATAGATATCACAATATATAAAAAATTCTTTACATTAGAACAATTGTTCTGTATTACAAGTTTTCTGAAATGTATGTTTAAAGACACAAATAAGGCATTATCTAATTACATATGCACTAATTTGCATACATTTCCAGAACAGAAATCTGAACATCGGATAAAGCCAAGTTCAGGTCCAAATTCTTGTTTCATTTTTTTGACATATTAGAGTTAACTTTCTTTTTACAAAGGGGATTCTTTTATATATCTCATTATCACTCTATAAATAAGCTAATACTGTCAACAGCCAGAAAAAAAAAATATATATATAAATCAGGCAATAAACCCCTCTCAATACGTGCAGAATAATAATCCTGGAAAGTTTGGAATATGTAAGAGCTACTGAATTTTTGGCTTACATGAGACAAAAAAAAAACACTTTCTGAGAAAACAGCCTTTAAAGGTATTGTAAATGAAATCTACAGATGCAAATTGATAAAGTGTAACATAAACACTTAAATGTGTATTTTAGATGTTTTTTTTTCCCCCAGTGGTCTGAAAGAAGACATGTTATGGAAGCAAAATAGCACAAACTTTCAAAAATGACCAGTGAATGAAAAAACAATGGTTTTATCTGTATAATGTCTTGCCTTAAAATCCTTGCTGTAAAAGGCCAAACTGGCCTGTAGGTGGTTTAGCTTACTCTCTAGCATGTCAGCAATTACACATGCCAATGTGGTTGACACTTTTTGAATATTTAGCTGGTCAGCCAACAAACACCAAAGTGCAACAGCTGTTGGGTTTTGTTGAATTGCTGTTTACCTTGTTGGTGTTAACAGCAATTAAAATGAAAATGACACTCATGTTTCCCAAAATTATAAATTCAATAGCCAATTTTATAAAGTTTGATCAACAAGATGAGCTGGACACTTTTTAATAGGTAGCTTTTGTGTCTGTTATACTATTGACATGACATGTTTACATGTAATCAGATATGTTCAGATCAACATCAGATATGTCAAAGGGGACCTATAATTCCCTTTTTACAAGATGTAATATAAGTCTCTGGTGTTCCCAGAATGTGTCTGTGAAGATTCAGCTCAAAATACCCCACAGATCATTTATTATAGCTTGTCAAATTTGCCCCTATTTGGGTGTGAGGAAAAAAGCCATTTTTGTGTGTGTCCCTTTAAATGCAAATGAGCTGCTGCTCCCGGCCCACTTTCCAGAAGAGGACGGAGCTTTAACAGCTCACGCTTCGGTTGCTCAACAACAACAAAGCAGGAGAATCTCACGCAGCCAAAATGACGATTGTCAGTAACGGTGTTCAGCCTTACATTATTTAAACCGGAGTCGGACACTGATGGAGAGACTCAGGAAGAAGTTACAACTTATAGAATGGATCTGGACATTTCTGAACGGTTAGTGGATAAATTTATGTAGCTACTCGTCGACTAGCATGTGCCGTCATGTTAATCTTTTGTGCAAATCCAGCGTTGAATTGACCCTCGATTGTGAAGCAGTCCGACGTAAAATGATGGTATGGCAAAACACTCTACTACAACAACTCTTCCACTTCTCTAAAGCAGCCCAACATGGCCTTTGTTGTGTGTTTTCGGGGAAGGGTTTATGTAAATTTTAGGATTAGTGATGTCACTGACCTGGGAAGAAGCTCGTTAGCTTGTCCCTACCAGCCGTTTGTTGTAATCCTTAAACAGAGAATTCTTTAAAAGAATATATCTCCCTTTGCATTGAACTTTGAGCGTCGTAACTTTTAAGCTCTAACAATATTACACACTAACTAAAGTTAAAAAAGTGAAATCATAATCAGCCACCCTTTTAATTCAAATGTGCCCTATGGCCATTTCAGAACATCCTTCCCATGCAGTCCCTACAAGGTGGTACTTTCTTCTAACTCCTACCATTCTAGTTTTACATCACTAAACTAAAGAAGTTCACAATTACGAGAATACAACAGAGCAGAGAAGACATCCTGTTATAACCTCTCATGGGGTCAGTGACACAACAAGGGTTTCTGGTCACTGACCTATCAGATCTCATCGAAATGTTTCCTGTAGATATAACCATAGAAATGTTGCCTATATTGCTTACTTGGGAAGATTCATGTAGTGAATTTTGATGTTGTAAGTGTGGTTACTGCTTGTGTCTTAATTTATCTCCACTTTAGTCTCATAATGTATGTTTCACTTCAACATTTGGCTGTAACCTGACTCAAATGTACCTGGAACACAGCAGAAACTGCAGTGTTTTGTTTCCTCCTTTTAGTCAATAATAGGCTGAATAATAGCACTGGCAAGCTTTTAATAGGAACTTTACAGTGGTTTTGCATTGTTTCTGTATTTGACCATACATAGTTAAACAATTAAATGCCAGTTACAGTAGAATTGCAGTGCACTCCTACTATCATTAACAGCTTGGGCTCCAAATCAGGAAATAAGGAAAAACTTTACAATAAGGTTTCATTTGTTAATCTTTGGTCATGTAAATTTCAACATACTAATACATTTTTAAAAATCAAAAGTTGTATCTGTTAACATACGTCAATACAATGTGAACTAACATGAACAAAAAAATGAAAATTTGTGTTTTTATTCAGTAACATTACAAAAAGATTAGGCTATAAAAATATGCTGCTAATTGATAGTTCATTTTAGCTAACATCCTAAATGTATCTACTGTGAACAAATGAGACCTTATTTTAAAGTGTTACCGAAATAAAACAGGTGGTTTAAGCTGGGGTAAATTTCAGACAAAAGAAAAAAAAAGAAGTTGAAATGAAACATTATTGAGTTGTAATCAAGATATTTTGTGTGGATGTCGTTCTTGAGAATCTCAAGTGGCAACTTAAAAATGTATACTGTGGATACTATACTGTGCACACGTTTTATGAATGGTCTGGCTGTTTTATAGGTCATACAGTGAAGTTTTACTGAACTTCTGCATTTAAGTTGTCTGGAATTTTTCTTACTGTTTTATAGAGTCACAACGGCCTACAGCAGCTCTGTCTGTGTGAATTTAGGCACTTGCAGAGTATTTTAGGAAGTGACGCCACCGCCCACCATCAGGAAATGGACTGTTTCTTTTAGTAGATGTAAGTCATGGGCTGAAGGCAAATCGGTCATGTACCACAGTCAAATACGATACTTATTTTGATCAGAAGCTATAGACAGAGAACGTAGAACAGTAGAAAGCCACAGTGGGAAGGTGCAGCCACTTTACAGTCCCTGAAACAAGGCACTGTTTATTACAACCCTGGAGTCTTATCACAAGAATCAAGGTGAGCCAATTTTAAATGTAGATCTCGTTTATTGACTTTAAAATGTTACGACTGAACAATTAACCTTAAGACCAAACTAAGAAGATATAAGAATTGGAGTTTTGAATTAGTTTTTGAATTTGAATTGATTATTTGAATAGATTGTTGCCAGAAGTTTTTGTTTGAAAATGTTAAAGATGACATGTAAGCAGTGTTGATGCAAAATAATAGTTTTGGTGAAAGCAACAAGGAAGTTGAATAAGAAATCTTCCTGTGGTTGTGCTTTAACATTCAATGTTAGGAATCAGCTTTGTGGGAAATAATAATAAAAATAATAATAATTAAAAAAAACTACATTTTTAAAATAAATTCGGCACATAACATAAAGTAGCTTAATCGCATTTCCTTTTTGGCATATATCTATTTGAAGTGTGTACTCTGACTCAGTGCAAAGTCGACTGTGTTCAGAGGAGTACTGTACAGTAACTAATGATGTGGAAATCCTAAAGTAGTTTCCAGAGAAAGTCTATGAAAATGAATTGATCTTAGATTACATTACAAGCAAGACAGACACACAGATATACAGACAGTTTCACATTTTTATGCTATTTGTTGATCATTTGATCGCCTCAGTATTGTTGATGTGGGTCATAGTAGACGGTCCTCCTGACTTTGCTGTTATTTAATTGTCAGCAAGCCCGATTCATAAAGTTCCACTGGGAAAATCTGCATTCATATCATGTGTTTTTAAAACTTCACCTTTATTTGTACACATAAACTATGTCAGAGTGTTATTTATAGAGCATTTTTAGGAGACTAAAGATGACTAATTTTAAGGTTGATGTATTTTTGATTGACAAAACCAACTTATTTCTCAATCATCGTATGACAAAGTGTCTAGCTCAACATTTAGCATCTGCAACAAGCCAGGAGTTCAGTTCCTCACTAATTCATTAATCAGCAAATAAACCAGTTGTTTGCAGTGTGCTTTGTTTCACTGCTAACTAATTATATTTTAGCACTGAAATAATGACGAATTAATCAATTCTAGTGACAGGTTTAGATTTGAATGCAAACATAAATGAGTTTCTTTCACATTCCCATAGCTTTTATTTGTAGTTGATTAAGCATTAAATTATCTTAAATTATGAAGAGTCTTGTGAATTTGTCTTTTATTAATATTAAAAGCATTTATGTACATTTATTATCCACTGTTTTGCAGAAAGTCCTGGATACTCCACAATGTGTGAGGTGTTAATTGTTCATACCAGTGAGGCCAGCGAATGGGCCGAGTATCTACAGCAAATCTTGGCCACATCATGTAACTTTCTGGAGGGCTCCGTCATTCTGTGTGATGTGAATGAACAGATTTGGCTGAAAAATCACGAGCTGTTTGGCTCCAGCAAGTGCATCATACTTTTGCTCACTACTGCGTTCTTGGACATGCAGCATGAACCAGACGTGCAGGACACTTTCCGGGATCTTCTTCAGCCTCCTCACAAAGTTGTTGCCTTTTTGTGTGGTATATCAGAAAGGCAGGTGTCAGCGGACTATTTTGAACACTGGGAACATTGGAGAAAGCTCAATTCAGAAGATGAACCATCAGTATATGTGTCTGCTGTCCTCGAGTGCATTGATGATGGTACGTATTCTTTGTACTGTATGCTCTGGCAGTATATGTCTCATTCAGCATAAGAACATATGAATACTTGTACTTTTGTTCACCTCTAACAACAACAACAACAGCAAAAGAATGCACATGAATAAAATTTTAAGGATTATGTGTTGTATTCAGCTATTTACAGTTGTCAACATTTGAAGTGGATCAAAAAAGTTCATCAAAGTTGTCCTAAGAAGAAGGTTTTGATCCACTTCAATTGTTGACTACTGTATTTTAAAAAATACTAATTTATATTTGTATATTTACATATTATTTATTTATATTTTAATATCTTTATTTTTTTCTAATAAATGTATATTTTATTATGATCCTCCATGCAAAATCATACTTAGAGAGGTTGGCCTAAATTAACGTTTAGTCTGTGATCAGTATGGAAGCTTGTTTCCGCCACAGAATAAAAAATAGTTTATCTGACAATTCGGACTAACTCGCGATTGCGAGATATAAACACTCGTAATTGCGCGAAAAAAAGCATGAATTATAAGATAAATCTCAATTAGCTTTTTTAAAATTCCGTTGCCGAAACAAGCTTCCGTAGATCTAACATTTTTATTTTATTTTATTTTATTTGCATGGCGGTTCATAATTAATTTGACTAAACATGAAGAGGTTGATCTGAAGGAAAGTTTAATATATAATTTTTCATCCTAGGATCCGTTAATGAACATCATTGCCAGAATCCATATGAAATTGAACTTGAAGAACGCATGGATGAGTTCACAATATCTGAAATTCCTGAGACTGTAACTTTACCCGATGAGACGGAACAGCATCAGATGAACGGGGGTGATGTTTGTCCCTTTGAGCAGACATGTTCAAATGCCACTGAGCCACAAGATGACCAAACCTGCCTCACCATCCAACCAGACAGAATACTATGTGGGGTAAGTACATGGCACATGATGCATGCAGAGCCTAAATATAAGCCTTTTTCTAAGAATACTTAGTTGTTAATGTCAGCACGTAGCTTACATGGTTTGAGATCACACTTTTTTCCACTTTCAATCGAGAAAGGAAGTGCCAAGTGGGCCCTGTCTAAGAAGCTTGATTTAGATAATTTAAGCCATTCTTAGTTCAGTGACATGATGAAATAAGTATGATGTAGCAGTCATGAGTGATAATATGACACAAACTACAGCTGCCCATGCCGTTCTTTTTAAATCGCATATTATTTTCCAGTGAATGAAGTTGTCTTTGAAGCCTACAAAGTTCGTTCCTGGTGTTTTTAGTAATCACTTAAATATTTAGTTTAAATCAATCAATTTGATTATGTGAGAACACAATGAATCAAATTATGCCTAATTTAATTTAATTTAATGGCTGAAGAGACATTTTTATACAGTATGCCTAATGGAGTGGACATTTCGACATTTTAGTGTATTTATGGCTTGATAGAAATAGTGTAGTTTTGTTCATATTTTTAAAACTATGTTTTGACTCACAATCCTCTACATTGTAAACTGTTGTTACTTTTAAAAAATTGTGAAATCCAAGTAGTTTACATCGTTAACTATAGTTTCAGCATTTCATTCAAAAGCATTTGCTGACATTTGCGAAATTCTGATCATCAGATTGTGTTACACTGTCATTTACTGTATTAACGTGGTCTCATGACTTTCTCACCATTTGTTTGTTCCCATAAAGAATCGTGTGAATATTTATATAATCATGGTGAAGAAATTTGTGGATGAGGGCAGCCTGGAGGTGGAGTTTCACTCTCAGCACTCGACACCGCAGCGGATGCCTGGGACTCTTGTAAACGAGTGTATTGTTACTGTACAGTCACCTGGTAAGACAAAAGCACAGAAAGAGGAACTTTTCATATCAGTTCCTCCATGCTTTTTCACTTTCAGCTGAATTTACATATTGTTTCCTGGTAATGTGCTCATTTATTATAAGAGAAGCTTTGTCTTTGAGGCAAAAGTTGTTTTTTAACCATTTTTTTTTTCTCTTAGAAATGCCAGCTGGGAAAGTCTCATTGACTCTTTATAATAATGAGTCTGTGGTCTGTTCAACAACAGTAACATATTTCACAGAAATGGAGGAAATTTGCAGGTATCTAGAGAAAGCAACGGATCCAATGCAGTTCATGTGTCAGGTAATGATGGAACTGAAAATCAATCAGTTAAAACAGAAAAAAGGTGTTATACCAAAAAAGAGATCATGTAAACTGAAATGACTTGTGAATGAATGTGATAATAGAGTTAAGTCATGTCATGTTTATATCTGTAGTGCTTTTCACAATATGTATCATTTCAAAGTATCATCATAAACATGTATATCTCATATATATATAATTATATATAAAAAGGATATGTATTGTCAAAAGTGCTATACAAATAAGCACGTCTTCACTTGATATTTTTAATCCTTTTATGATACATTATGGTATTATGAAAGATGCAATATGTCTCTCTCTCATTATTCCTTATATGACCTTCTAAGTCATAGGGCTGGAGCCTATCCCAGTTTCCTAGGCTAGAGGCAGGGGAAATATATTACATTATTTAATATATGAAATATTAAAATTTGTAGTAATTTAAAAAATATCAAATATATATGACAGTGTTTCAGCCCCGCAAGTGGCCTGATATCGCACAGATGCCTGAATGGCAGCCCACAAGCCTGAACTCAGTAATGCAAGATGCTTTATGTAACTTGTTGATCAGTCAATAAGATACTGTGAGGAGCAGTAAACATTTTAATTCAACATAAACATTTCATTTTCATTCACAAATTGTAAACATGCAGGCTATAATGTTTGCCTTTTTTAAAAGTGTAGTTACAGAAAAGGACCTTTCATTTACAGACTAATATTGAGCTGATTTTTTTATTTTATTTTATTCAATTTTCAGGCATTTGACATCACATCAGAGGTGCCCGAGTCACTGGATAATTTGCTTGCGGACTCTCTGGAAGAACACATGCCTCTAAATGGATTACAAGTATTTGGAATTAGTCAAATTGCAGATAACACAGATGCAAGTACGTGGTTTCATTCAAAAGTACTTGCTTGTGACATAGTTTATAAAAGTCTAGCTTATGATTAATATCTTTTATGGTGGTAGATAACATAACACCAAGTGGTGTGGATGGTTAATTTTCTCAAAGACAGGAAACATTGACATTCTATTGAACAACAATAAGAAGAGATCTCTTTGTTTTCAGATCACCGTGATGTGGAACTCCCAACACTGCTTCACTTCTCGGCCAAATATGGCTTAAAAAAATTAACGTCTTTGTTAATGCGGTGCCCCGGAGCCATGCAGGCCTACAGTGTGATGAACAAAGATGGGGATTATCCTAACAAACTGGCCGAGAAGAGTGGCTTCTCTGATTTAAGACAGTTCATGGATGAATATGTTGTGAGTTCATTGCGTAAATGTTCTTGATGATTTTTGCAACTGAGTGTAGTGAATAGAGCCAGCCATCATTTCCTGAAATGCTGTGGGCACACATAGATTTATTAATACATGTGAAACTAAATATGATATGGGCAGTTTCATTGTGCAGAACATTGGTAATGCAAATGCAATGATGTTATTTAGGCTCTGTTAATGATCAGCGCACATTTGTACAGCAGTATTTCTTATTGCCTTCATTTCAGTACAGCAGTGGTGCTAGTTATTTCTGTAAACATTCTTTATTTCATAAAACCAAACAGGAGACGGTAGATTTAGTGAAGATCCACATGGAGGAATCTCAGAACAACCCTGGCAATGAAGATATCTATGAGGATATGTTGACAGCTTCCCAAAATTTCATCACAAATTTCGACAATGAGGACATTTACGAGTCTATGATGAAACTAAATCCTGAAATAGGTTAGTATATGGCATTTTCTTTAAAAACTCTGAATTCTTAATGAATGAAGTAGAAGCATTTCTATTATTTTTTAGTGGTATATTTTTTTACTATGGCTAACCTATACATTTTATGAAAATTAGGTTACAAATGTAAACATTAAAGGGATAGTTCACCCAAAAATGAAAATTCTGTCATCATTTACTCATGCTCATCTCCAAACCTGTTTGAATTTCTTTTTATCTGTTAAACACTAAATAAGATATTTTGAAGAATGTTGGTAACCAGACGGTTGACAGATGGAAGTCAATGGCTACCGTCAACTGTTTGGTTACCAACATTCTTCAAAATATCTTATTTTGTGTTCAACAGAAGAAAACTCATACAGGTTTGGATATGAGGGTGAGTAAATGATGACAGAATTTTCATTTTGGGTTGAACTATCCCTTTAAAAGACATGTTTTATTGCCCTATTGCCAGATATGTTTTGTAAAATATGTATACAAAATCTATGTTTCTACAGATGATGACTTGGAAAGTGATTTGGAGGTCTCTAGCACGGAGACAATGCTGAGAAAGTTTTTTGAAGGTACATCAATGAGAAACGATGGGCATAAAATAACAGTTATTTGTGTGACTTTTGACTAATGTGGCTTTTGTCACTTTTTTTTCCCTATGTGATAACAACACCCTTCAGCTGTCTGTCTTTACGTCTGAAAACATATTATTTGGAAATATCACCAAACGTACAACATTTTTGTAAAGGCTTGCAATGTTATCCTCATATTTGCAATGCAACACACATGGAAATAGATAAATTAGCTAAGCCCGCTTATCTTATTCTGCTAGTATGTATATTTGAACCTGCGATCTCTGCTACAGGATGTAGCATGTTTGCATACTGTGAAAACAGAGCAGCTTGTTAATATATGGTGTTTATAAAAACGTAAGCTAGTATACAAGCGTTGTATATTTTGCAGTTGTCAAATAATATGAACTCTCATGGTTTTCGTTTAGCACAACCTGACAAGCGTTTACAACCCTTGCAACATGATTCAACCAATGGTGGATTCCCTGACATGGATGATGAAGACTATCATGACATGGGCATTAATGCGGAAATCTATGGTGATGTAGAAGAGGAGGACCCGTATAACCCGTGCTGCCCTGAGCAAATTTATGACACAGTAGAGGAACATTCCAGCCCTGAAGTGATCAACCGCCCACCTGCACCGATTCCACGACCAGCCAACCTGCCAGAGCCTGAAGAGAACACAACCTACATTTCCAAAGGTGTGAACCAAAAGTTATGAACATTCTTCAAAATATCTTCTTTTGTGTTCAGCAGAAGAAACAAATGCATACATACAGGTTTGGAATGCATAAGGATGACGCAGTTTTCATTTTTGAGTGAACTATACCTTTAACGCATATCTTAACAGTCCCATTAGAACGTCAGTTTAATTTGACCTGTTTTACAGTGTTTTGTCTCAAGGAACCTGTATACTCACTCAGCCAACGGCCAGAAAGGGATTCCTCTTTAGGTACAGAGTGACAGTGTCTTTCTTTAGCCTAATTGCGAACCATTGGTATATATGTACAGAATATGGATACATTAAATTGAAATTATTGCCATTCTCAAATTATCCATTCTTACAGCACCTGTACGGCTGGTGAGAGACAGAAACATGAGCAGTCACCATGACCCCTTTGCAGGCATGAAGACACCTGGACAGAGGCAGCTCATCTCTCTGCAGGAGAGGGTGAAGGTGGGAGAGCTGACTGTGGAAGAGGCAGTGCAGGAGTTCAAGGCTTGGCAGTTTGATCAAGATAAAAGATGGCGCTCTCTCCGCTTTCAGCAAGTAAGTTCCGCCATGATAATTGTCAGAACTGAATGTTAACAAATGAAATTAGCATCTCTGAGGATTCTGTAACCACCTCTCCATTTACTTCAAGGAAAATTTACAGAGATTAAGAGACAGCATCACCCGACGCTGTAGAGGCAAAGGGAATGCTGGTAAGGAAACACCTTTCATTCCACGATATACTTACAAGTGGTTAAAATGGCATGCTATTAGAGTGTACAAGAAAAGTTTCAGTAGTCGTTAAAACTAATGATCTGTGGAAAGTGTAAAAGAGTTTCACGCCCCATCAGTCCAATGTTGTATGAAAGTCACTGATAATAATAATGCAAATAATACTGCAAAAGAGAGAATTTATTTGTTCATTAATTTTGTTATATTTAAATATATTTTATAAATTAAATCTATTTTAAATATAAATATATTTTATAAATAAAATATTTTTGTTTCTGGCACATGAAAAATAATACATTTATGGTGGGGCCATTTAAAGGTATTGTTACATTTTATGACATTTAGCATGAAACAACTTTTTTTTTTTTCTTCTTCTTTTTTTTTCATTAGAGCTTATGATTACAGCACCAATGCAAACAAACGTTCAGTGGGGTTCTCAAATGAACGTGAATTGCTCAGTGTACGAACCCACACCTCGTTCGATTGCCCAACCCCCTCCTGTTAGTAGACCGCTGCAGAGAGGAAGCTGGCAGACAGGAAGCACCTCCAGCACTTCTAGTATGTAAAAAAAAAAATAACTTCTTTAATCTCATGCAATAACATCTTCTGAAAAAAATACTGACTGAAATAGATTAACCCTGCTCCACAGCTCTTTCAAAACATTTATTTTGGTAGGATGTTTTTTTTTTTTTTTTTGTAGAAAGTTTTAAAAGGTGCTCAAAGGTTCCATGGTACTACCATGTTTTTTGGACATGTACCATCAGTGCAATGGTATTTTTAAAAATGTGTTGGAGTGTGATACCATGGTACATTAATTTCAGTACCATAGTGTATATATGAAAATGTTATTGTATTACCATCTCAAAAGTTCATTGTGCTAAGGAAATGCCAAAGTACGTTTTTGGGAAATGTTAGCTTCTTAAAACTTAAACAGTCTTTTTGGGGTGAGCCCACCCCACTGAACTGAAGTAGTCATTGAACTATGTTTACTAGTATGGTGTGTTTCAACAATGAAATTGTAAATGTTTGACTTGTGCAGGTAGTAGCAGTCACAGATTGAGCATTCAGAGCACTGTCAGCAACAGCAGTGGGATGGATGGTGAATGTGAGGTCAGTTTTCTTCCTTTAATCATTTATTAATTTGCATTATAATGATAGTTTGATGCTTTGCAAGTACATGTCAACTTATTTTACTAACCCCAAACCAATGTTCCCTCTAATTTTTTTTCTCGCTGAGCAAAACTTTTCTCTGTTGAGCGCACATTTTGGCCACCTGAGCAAAAACATACTTTATATCAGACTTGTACAATGAACGTAAACACACACACACAAAAAATGGTTTTATCATGCAACTGTAACATCTAACTTTAATGTGCCGTTTCTATTTTATTTGATCCTTGATGTAACTTAGTGATTTATTAAATAATATGTTTGAAAACAAGCAGTTCAGTCACTAAATTAAGCACATTTTAGGTTACTTGAGATTTTTTCACATTGCTGTATTAACTGTACCAGTCTTTACCAAGAAAATCTATTAAAAAATAATTTCTGTCCTCCTGCAGGACAGTTCAATTCTTTATAATATAATATGAGCAGTTACAATGGTTTGGGGCAACCATAATGTGTTTTGTTGTTGAGTGTTTTGTACAGTCAATTATGAGCAACAGACAGTGTTAAACCATCAAAATTACATGTTTATTGCTAATGAATTTCTCAGATTTGATATATCAGGAGGTTAAGATTTTTCGAGGCAAAGAGCCCTAAACAATCCCCTTGTGAGATCAATTTTTTTAATAAATATACAGTATTATCAGTTTAAATGTTTCCATTTGTTTTAATATATTACATAGTGAAAACAAACTGAAGCATTTAAACTGATAGCTAAATATTTTTAAAGAAAAGTGAACGTTAACACTTTTATAGTTATCTAAACATCCCTGAAACCCACAGCACCACCACACACAAAAATCTGTTTAAACGGAGGTATATCACTGATGTATTTTCAGTTTGCAAGTTACACCTGTGGTGGGTGTGTGATTGTAAATGTCTCAGAGTTTTGTTAGCATTCTGTGCCCATCATCCGTTATTTCCACCACTTTTCATTAAAACATGACGTTTAATTTCACATGTCTTCTCGTTTCGCGTTGCCCCTCTAGGTATTTAGTCCGCAAACTTACCGCGACTGATTTGGCTCAGGGCCAGCCAGCTCACACGAGCTCAATCGTTCTCTTTCTATGAAACCTGTAAACCGCATTCACCGGTTCCAACTCTATAGCGACAATAACTCTGTAGCGGTTGTCCAGAGCACTGCAACTATTTCTCATTTAAACTACTACAATCATTTTCATGTCGGAAATCACGTGACGCAGGGTAAAGTTAGTTCCGCTATGCGTCTACGGCTATTAGATTGATATGCTCTTTTCTCAAATATCGCTTCTTACCTTTTCTGTTTTGTCTGTTTTCCAAGTCGTTTTTGTATAATCTACAAAGAAATTATTTTCTACTGGTTTGTAGCTTGTACGGCCGCTCAGACCGTTGCTCGAATTTACCGGCAGGTGGATTTATATTACCAGCTGTCATACAGTAAAGGCTACGCAGCTCATTCAGCAATTTCCCCGATCGTATTAAGTACCACGAACATTATTTATATAATTTATTCATAAAAAAAAAAAAAAAACT
This sequence comes from Megalobrama amblycephala, assembly GCF_018812025.1. Taxonomy (NCBI): domain Eukaryota; kingdom Metazoa; phylum Chordata; class Actinopteri; order Cypriniformes; family Xenocyprididae; genus Megalobrama; species Megalobrama amblycephala. Next base: position 14,679,824 of record NC_063053.1, read on the forward strand.
CCCAATATATACTTTAATGGGGCATGTAAAATCGAGATACATAATATTGAAAAAAAAAAAAAAAAACTCCCAATATATACTTTAATGGGGGATATAAAATATACATAATATTGTCGTGAGTTTAATGTTTTAAAAAATATATAGCATGTAATCTCATATGGCATCACATCCCACATTCAAGCATATGTTATAACTAATCCTGATCGATTAAAATGATTAAACTAAGACATAATTAATTTCCAACACCACACTGTACAACTATCAGTCTTTGCATTAATGTTGCAATAATACTGCGCATAATACACACTTTAAGATGATGACGACAGGAAAATGAGTGAGAGACTGAAGTGTTTATATCCAGAAATATCAGGGTGCGAGCGGTCCAAGATCAGAGGATCTTGCATGATAAGGGAGCTTCCAGCTGATAATTTCCCCAGCACGTCGCTAAAAGCACTCTATACATCCCAATGTGCATACTATACTATACTATACTTACTATTACACATAGACTACTATTTAGGATGGATAGTATGCACTTTGAGACGCAGGCACTGTCTTTACAGCACATGGAGTGCGATAATGCACAGCCGCACCAAACAGACACGGAGAATATAACAAGTTTAACCGCCATCACTTCAAATTATTTATTAAATTTAGCTCTTAATGAGAGCTCTGTAGTCTCACCAATAATTCACCAAGAACGTTCAAACATTTTCATGACATTTAATTCGTAAAACGACTTTGATTCCCGAGCTGGTTCTGATCGAGGCTATCTATCTATCACTGTAACCGGAAAAACTTTTACACTGCGTGGATCGTTCCGGAAGCCCCAAACAGTCTACTAATACTCAGCTAATACTCTAATGAGAGTTAGTCGACATGTAAATGCAACGTTACTTATAGTCAACAGACTGTCTAAAGGGAACCATCAAAATAAATTGTAACCAAGATTTCTATTTCAAATAAATGCTGCTCTTTTTATAACTTTCTATTCATCAAAGAATCTTGAAAACAGTGTCACGGTTTCTACAAAAATATTAAGCAGAACGACTGTTTTCAACATTGATATTAAGAAGAAATGTGACCCTGGACCACAAAACCAGTCATATAGGTCAATTTTTTTTAAATTGAGATTTATACATCATCTGAAAGGTGAATAAATAAGCTTTCCGTTGATGTATGGTTTGTTAGGATAGGACCAAGATACAACTATGTGAAAATCTTGAATCTGAGGATGTGAAAAAATCAAAATGTTGAGAAAATTGTCTTTAAAATTGTCCAAATGAAGTCCTTAGCAATGTATATCTACTCACAAAAATAATTTACAGTAGAAAATTTACAAAATATCCTCATGGAACATGATCTTTACTTAATATTCTAATGATTTTTGGCATAAAAGAAAAATCGAAAATTTTGACCCATACAATGATTTGTTGGCTGTTGCTCCAAATTTGCTCCCGACTTATGACTGGTTTTGTGGTCCAGGGTCACAAATGTTTCTTGAGCACCAAAATCAGAATATTACAATGATTTACGAAGCATAATGTGACACTGAGACTGCCGGAATAAATTACATTTTAAGAAATACAAGAAAATTATTTTAAACTGTTGTGATATTACTGTTTTAACTGTATTTTTGATCAAATAAATGCAGCTTTGGTGAGCTAGAAACTTCTTTCACAAAAATGAAAAAAAATTACAGACCTCAAACTTTTGAATTGTAATACATTGTAATGTTAAAATGTCCTGGTTTAAAATTAAAAAAGTGTTTAGATTGTGTAGTAGAGATTTTGCATAAGAATATTTTATTTAAATGAAAATAATAGAACCATGTAAGAAATTATTACACCTTAATTTTTTTTTTAATGTTCATATGTCTTTACTTTCATGATTAAGGAGCCTCCGGACATTCCGCTTCCTCCACGGCCTCTCCGGCCTGTAGTGAACACTCCACCAGTACTCCCTCCACCCCGGATCCCACCACGTGTAACGGAGAGGTACGTGTTTAAAATGCCTTCCACAATACCAGGTAAAACCGACTGCGTTTTGATCAGAAAAGACAGGCGTGAGACAGGGATGTTTTCTATCACAGATCTATTGTGAAATACATTTGAAACTCTAAGTAAAAAATAAATTTAACACAGAGTTATTTTACACAGCGAGACTGGAAGGTGCACAGAGAGAACATGTACATATTAGGTTTGTGGCTTCAGCTAGTTTTATTTTCGAAAAGTTTCACTGCAAAAATGTACCAGATGACTGGATAAAAGTTTGTAGGTGAAGCAAAGGTGGTTCATGTATGAAACTCTACGCCTCCCCATGTGACAAACCACAGCATCAATCGCAAAACTCTCTTAACCACAGTGCCGGAGTTTGTGAAGCTTAACTTTCCATCAGTAATGTTATCATATGTAGAAGTTTGTATCAACCTTTAAATCTTGTAAAGATGGGAGTGTGGGTTTAGAATGCACTACTTCTTCACCAGCTAGTATACACAAACACCAGATCGTGTCAGAGAGAGGCTGAAGAACATCTGCACTCTGACGTGGGCTTCACATATCCTCTGCTAATTCTCAACTTATGGGCACTATGTTAAATTTGGAAAAAAATTAGAGAGGTGTGCACATCCGACCCAAATTAAGAACTAGATTTGCATTTTTCTGGAACAAAATGCCAGTGTTTGCAAATCAGCAAACATTCATACAAAAACATTTTCGGTTTCATGTCATTTTTTTAATTTCCACTTAATTTCAGCTGTCAGCACATAGTCATTGCGCAATTTAAGGCAGCTATAAATGGTGAAATATACAGTATGCATTTTTCATGAGCATTAAACAAATCTTACAGACATCAAACAGTAGTGTGGAACAGTTTAGACTTTACTGTTTAATATCAAGGGTTTGTAGTTTAGGAAAAAATAAAATGTTTAAGCAGTATCAATACAATGATGCCTTACAAACACTGTAAAAACACTTTTGGTGCAATAGCATGAGTATGTAGATATTTAGTTTAACAGCTCTAAGCATTTCCCTAGCTGGTTTGTTTCGGAGCTCAGTGTGAAAATTATTCATTTTAAATTGAACCTGCTCTCTTTTAGGAATTCAGAGGTACTAAATGAGCGATATGTAGCGAGTCCATCCCGTCCTGTTTCTCAGGCGCAAAGGCCCATTCCACCTCCACCTATACCGAGACGGACATGGTGATGGTCTGCTTCAACGTGGCTGGCTTTCATTCTGTTTGACTGTGCACTTTTCTTGTTGAGCCTTTGAGATCTATAAATCTCTTCAAGATGGAGCAAAAGATATTGGCTGTGTCTGAAACGGAAGACAGCTGCTAAGCAGTCCTGTCAGTCAGTGATCTTACAGAGGTTTGTATGAAGGCATCTCTTAAGGAAGATGGTTTGCCATTTAGCCTATATTATTTTTACCAACTTCTAAATCTGCACAGAATTGTGCAGCATATGCTGCAGAAATAAATCTATGCTCAAACTATCCAGGTAGCACACTGAATAATATCTAAACATCAGATTCAGAAGTCTTGAAGCTATCTTACCTTTCATTTACTGCCTGTGAATACAGTAATTTTAAGTTCCTGTCACAGCTAATGGATCAGTAATCCTGCATTCTTTGCATTTGAATTGATCTAGACTCAACTTGCTGTGCAATCTATCACCTTAATTTATAGGTTTTTAATATAAAATCTTCAGCTGAAGATATGAAATGTTAGAAGGGTCTTCTGAGTGCCATTAGTTATAGCAAATAACAAGCTCAAGAACTTCCCTACTTTTTTAATTAGAACTTTTTTTTCTATTTAAAACTGCAATATAGTTTGTGTTGGCTGTGATCCGTGCACATGAGATTTAAAGTAGCATATTTTTCTGTATTTTCAAAATATTTATTCACTTTTCACTGCTGGCTATAATGTATATCACCCAAAGAGAAGCAGAAAAATGGAAACAGTGTATTTAAGTGTGAATGCACAGTGTGAAGAAGGCAGAGATGTGTTTTGTATATGTGTGTTTATATGTGTGACAATATTGATTAAAGTCGCAATGAAACGGAAGTAACGAAACATATTTTCTTGCATATTAAATTATTATTGTGGTGTACAGTAATGTAATGGGTTATTGAAAAAGAAAAAATGTAGGGTGGGAGATTTGCACTTAAACGTGGAGGCAGATGAGTGTGCGCTTGCATATACTACATTCACGCCATGTCACAATTATTGGAATTACAAGATGACAACCCATGATGTTCTACTTGGAGCTGGCAACATCAATAGCAATATGAATCTGCAGTGGTCATGTGGTACAAAGTCGGAGCTCTCCGAAAATTCAGAGTTTACAAGTTGTAATTACGAGTTCTACAAGGATATGAATGCTTTTTACAAGTTGGAAACTCATAATTGGTAATTACAAATATGCCATGAATGTGGTTGTTGAAGAGGAACACGGTGTTGAAGAAGATTAAATGTAGGATTTAATATATATGTATGTATGTGTGTGTGTGTGTGTGTGTGTATATATATATATATATATATATATATATATATATATATATATATATATGCCTGGAGTGGAGAATGAATGAACTTAAACTTTTAAAAGTTTAAGTTCATAAAAAGATTGATATAACAAAAAATAAAAATAATAATAAATAAATGTTGATAATACTGTAGATCAGAGGTTAGCACCTCAGGCCATCAAGGTCCTCTTTCCTGCAGTTTAGCTCCAACCCTAATCAAACACACCTGAATAAAGTTATAGGCAGGTGAGTTTGATCAGGGTTGGAGTTAAACGCTACAGGAAAGTGGACCTCGAGGACCAGAGTTAAGAACCCCTGCTAGCTCCATATACAAGGTTCCATTGGTAAACACTGGCCTCTAGCGGAGGTGTTTGGCAAGTGCACATATTACCTGCTGAGAGTAAGTATTTAGGGAGTAACGATTCACTCGTTTTTTCGATACATTGATAAATCCTGACGATGATTTCGGTCAATAATCGATTTAAAATGCTAAGGATCGAAAGAATAGCGATTCTAAGTTTTAAAATAAGCATTAAATTACTATGCGCAAATTAATGGAGATGTTGTATGGCGTCGTTCGCGCCATCACAGCTCCTTCACAGATATGCGCTGTACTCTACCGCCTTTCTTTCTTTCTTTCTTTCTTTCTTTCTTTCTTTCTTTCTTTCTTTCTTTCTTTCTTTCTTTCTTTCTTTCTTTCTTTCTTTCTTTTTAATCGTACTCCGTCGTAGCTCACACATTTTTTGAGCAGCTAACGTAATGTTTAATCTCTCCTCAGGACGACCACTGGATCAAACCATTGATAAAGTTGATAAATTAACTTACTGCGTGTCTACTACTGCCGAAATGAGACGTCAACGTTACTTTCTAAGAGATAAAATAATTTATTTTATAATTTATTTTTTACATTTATTTAAAATTAAAATAAGGTACCTCACGTCACGCAGGTGTGTTATAATGTTCCGTATAAAGAGAACAAAGAGGGCTTTTCTTAAAGGATTAGTTAGGAAAATGCATAGACCTATTCTAGGGTAGTCTATCCATTAAAGCATTGTTTAATGTACATAGCACACTGTAATAAAGTCCTACACAATAGTTAACATGAACTAACAATACTTTTAAAGTCTAAATTTTGGCTTGCCTTATTACATTTCTACATATGCCAATTTTATAGGCTGTTATGTAGCATTAGAACCAACATGAACTAACAATCGACAAAAGTTTTTTTTTGTATCCACTCTGACCCCCTGAAAGTTGCAATGTAATTCGAACCCAGACTAAGACATTAGGAAAATCATTTAAATAATCCTATGAATGCACTTAAAAATGCAGAATCACATCATTAATCGAATTGCATCGAATTTTATTGTGAATCGTCTCGAATCTAATTAACAAAAACCGATTCGCTGTCTACCCAAAGATTCACAGCCCTATCCTACCTGATACACATGAAACGTTTTATCTTTTGGCTTTGATAATATGCTGAAAATTCCAGTCGCAGTATTATTAAATATCACTCCAGTAAGCTATAAGCTATAGCCTATCACTGTTATTTACTTGCTTAATTAGGTGATTTCAGCAGTTTGGCGGTTTGACATGTGATCCGAATCATAATTCGACACAGAAGAATCATAACACTCCGATGCTTCCTGAAGCAGTGTTTTGAAATCGGCCATCACTAAATAATTAGTTATTTTGTTTTTTTGGCGCACCAAAAATATTCTTGTTGCTTTATAATATTAATATTGAACCACTGTACTCACATGAACCGATTTAAATATGTTTTTAGTACATTAATGGATCTTGAGAGAGGAAATGTCATTGCTGGCTATGGAGGCCTCACTGAGCCATCGGATTTCAACAAAAAAATATCTTAATTTGTGTTCCGACGATTAACGAAGGTCTTACGGGTGTGGAACGGCATGAGGGTGAGTGATAAATGACAGAATTTTCATTTTTGGGTGAACTAACCCAATGACATTCTCACCAAATCCTCTGAATGTTATTTGGAATGTGGTTTTTAATTTTTCTTTAAAATGAAAGTATATTTACTTTCGTTTTTGATATTTTAGCTCCTCTATGTGATTCTCAACCAGGGGGCCTGGGGCCACTAGGGGGCCTCAGCAAACTTCCAAGAGTGGGATGGCTTAAAATGATTTAAAATAAGTTATATTAAAATAATAATAACTTAATTAAAGCTCAAAAACTGAAGTAAAATGAAGATATCTAACATCTAGAATAGTATAATAATTGTAGCCTAATTTAAAATAGTTAATAATTAACGAAATGTAAGATGTTTTGTTTAAATGTATTATGATTAATTAAAATGTGCAATGCAAACGCACTTTAATTAAATTAGAATATGAGATTGATTAAACGTATGTGGCTCCACGGAACGCCCCTCTCCACCCACTCCAGTGATATTGTGATGAGAGCGTGAGAGGCTCCACGCACGGGCGAGCAGCGTGCGGTGACCGTCACTGAGTTGTGCAGCGTGCAGCAGCGTTATCAATACGGAAACCTGGACTGCTTCCTTAGAAAGGTGAGTATTACACAACACAGACTACATTCTCCCCTATATTCACAGTATTTGAATACCTCTGTGATATTTCACATCACACTAAAACGGAAAGTTTGCGTGTTTACTTCGTTTGTACACTATTATTTGGCCCAGGGTTTATTACAATAAACCGCAGCGGCCATCCAATGCAGACAAATGTGCAGTGCAGAAGTGCGGCAACGTGGTTTCAGTTACTTCAGCACTAGTGATATTATTATATAGCATATAGTGTTAAAATTATGGTTATATTGACGGATATAAAGGTTGAAATTATAATTTGCATTCTTATCGAGGAGCTCTGGCGTTTATAAGGTGTCAGATGAAGGAGACAGGATGGAGATTATTTGTATTCCACAGGAAAAGAGCTCTGACTTCGGCTGCACTTGACATCCAAATAAGGAATAGGATTGCCTGGATATGCGGAGGGAGCAGGACAGTGAAACGAGACTTCACGAGTTCAATCCGGTGCATCGTAGAAGGCTTGAAAAATTAAACGGGACACATGAGTTTATCCAGATTTTAGTGCCAGAGTGCAATGATATAACAGCCTGTGTTTACGAAGATGAATGTTAGGATGAGTTGTTCTAATGCAGTGCGGTTTATGCGGCAGGCGTATACACTATGTTGAATGACAGTTTAGTAGATTAGTGATGAAGCACAGCCTTTGAGCTTTTGTGATGCTATATCCCTCCTACTTTGGCTTTAAATATATCAAAATAATATTTTATGCAATTTCTAAAAACTTAAAGAACACAGTAAGGTGACTTTGTTTCTTAGGTAAATTAAGACAAGGGTTGGACAGTGATTTTATGCTTACGATTTTATAGAAAATGTGTTTGCTGAAGTTTAAATAATACAATTATGCATTTAGAGAAGTTTTCTTTTATGAAAAGTGGCAAAAGGCAAAGTGACTTAGCAAACCATGCAGCTTAAGATGGTTTTTGGAACTTGTCTACCTCTTCTATATCAAGATCTACCAGGTCAACCTCAGCTGGTAGTCCATCTGATCCATCATCTCTGGACTATAAATGACCAGGGCTGTGTTTCTCGAAAGCATTGTAAGCCTATGGTATCGGCACCAATGGTATACGACCAGCTTAGGTCACGATACTTTTGAGAAATGCAGCCCAGCTTCATCCAGCTTGAAAACAGGCAGTTTTTTAGTAGGCTAATATATTTTGTTGGTAACTGACGTTCCAAATAGCATTTTAAAAATCCCATTAAAAGTATAATGAAGATGGTTTCTATTCTTTTTGCAGGCTTATATTTAAGAAGATGATGTTCAATTGTGACATTTTTTTGTCTCATCTTTGCTTATGTCACTCTAACCCTAACTTGCCATAATAAACTGTCCACCGCAAAGGCATTACATTAACCAACATTTTAAATTCTCTGGAAGAAAATTATAATTATTTAAATTGAAGATTTAAGCATTCTTAAAATTTGTAATTTAAGAATTCTTTTAAAAAAATGTAGCGTTATTCCTTTATTAGTTAACCCGGTTAAGTTACCTTATAGGATTTGTTTTTAGAGATTTGTTTAAAAGCCAGAAAGTTTTTGTTCAAATACTGTATTTTTAACATGGGTTGAAAACCCTGTATTACAGTGTTATTCTAAGACTAACATTTAAGTGGAGCACCAAACTGAGTCTCAAATTCATTTTTGAATTTCTTTTTAGTCCTGGTTCAAAAATTGTCTAGTGTATGAGCTGTCTTGTGGCTTTTGAAAGGCTATCCAGGTACATAAACTTAATTTTTAAACTTAATAGCATACTTTTCCTGCTTTAAAACTAGTTTATCGGCATTAGAGATTAAAGTGATATAGGCTGCTATAATCTCAACATATTTCCCTTCTTCATAAATGTTAAATAAATCACCAGCAGGTTTTACTGTGAACGTTAACACAAGCCAAAATGTTATAACTATATATATTACGCAGTTCTGTTATATTCTTTATTGTTATATTGTAGTTGTAATTCGATTAAAGCGTACTGACATTTCACTCCTTAAAACTCACACCCTTTGAAAAAATTGAATCTGTGTTTATAGATGTTTCCGTTCAACACTTGTGCCAGAGATACAGTACGTGATGTTATCATTGTCTTCTGGCACAGGCGTATATAGTATTTCAGCAAAGAGGAAGTGAACAACATTAAAATCTTAAGTAGGTGAGAGACTGCAACATTTGGGTGAAGTTCCTGCCAGCGTCTTTGGAAGCCGTCTCCTTACAAAGATAATGAATAATTTGTGTTGGGTGCTTAATATTTTATAAGCTTTGTGTAGAATCATGTTACTGTCTAGTGGTGAACAGGCACCCAAAAGATTGGTGGTGAAACACTGTTTAAATTAGTTCTCATTTGAAATTTACAAATGTTTAGACAAACTGTAATAGTTTTGACATGGCTGATCTTATAGGATCATCAGGTTGTTACGTAACGTTTTACATATTTCAGAATAGATCTATAGGCCATGATACCTCAGTATTTTTTTTTTTTAATAGCTCTGTAAGCACTGATAATGCCATACAAGTATTAGTCAAAGCCTTTTTAGCACTACAATTATGCCCAGACATGCTTTGACTGCTAATAACATGCCATTATTACATTTCTCCTAGTGTCATTTGCTGTCACTTCACATTTCACTGCTGTTTCAAACACTTGGTAACCAAAAATTAAGCCTCTTTTTTTCCTCATTGCATGCTTTTAGGCACGTTCTTAATTTTGCATAACACTCAAATTTGATACAAACAGCCAAGAGAGAGCGGGCAGGCATATGACAGCCGATGGAATGAAGCAGTGGGCTCTGGTAGTGGAGAGAGGAAGTGCTCTGAGTGGGATTAAAGTCGCAAGCTTCCCATTCATTCAGCCCCTGACTCACCCACATCCATAGGATTGAGGGGATTACCGTATTAATAGTATCCCCTATTTTTTTTTAACAAGTGGTTATAAGTACTTTGGCCATTATGAAGTCATGTGTTATGTTGTCTTTGTCAGTGACACAGATGAAATTTAATGGCTGTAAAAATCACCAGTAAATGTATGGAAATTTTAGCTCTGTTATACTATTTGTTGCATTGTATTTTACAACTGGTATACAATAACAAACACTTCAACACACATTCATTATTTCAGTGTCTATAATAGATAAAGTTTTTTTATTGTGTTGCCATTCAAAACAGAACATCTATTCTGCATTATACAACAATTCGTGCAGCCCTTAAACTTGATTGGTTGAGCAACATTTCAGATGTAGTTGAGGTACAGTCTTAATGGCATGGCAACACTTTGACAAACATTATATAATGCTTAACAGATCATTAGTTAATATATATTCACATTGCTATAAATATGAAATAATGTGCTTGTTAATATTTACTAATTAACTTATTAAACAATAAATAATGATTAACAGATCATTATTTAATGTAAATTGAAATGCTCACAAATGTCATTAAACTTTCAATTTATATGATCATGCACCTTATAAAACTCTAAAAATGATTTTGACAGATGGTATACAATGATTAAAGAAAACATTAATAAATCATTAACAAACATTATATAATGCTTAACAGATCATTAGTTAATATATATTCAGATAGATATGAAATAATATGCCTGTTAATGTTTAAATAAATGTATTAAAAAGTACATCGATTAATAAATGTGAATAAAAAGCTAACAAATTTTAGCATTTACGAATGTGAAAAATTACTTTAATTAGTAATTTTAAGCACTTCACTCTATTCAGTTTAACATATTTTTCCTTAACTCATAACCACAGTCTGTAAAGGACTCGTTGTGGTGTGTATGCAGACATCTACTATTTACACATTTTTACAAATCATTTATTAATTATTTCTTCATGTTTTGCAGTACCAAACTATTCATCATTTGTAAATGTTTACAAATGTTTACTATTATCTAGTACCTTAGTATGTTTTATGTATATTAACTAATGATGCGTTAAGCATTATAATGTTTATTAATGATTTATTAATGAAAGTTATTATAAAGTGTTACCTCATTTGCTAAAGTCAAGTAACCCTTTCTTCAAGTTACATTGTTATGTTAGTAGGTGGCGACAAGTGACTTAATTCACTAAATAGATTTGATTTGTTCAAAATGCTGATTAATTCATGAATGAAACAAGTGAGTGAGTCATTGAATAATTCACTCAGCTGATTTGTTCAAAAAACACTTTTTCCATCTAAGAACGAAACAATAATAGTTTGTTGCTTAATAAGGACGGTTATAAACACAAAATACATAAAGTCACTGGCATTATTGTCTAAAATGTATGTAAATATTAACATATTGTTGTATAAATATGTTACATTACACATTTCACTTGCAGTTGTGCTGTTGGTGTGAATATCTGCATGTTTGTGTTTTCCTGCGGCCTCAGACAATGATTGAGACGTCTTCGACAGATGACACATAACATCCATTCCCATCCAAACTGTTTCAATGTTTCGCCATGTTGCTTAGCAACCTTCATCTTACCCCATATTTTCCTTTTACCCCGTAATTGACTGCAGTGTGGCTTTGAGTGGCACTTGAAGTGTGTGCGAGTCTGTATGTTTTGTTAGCTTTACAAATTTCAAGGTCTGTGTGCACAAAGCAACATGCTATTACAAACAAGAAGTTGAACAGACCGTCTCTGCTTCAGATTGTGTTGTGTTGACAGATTTTTCTTTTCACCTCTTGCTGCTTTGACAGATTGTAGACCAGCTGGCTTGAGGTCAGTGTTGGGATGATGTTTGTCCGATGAGAGTTTGAATGCAGATCATATTTAGACATAATATGACAATGATATGTCAGGGCTTAAATGTTATGCATTTAATTTATTTGCCATGTAACACATAGCTGGAACATGGTGGACCTTCAGATAATGTAATTATATTGTGTTTTTCAGATCGCTATGAACTGTTCACCTTTCAAGAGAGTGTGAAATCCAAGAGTGTGTGTGAATGTGCATGGCTTGGCTTGCTTTATAAAGGCAGTGCCTGGTGGTGTTGCTCAACAATGAGATTTGGGGTCCTCCATCATTAGGGAAGCACTTGAAATGTCTGGATTATCATAGAGCCGTTTTTAGGTGTGGTTGAATAGTCTACATCCCCTGACAAAATTATCAGGCACCAGCCACATAACTGAGAGGTCTGAAACAGTTGTCTCTGTCTGAATTGCAAGTGGGATGCCTAAAATCTCTGTTGGTTGGAATAATATTGACGAGTTGTTGGCCAGTGAGAAATGACCAGGATTGCCATTAAAGGATTAGTTCACTTCAGAATTAAAATTTCTTTATAATTTACTCACCCCATGTCATCCAAGATGTTAATGTCTTTCTTTCTTCAGTTGAAAAGAAATTAAGGTGTTTGAGGAAAACATTCCAGGATTTTTCTCCATATATTGGACTTCAGTGGGGTTCACCGGGTTGAAGGTCCAAATTGCTCTACACGATCCCAGACCACGAATAAGGGTCTTGTCTAGTAAAACGATCGTTCATTTTAACCACAAATGCTCATCTTGCACTGCTCTGCGATCCACCACGCAAGACGTAATCATGTTAGAAAGGTCACATATGACGTAGGTGGAAGTACCGGGCGAAAAACTCCATCTCATCTTCTCCTCCAACTTCAAAATTGTCCAACATCGTTGTTTTACCTTTTTGTTTTTGTAAAGGGCGTTTGGCTTAATCTTTGCACGTTCGCTTTGTAGACACTGGATTGGTACTTTCGCCTATGTCATGCATGACCTTTCTAAGGTGATTACGTCATGCGTCATGCGTCAGTGCAAGATGTGCATTTGTGGTTTAAACTTGAACTATATACTTTTTTTGGGGGGGGATTAACGTTTGTTTCGCTAGACAAGACCCTCATTCCTCGTCTGGGACCTTCCACCTGTTGTACCCCATTGAAGTCCACTATATGGAGAAAAATCCTGAAATGGTTTCCTCAAAGACCTTATTTAGAAAGAAAGACATGAACATCTTGGATGACATGGGGGTGAGTAAATTATCAGGAAATTTTAATTCAGAAATGAACTAATCCTATAAGCTTACATTTCAACCGAATCAACCCTAAAGCACAACACAATGGAATACATAATTCAAAAGATGGGTAAAACACTTGTGAAATATCAGGACAGAAAGTTCCTTAATATTAACACTATACTTTATTTTTACCATATTTTACAGACTTTTCTTAGAGCATTTTGCATTGTACATAATGCTAAACTTGCAACTAATGCAACTAATGTAAAGTTACAGCTACTGTACATACATTTAAGGGACATTGACAATTGCTACTTTTTTATACTTTTTTACCTACTATTACTGATGAGATTCTGAAATGTGCATATGATGGACACTTTACTATCCCATGAGGCCATGGGAGAGGATTTGTGTATGGCAGTGGAGCGACATATTTGACGCTGGTAGGTCACATGATAATAACACAGTGGCGAATGTAGTACATGTCCTGATTACATTCGTACTATATACAACATACTTTTTAGCGGTTGTTGTGATGTAATTACTTATTCAAAATAAGTACCTACTCAAGAGTATGCGATTTCGGATGCAGCCCATGTTTTTAATTTCTGAGGTGAATTTTTTTTTGTTTTGTTTTTTGTGCATAAAGTAAAAAATTTCAGGGTGATACAACTGTATAAAAAAAGCCTCATTAGATATAAGGATATGCTTAGCTATATGCCATTGACCCCTTAAATGTCACATCCTGAGCTGTTCACTTAGGCGCCAAAATTCAGTATCCCAAATCTCAGTCTGGTCCATTTTTATTTTATTACCTACAAAATAAATCCCTCATGCCTTATGAGCTTTGTCAGTCATTCCATATCAAAAGCCACCCCATTACGCACTGCTTTGTATCCCAAGTGTGAAACTCATTATCATTACCCCATCTGTCCTTCTAGAACATCCATGCTGCGCACAAAGCCTTTTTTTTTCCTGGCTTGAGCTGCGGTTGATGCTGTGCATGCGCCATGTGCCCCTCCCTCCGTGGCTGCCTGTTGTCCTCCTGGTCAGCAAATGCCGGGGCCTGTGAGGGCCAGGCCAGGAGACTTTGACTCATCTATACACAGCTGTGCACTAGAACATCTTCCAGACATAATAAGCTTCTGTATTCCGTGACGTAATATCAGATGGGTTTTTTTAAGTGTCCCTCTATTTTAGATTGCATGATCTCTGTTTTAACGGTATGTTTGCGAAGATAGCTCTCAGTAGCCATGCTAATAGTGTTAGAAGTGGTCGGTAGTGGCACGGAAATGTTGAATTAGTAATAAAGCCAGGTGATTGTGGTTGTAATATTAGTAATTGGTAGTCTCTGCTGTGGAACAATTTTGTTAATCAAGAAGAATACAAACTATTTAGTGTTATAAAAATTATACAAATATATAATTATTCTTATTAGTATAAAATAAAATAGTTATTACTGTTATGTCATAGAATATGTATTAAATGATTTGTTTATATATTATTTTGTTAGTTTTCATTTGAGGTGCTCATATAATTTTAAGCATGGCTTTTTAATGAGTTTTAAATTAGTTAAATTAATTTACTTTTTTACTAATTTACTTATTATTATTTAATTATACTCATTACCTAATTATTATTATTATAAGTAAATGTCCTGATGATGTTAACTTAAACAGTCTAACTGAGCAAGATTTTTTTTTTGCATTTTTGAGATGTTTTTGAAAGAAGTCTCATGCTCACCAAGACTGCATTTATTTGATTAAAAAAGTAAAGTAACAGGAATATTAAGAAAAATTGTTTCAATTTTCAAATCCTATTATTATCAATGTTGAAATCAGTTGTGCTGCTTAATATTTTTTGTGGAATCTGTGATACAGTTTCTGGTGAATGGAAATGTCAAAAGAACAGCATTTATTTGAAATAATTAATTTTTTTACATCAATGTAAAATTCTTTATTGTCACTTTTGATCAATTTAATGCATCCTTGCTGAATTAAAGTATTAATTTTGTTTTTTCTGACCCCAAACTTTTAAACTGTAGTGTTTATCACTTAATATAACTTGTACATAATATAAATTCAGCTGTAGGGCATACAAGATTAAAAATACATTATAAATAAGCATGTAAAGTGTTCCCTTATTTGCATTTTCTTTTAGTGTTATGCCCTTCTTTTCTTTAAATTAATGTACATGTCATGAAGAGCAAAGTGCTTGTTGTTTTAAAATCACATTACTCATTACACTCATTTTAATAGAGGAACAAACTTCTGATGCTGCAAGACAACAAGTTACTAATAATATAGAAACATGGTCAAACAAGGCAGCTATAATTATTCATATACCTGTGCATTGCTGGGAAAAGGGCAAATGGGAGTAAACCACAAAACTATTTTGTGTTTGTAGGTCTATTTGAAATACATTAATCCAACTCAACAGTTTGTTGGGCCAACTTCGAAAATCAAAGTTTTTCACAATAGAAAAGCTGCTTCGAGGTGCATTACTTGTGTTCCTAAAAGTTGTAAGTTCATAGGAGTTCAAAATAGTCAGTAAAACAAAACAAGTACACAAATCTTTGGATATTTTTACCGTTATTTACTAAGCATGATTTTACAGTGAAAGCAATAGACACTGTGTAACTGAATCATGCTGTACACAAACTCTCCCTTTCTACACCGTTGTTTTGTTGGGAGTTATTATTTCGCTGTTTGCATGCTCTTTTCAGTTGTTTGGCATCTTTCCCATTATTCCAGAATATATCTGAGAGATTTCTCTGACAGTAGCTGTGTTTCCATCCACCCATTTTTAAGCACATTTTAGGATATCAAAAAAAAAAAAAAAAAAAATTAAAAAAAGAGCTGGATGGAAATGCCAAGGTGTGCATAAATTGTCAAAATGCGCATAAAAAAATGTGCATTCCCAAACAACTTACATCTGTACACAAGAGAACATGACAGTGTTTATTGCATTTCATCTGAGAAGCAAGTCATTTATAATGTAGGATAAAAGAGCCACAGTGGCTTCACTGATTGCAGCAACTTCCATTTTTATTACAGATATTTTGTGCCAATTTCCCATGAAGTGGCAATTTTACATGGGATGGAAACACTTCTTTATTTGCAAGTATTTTATGCAATATTCTAATTTTGCGCTTAAGTTAAATTCACAGCTTCGGATGGAAACAGCCAGTGATGTCATGCTCTGATGAATGGTGGCTGAGGCAAATACCACAGTTGCATACATTTCCTTTTATGATGCCGTTGTTTAAATGTGTTGAGAGTATGACAGTCTAGGCCTCTGTCCAGTGTGTCTGCTGAAGATGTTTACGGTACTGATGGGGTATTCTCAATTAAACACCCACGGTTGTTCTTCTACAGCGCTACTCTCGAGCCATGTTTGGAGCTGTTTGCTGTGATCCTGGTGAGCTTTCTCTCTCTCTCAGCCCCCCTCTGCCATTTGTTGACAAAGCAGAAGTCAAACTGTGTTATGTAACGGCCCCCCTCCCCTCCGGCCCCCTCGCTCTGGCTACAGCAGGCCCCTTGTAGATCTCCTTTGTGTATTAAAGCTGCACTCTTTAAAAGCTGTCATGGAAATAGAATGAGGCAATCCCCAGAGGTTCTTGGGTGGAATATCATGGTACTTTTTCTTGTGTCACCCCCTTTATTATTTTAATGGGGCTGGCATAATGGAATGGAAAGCAGGGAAAGATGTACATGATGACATTCAGCTGCGCTTTAGAATCTAATGCTGTGACTTATTAACTTTTCTGAATATTTTGATGGTTTTTATTTGAAATGTCTTTTATATGCCAGTTGTTCTGCCATCAAAACCCAGAGTAGCCAAGTTCAGTTTTGCCAAGTTCTTATATAAAATGCTTCCAGCAGCATTACTGACATGCAGAAAATTGTGGAGAAAACAGTGGAAGGGAAGTCAGCAAACAATGCCTACCAAAGGGAACATTCTTTTCATAAATGTTCTACACTGAAACAACCATAAAATGATATACAGTATAAGAAAAAGTAACAAGTTAGCGCTTCTTAAAATTTGATATGTATAATATTAAAATATTAAAATACAGTGAGATAATATAAAAAGCTCACAAAATGTGTGATAACAGCATGAGGGATTTTATTTAATCATTTATCAGATTATCAGAAACTGTGGTTGCCAGATGGCATGGCATGAAACCTAATGTACATAACTGATAACCAGTGTTGGGGTAATCGGATTATTTTTTTACTTTATGCATTTAATCTCTCTTTACTAACTAATGTCTTTGCTGCTGACATTCGATGATCCTATTCAGCCATACTAATAAAAAAATGAATTTAGCTAAATCACATTTGTGTTTCATTTTTTTAATTTTTATTGCTGAAGTAAGAGTGTTAAACAGTCTTCTCCTGCGTCCTATCCTTCTGCGATCCAGAATAGCAGCACAACTGAAAGGTTTGTTTGAGCTGCGCCCTCTACTGTACAGGTGTGAATTTGAATTTTCTTCAGCCTGAGGCTTATTAATAAGTTCCTTTTTAGGAAGTAATGCAATATTGCAATGCATTACTTTTAAAAGTAACTTTCCCCAACACTGCTGATAACAAAGAAGAAGAAGAAACAATTATTTAAATGAAAAACCATCAAATGTGAAGTTTCACAAAGGGAATTCTGGTAATGTCAATTTCGTTTCACTGTGAATTATAAGATAACTTGTTTTTCACTTGCAAAAACTATATATGCAACAGCATTTAATTTTACTGTAAAATTCCATGAAATGTCCCATTAGATCTACAGTTTTTCATTATAAATAATACTTACTGTTAACCATAGCATCTTTTAATGTTAAAAGTGTTTTTTTTTTTTTTTTTTTTTTTTTTTTTTACAATGACTGTAAAGAAGTTTTTTCATTTTTTTTCAAAAGTTTGTCTTTATAAGTTAAACATTAATGGTGCCGAAGAACATGTTTTTAAAAGATGTAATATAAGTCTAAGGCGTCCCCTGAATGTGTCTGTGAAGTTTCAGCTCAAAATACCCCATAGTTTTTTTTTTATTAATTTTTTTTAACTGCCTATTTTGGGGCATCATTATAAATGCGCCGATTCAGGGTGTGCGGCCCCTTTAATTCTCGTGCTCCAAGAGCTCGCGCTTGCCTTAAACAACATAAAAAAAGTTCACACAGCTAATATAACCCTCAAAATGGATCTTTACAAAGTGTTCGTCATGCAACATGTCTAATTGAGTAAGTATGGTATTTATTTGGATGTTTACATTTGATTCTGAATGAGTTTGTTAGTGCTCCGTGGCTAAAGCTAACATTACACACTGTTGGAGAGATTTATAAAGAATGAAGTTGTGTTTATGAATTATACAGACTGCAAGTGTTTAAAAAATGAAAATAACGACAGTCTTGTCTCCGTGAATACAGTAAGAAACAATGGTAACTTTAACCACATTTAACAGTACATTAACAACATGTTAACGAAACATTTAGAAAGACAATTTACAAATATCACTAAAAATATCATGTTATCATGGATCATGTCAGTTATTATTGCTCCATCTGCCATTTTTCGCTATTGTTCTTGCTTGCTTACCTAGTCTGATGATTCGGCTGTGCACAGATCCAGACGTTAATACTGGCTGCCCTTGTCTAATGCTTTGAACATGGGCTGGTATATGCAAATATTGGGGGCGTACACCCCGACTGTTACGTAACAGTCGGTGTTATGTTATGATTCGCCTGTTTTCCGGAGGTCTTTTAAACAAATGAGATTTATATAAGAAGGAGGAAACAATGGAGTTTGAGACTCACTGTATGTCATTTCCATGTACTGAACAATTGTTATTCAACTATGCCGAGGTAAATTCAATTTTTGAATCTAGGGCACCTTTAATGTTTTGTATTGGGCTTTCATTGAGCTAAATTGTTAAGAAATGTAAGAGACTCTGTGAAGGATTTGATTTATTGAGCTACCAAGTGCCCCTGCAGGAGGCCCCTTTTCTCACTAATGGCTACATGAGCCAAAGTTGTGGACCTGAGAGTTTACAGCCTGGCCTTGACTGAGGTTTGAGCCAGTGTTTTGATTCTGAAACAAAGATTTGGATCCATGTCTGACATGAGCTTTTCCACTGTTGCTCAGTTTTACAGCTTTGCCCTGAGAAGGCCAGCTGGACTGAGTGCAGCAGTTACCAGGCACAATGCAACAAGTTTCCAGCAATTTGTCTGTTCACACGATTTGCATGTTTGAACACAACACTGCTGCATGAAATGACAAAATTACAGCTGATTAAAGATGATGATTTTATACTAATGATGTGGTCATGGCTGGCTTGGACAAATAATAATTTTTATTGTTTTTTTATTGTGTAATTCTAGGTTAGGTTATGGATTTGAGGATGAATTTTGATGTTTGTGGTTATTTCTTAGGACATTTTTAGCATGGCATTTAAATCTTTTTGAATTATGTTAGAACTATTTTATCATCATAAGTGTCTCTAATACACTAGAGTGGCCTGAACTGCCAGTGTTCATGCCCTTGACCATGATAAGACAACTCAGGTCACTGTTTACTGTGAGAGAGTTGTGTCTGGTCCAACCCATATGGCTCATGCCCTATTCTGATACTTCTTAAAATAAACCACAATCAATAGACTGTCATATTTGTATGACAACGTCCAGATTTATAACATATTTGGTCTGTTATCTTACAGTTATCTTAATATAGTTTATAGCCTCATGACGTGCTTGTCATGCCAGACAGGGATGGAGAGGTGGATGGAAAGCAGGATGTTGTAATTCGTTCATCACATGCTAAGTGGGTGCCACATTCCCAGGTGTCAGGTGCTGACAGGTCCATCTTGGTGGCTGAAAGAGGTAAAGCATGATTAAGGTTCAGTTCTTTGAAGAGGAAAAGGACATGATAGTCTGGATTTGTATGATAGGCTGCGACCAAGGACATTTAATAGGCTGCCTGTTTGGGTGTTTGTTAGGACTCTAAACCAAGTTAAGCTCAGCTGAAGCAGGTCCTCACAGGTAAGCTTCAGTATGATATATGAATAAGATTAATATGCAGAAATAGATTGGTTTCATATGTCTATTCACTAATTTGGCTTTGGATTTAGTTACTAAAATGCTTCAAAGCTCAAGCTAAATCAGGATTAGTAGCATATCTTCAACACAGGCAACATGTGGAGCAATTCAGAGTATTAAGGATCCTCAAACCGTGTGACTCTTGACTGATGGATTGATGCATGCAGCTGTTATTGCCAGACCTGTTTGTAATTTTACAATGGAAAGTGATTCCCACTCATCCAATTCAGTATGCATTATAAATGTTTACTATAAACAGCATATTTGTGTATTATTGAATTACAAAATTGCTGTTACATAACTGCACAAGTCTTCTAAATTTAGGAGGATATCCATTTTCAAGGAGATAAATCCAATACTGACAATTATTTTTCTGTAAACAGAGTCTTCTAGCAATATTATCTGTATATCACATACTTAAATTCAGATATAGGCTCTGTTAAATTATCTCAGTTTAATTATCTGGCTAATTAGCTGGTTCTGATTTCCTATAGACTATAACTGTAGACTATAATAAGTCAATGAGACAGGAGCCATCGCATAGAAACAGATGGTTAATGTTTACATTGAGATGCATTAGAAATGCAACAGAAATAACTGCAATCATCCAGGACTTTGATGCTATTTTGTATCTCTAAAGAAAGCTCTGCTTTGCATTCCCTCATTTGTTTAAAATACCAATCAGTATCAAATTAGTTATTTTGACAGAAACTTTTTTTCTAAAGCGACTTATTATGGGCAGAAACATCTGTTCAAGGGAGATACCCTGAAACATATACATTTTCATTGACCCATATTTTCTTACTCAGCCAATGTTCTGTAACAGGCCACTTTGTATCTTGTTTCAGTGTGAACCACAGGCAAAGGTGTGACACATTAGTTAGATGGATAATCAGTCTCCTCATGCATCAGCACCCTCACGCTTAACATATTAGAAGGATTGTTTGTAACATTATTCTAGTAGAAATTTCACAGTCCAGTCAATCAGATCTTTGTCAGATCTTAAATATGAGATCGGGCCTAAATATACTTATACCAAAGCTAAGCCAAGAAAGCAAATAAACAAATAGGTCAGTTTTATTTTTCTTTTAATATTGGTGACTAGGGTTGGGTGGTCGGATTTATTCAGATATAGGCTCTGTTAAACTATCTAATGCAACAGAATAACTGCAATCATCCAGGACTTTGATGCTATTTTGTATCTCTAAAGAAAGCTCTGCTTTGCATTCCCTCATTTGTTTAAAATACCAATCAGTATCAAATTAGTTATTTTGACAGAAACTTTTTTTCTAAAGCGACTTATTATGGGCAGAAACATCTGTTCAAGGGAGATACCCTGAAACATATACATTTTCATTGACCCATATTTTCTTACTCAGCCAATGTTCTGTAACAGGCCACTTTGTATCTTGTTTCAGTGTGAACCACAGGCAAAGGTGTGACACATTAGTTAGATGGATAATCAGTCTCCTCATGCATCAGCACCCTCACGCTTAACATATTAGAAGGATTGTTTGTAACATTATTCTAGTAGAAATTTCACAGTCCAGTCAATCAGATCTTTGTCATATCTTAAATATGAGATCGGGCCTAAATATACTTATACCAAAGCTAAGCCAAGAAAGCAAATAAACAAATAGGTCAGTTTTATTTTTCTTTTAATATTGGTGACTAGGGTTGGGTGGTCGGATTTATTCAGATATAGGCTCTGTTAAACTATCTAAGTTTAATTACTTGGTACTGATTTCCTGTACACAGTAACTGTAACTACTTTTTGCACCAGCTATTTTGCAATTTAAAGACCAGTTGTAAACATGCTAAGGAACATATAGAGATGAGTATGATGTGTTGTTGTTGAAGTCTTGATTCCACTCAATATTCTTTGTTCTCTTTCCTAATGACATGCTGAGCAATATTGCTCTCTGTCTTAGCATCTCCCTTCATCTCTTCTTTCACCCATTTTCATTTGCAGGGCTCTCCAGCAGAGGGCACAGGGAAATTTGATGCAGGCCCTGGTAAGCATGCCACACTTTCAGTATCTCCATTAAGTTTCTTGAGGTTTCACCGGCTGCGCTAGCCTTTATTTACAGTTATATGGGTATGAATGAAACTTACAAAACAAAACAGTTGCAACACAGATATAGAAAACAACATAAAATAAGATGAAACTGCAAATTACACTTTAAACACCTTTCTCAGCATGCCAGTTTTAAATCTGTGCATGCAGTCTCCTATAGTGCACTATATGATATTGTTTAAGCCTGTCAAAACACATAATCAAAACACTGTAGTAAGTACTACATAAAAGGCAATAGAAAGGAATAATAACAGTCTAATGTCTTAATGCAGGAGGCTCATGAGTAAGCAATCACAAACAGACTCCCTCTGTCTTTCTTTCTGGCTTGAGTCATTGTTGAATCAGTATTCTCACTGCCAGGCCCCCTATTTCCTTCCGTTCATCCATCTTTCCTTGATATTTGTGCCAGCCAGCAGAGAACACTGTGATTATAATCTTCCTAGAACTTAAAAAGCCCTCGGGTCTCTATGAGACCATTATTAGTGCTGTTGTTCTCAATAACTGTCTAACAATAACTCGGGAAAACGAATGCAGTTTTCTCAACGGGTGCGTCATGACCCAAAATTGTCACAGACGTGGTGAAAAACAATGATACATGCAAACAGTGCAATTACAATAGCTCTATTTGTGTTCTTGAAGCACGTCCACCCTGTCGGCGCACTGTATCTGCTGTGCGAGTAACGCCTTTGAGGATCATGAAGAGTTCACCTGATCTCATGCCTACTGGTAAGACCAGTATTTTTAGGATTTGGGGGTCTAACGTTTTGAATAATATAAAACGAATATGGTTGTGGGCAGTTTATTTAGTGCTTTGAAAAGATAAAATCAGTTTCATTGCTCTGTGTTTTTGCAGAATTGGACCCTACCCGTGTTTGCAAGGGCAAGGGTGCTGTTACTTTGAGGGCCACCCTAGTGCACATCGATGATGAGGACGGCACGGGCCAAGAGCTGTCCATGAACTCTGCCAAAAGTGAGTTGGAAATGGAGGATGTGTCAATAGGAGAGTGCTCTGAATATATTGCACCAAGCAGCACAGTGCCAGATTAATTGTTGTGTGCTGAAATAATGTTACTTATGATATGTGTAGCTAATGTACACTAAAAAGTGTTCTTTTGTTTTTTTGAGCAATCATTAACTGGAAAGATCTCGGTTTACAGGAATGGTGCATTCTTGAGTTTCCTCTTCACAATATGTTATTTTGACAGTCAATTTGCATGATGTGGTTAGTTGCTAAATTGAGCTCAATTGCGCAGTAAATCATACGGGAAAAAAAAGTGTTTTGGTGAGGAACATATACAACATTGTATGACTGTAAACTTCATTGCTCAAATAACTTTCAGTGAATGCTCATACAGGGGATAATCAAAGACGTCTATTGTTCACACCCACTTTGAGCTCTGGAAACGGAGACCTTCAGCGTGGACGTTTTCACCATCTCCATGTTGGAACTATCCTGGCTAACTGCCAGCACTTGGGAGAGATGCTTTAATTGTTGTTGTGCCTGAATAAAAAGGCCATTGGAACAAACACTTCTTACAGTGGGTTCAATGGTCTCCTTGTTCTCATGACAAAGTTCAGAGAATCGTTTTTTTCCAGTCATAAATTAGCATCTCCGTGGATGAAGACTTTCTGTATGGTTCAGTTCTGACAGATTCTGGCTGGTGATTCGTTTAATGGAGGATTAAGGAATTTGTTGTGGCATAAATTGTGGTTAGCGCTAGAAACAAACAGGTTTGCTGCCAAGTAGAGGCAGCTCTGTTTCATGTTTATGCCTTTTTTGGGGTTTAAAAAGTTCCTTGGAGATTCCCTGATCCTTTGAGAATCCAAACTGTTTGGATTTGTTACAGGTGGATGGCTTGGTGCGGTCAATGGAGATGCCACAGAAACAAGTCTGGCTGAGAGAAGTGTAAACAACACCGGAGCTGATTTAAATTCAACTCAAGTCAATGAGACACCAACAAAGGTGAGTCACCATGTCTGAAGGTTTTTAGCAATGCTTTGCTTTCTTGCAAAAATATCATTTAGATATTTATATCAGTGCTAATTAAACAGCTCGATCCCAAGATCTCTGGAGACAACAGTGAGGAAAATTTCGAACTCTGCACTCTTAAATGAGTGCAACGACTGAAATGTTGTCAATATTTCACAAGCAAGATGACATTTGTAGATCTGTTTTACATTTACATTATCTTCTTTAATGGTATAGATCCAAGGTGTTCAGCTATGGATCTCTGAAGGTACTCTAGGGCGTCAGCAGAGAAGATACTGCAAAAATCCATTTCTAACTATTAACTTATTTTTAACTAACAGTTTTGTATTGTTAATGAAATATTAAAAATGTTTTCGTTAAGCTGAAATAAAAATATCAGATGAAAAACTTTAAAATAAAAGTTAAAAATAAGTTTACGCTGAAGTACTAAAATTACTAAAACTGAAATTAGAAAATTAAATCTAAACAGAAAATTCTAAAATAATTTTAAGCTAATAAAACTAACAAATGCACAAAGTATTATAATTATAACATTTAAATTAATTCCAAAGTATAAAAATACTAAACACTGGTTAAGCATTGTATAAATATTCTTAATAAAAGTTATTATAAAGCAAGGGTTGAATAGTCCTGGTTTAGATGGAAGTAACCAAGAAGTAACCAAGAAAAAGTGCGGTTATATGTTATTGTCATTGACATTGTCTTCAGCAGCATCGCAGAAGAATCCTTGCAACAATCATTTGCTTGAGAGACATGTTTAGTGAATGCAAATTCCATGCAAATTCCTGAGAAATTCAAAGTTGTCTGTATTTCACAACCAATATGTGACACCAGAGTCAGTGCTTTTGTGTGTCCTCCTCAGGTGGACTCACCTGTAAGTGAGAGTCAGTCTCAGCTCACATCCTGCCTTGATCAACCGCGTACTATTACATCATCGGCCAAAGTGTCCTCTTCATATCCCCCCACCAGCAGTGTGAACCCAACAATCGTCTTGCTGCAGCGCAGCAGAGGTAAATACCAGCCTCTCAATATTTCAGGTGGCATCAAAAGTAGTATCGAGTATCAAGCGAATTAAAGAGCAAAATGCTTTCACTGAATATTAGAATATTCTCTAACTTTCACATGTGATTAGTTTCCAAAGTTATGTTTGAGTTCAAATTAACATCAGACGTCTATGATTTCATGTACTGATTTGGATAGAATCTCTAGTTATTTTTAGAGTGCCCCTGTTATGCTTTTTTGGGTATTAACTTTCAGGTAGTGTGTAAAATTGCTGTTTGGGAATGTAAAAGGACTGCAAAGTTTCAAAGATCAAAGTGCACAATACATTGAGTTATTTTCTCTCAAAAGAAAGAGTCGATTTTGAAACTGCCAGAATCGAGTCTTCAGTAATTCGAGTCTTACTTCATGCACAAACCTACGTAGGTTTGTAACAAATTTGTTGCCAAT
Organism: Megalobrama amblycephala; assembly: GCF_018812025.1. NCBI lineage: Eukaryota > Metazoa > Chordata > Actinopteri > Cypriniformes > Xenocyprididae > Megalobrama > Megalobrama amblycephala. The sequence continues at coordinate 14,705,497 of NC_063053.1, forward strand.
TTCATTGGCCGCAATCTACTTGGCCCACCCTCAAACACTTTAGTTGTATAGCTGAGTCTGGAAGAGTTCGGTTTGTGTTGCTGACATGTGAAGAAGACGCCATTTTCTGCACTGCGAAAGCAAGTCCACTTTGCACGCACTTCAAATGGATGAGGACTTAGGCTCGATTTGATACAGTAAAACTGACACTGTCGTTACTGTTCGTATCATTGTGTATACAAGCGCTGAGGAAACCTCCAGAGCCGAAATTCAGATATGAGTATTTTGTTTTCTGACTTATGCTGTAGACCAGTAACAACAGACTGAGCCATCTGACCAATCATAGCAGAGTATGCTCTCGGAAAGGAGGGGTTTAAAGAGACTGAATCCTTTATCGAACTGTTTCAGACACTGTGAGAAAAGAGGTGATGCAGCAGTGTATATTATGAGGAAATTAAAGTGTTTATGTAAAACTATAGTAGGAGACCTCAAAATAGGTCTCCTACTTAAAATAACATAATGTCTCTTGTGTGGTTTTGGGCATTGTGGATATTAATTATATAAAAGGACACTACCGTTCAAAAGTTTGTGCTCAGTATGATTTTTTTAAAGAAATTAATACTTTTATTTAGCAAGACACATTAAATTGATCAAAAGTGACAGTACATTCTATACATCAAAGAATTCCGAAAAAATTTATCACGGTTTCCACAAAAATATTAACTAGCTGCTACCACAAAGATCATTCTCAGCAGTTTTTGACATCGGACTCCTCATTTTTCTTTTTCTGACAGGTAGGATGTCAGATAGGATGCCAACAGCACTTGAAGCATCAAGCGTCATTTTACCCAGTAAATTAGCAAAACGGTCTAAATCCATAATAAAGGTGCATCATTCAGAGGCACGAGAAATGTAGCTTTAGTATACGGTATTCAGCAATGGTCAAAATAATTGAGATGTGTTGCAAGAAATGCAAATGGATTTGACCTTTTTAGGAAAAACGTTCTTTTTGAATAGATCTGTAGCCATGACTTATTCATTTAAACATTAAATCGTTCAGTGAAGGTATCCCTTTGAAGGTATCGTCCTAGATAAGTCTCGGCTGAAATACCAGATCAGTGTGGTCCTGTATGATCTGACTTCGTGGTCATGTGTTTCAGAAGCTTTTGCGGAGCAGGGCATTGGCCCTAATCGGAGCCCTGCCATCAGCCAGAATAGATCTTCCTCTGAGAGTCCAGCAAACATGGAAGGAAAGACAATGAGACTGTCTGAATATTCAGCTGTCCAGGCACCCAGAGTCCCAGTACGGGTAAGAAATGGGTAGTTCTCATAATGTACCTGTTTACTTTGACTAAAATAAGTACACTACATCCAAAAACCTATATAAATAAAAGACCACCTGCATATTTTTCTCTTCTAGAACACAGAGCTATCAAAGGACTGGTATAGAAATATGTTCAAACAGATTCACAAAGTCCCAGGTAAAGATGCTCCTTGAGAATTAAATACCATCTTTTTGTGTGTATTGATTCCAAATCTGAATATTTCCAGATCACATCTCAGTCATGTATATATGTGTGTATTCATCTTTGTCAGTGTGTTTTGTCTTTCACCCACCTTATACTCAGAGCCTGTCGAAGAAAATCCATACCGTCCCACCTACATATTTCCAGAGAGCAATGACAGGCCATTGAGAACCAGAGGTACCTTGGTTATAGTTATAATCAGATTTTTAATTAAACATTCCTCCATGCCACTCTTTTCTGTCTATGTCATTAAGTAACACCTTTTAACCCTTTGTATGTGTTAGATCATTTTATATCCAGTTCATGAAAACCAAAATGAAAATGGATATGCACTGCTCTCTAATGTTTACAAAGGCTGCATTTATTTGATCATAATAACTGTTCTATTTGAATGTATTTTAAAGGTGCCGTAGAACGTCTTTTTAAAAGATGTAATATAAGTCTAAGGTGTCCCCTGAATGTGTCTGTGAAGTTTCAGCTCAAAATACCCCATAGATTTTTTTTAATTAATTTTTTTAACTGCCTATTTTGGGGCATCATTAAATATGAGCCGATTTAGGCTGCGGCCCCTTTAAATGCTCACGCTCCCTGCCCACGGAGCTTGCGCTTGCCTTTAACAGCATAAACAAAGTTCACACAGCTAATATAACCCTCAAAATTGTTCTTTACAAAGTGTTCGTCATGCAGCATGTCTAATCGCGTAAGTATGGCATTTATTTGGATGATTACATTTGATTCTGAATGAGTTTGTTAGTGCTCCGTGGCTAAAGCTAACATTACACACTGTTGGAGAGATTTATAAAGAATGAAGTTGTGTTTATGAATTATACAGACTGCAAGTGTTTAAAAAATTAAAATAACGACAGTCTTGTCTCCGTAAACGCAGTAATAAACGATGATAACTTTAACCACATTTAACAGTACATTAGCAACATGCCAACGAAACATTTAGAAAGACAATTTACAAATATCACTAAAAATATCATGTAATCATGGATCATGTCAGTTATTATTGCTCCATCTGCCATTTTTCGCTATTGTTCTTGCTTGCTTACCTAGTCTGATGATTCAGCTGTGCACATCCAGACGTTCTGCCCTTGTCTAATGCCTTGAACATGGGCTGGCATATGCAAATACATATGCATACATATTAATGATCCCGACTGTTACGTAACAGTCGGTGTTATGTTGAGATTCGCCTGTTCTTCGGAGGTCTTTTAAACAAATGAGATTTACACAAGAAGGAGGAATCAATGGTGTTTGAGACTCAATGTATGTCATTTCCATGTACTGAACTCTTGTTATTTAACTATGCCAAGATAAATTCAATTTTTAATTCTAGGGCACCTTTAAAATGAAATTTATTCCTGTGATGTCAAGGCTGAATTTTCAACAACCTTAAGTCTAGTCTTCAGTGTCACATGATCCTTCACAAATCATTCTAATATGCTGATTTGCTGCTCAAGAAACATTTCTTATTATTATCAATGTTGAAAACAGTTGTGCCGCTTAATATTTTTGTGGAAACTGTGATGATTTTTCAGGATTCTTTGATGAATGTTCAAAAGAACAGCATTTATTTGAAATAGAAATCTTTTGTGATTTAATAAAAGTCACTTTTGATTACTTTAATGCATCCTTGCTGAATATTCATAAAAGTATTCATATTTCTTTCAGAAGAAAATCTTATTGAACCCAAACTTTTGAACGGTTGTGTATAGCCGCAGTATATATAAGGTGTTAAATATCTTTTGTCAATTCTTTCACAAATCCCTATATGCAACAGATGCTGCTTTATATGTACATAGTGTCAACAAATTGATTGTCCTAAAGAGGCAATCATAACACTCAAGGTGAGCTGTGGTAATGGAGCTATTTCCAACACACCGAGAAGACCACACCACAATGTATTTAAAACTCATAGATTGATTACCTCCATTTTAAGAGCTTTCATACCTCTGTGATGTGCTTCATGGCTGTGCTTTTAGAGAACCATTATGCTGAATTATTAAAGCAGTCACAACACCCCGAATGGGTGTTGTGTATCCATTGGATTCTTAAGAATGCAAAGTTACCAATGCCATGGGCTGATCTGACTCTGAAGTATTCATTTCAGCTTGTATTTGTTTCATAATCATCACTGAAATGCCTAATTTCTGTAGATTGTAGTGAAAATGTCTTATTTGTATTGTAATTTACCAGCTAATAGAATATTCCAGCATCAGAAGAACACACTGCTGTGGTTATAGTGCCATCTACTGGTTAGATTAGTCTGAGGAAATAAAGTGGCATTGTTTCGGAGCTGCTGTTTAGTTGTTAACGACTGCTATATATGTCACACTAATCCCTGTAATTTTCACCTACTATATATCAGATGTTTAGAATACCCCCCGGAGATGCTGCATTAGAGCACAGGCTACACTAAGTAGAGCACAATAAGAAAACAGGTTACAAACTACCACAGGAATACATTTGATATGTGAAATAAATGCAATATGTTGTAAGTTTCACTGTTTTTTACAAGTTTCACTAAAAAATGTCAGCTGTATTGCTTCATCACTGGTTATTATTAACTATTTACAACTAATACGTATTTTCTGACACTTTCAGATGACAGGCCGACACATGGTGTTGAGGATGGTAAGTGTTTGTGTGTTAATAGCTAAATGATAAAAACTACATAATGCATTCTTTTTTAATATTAAAGGAAAGCTGTGTTTCAGTTCAGTTAGTGTCTGTTATTTGCATTTATTCTGAAGTGCGGCCAGTCCCTCGCTCCAAGAGTGCAGTAGACATGGGAAGCTCAAGAGGACAGCTGCCTGTGCCAACACGCACATCTTCCCTAAAACCTCAGAGGTGAGCGATGACACTATGAAACAAATATTATGAATTATGGAGTGGATTCTAGCACATTTATTGACTGATGTTCTGAAACTTTCTTATTAGAGTGTGAATTCTTGCACCATGCTAGTGTTGCTCAACATAGAGATGATGACATTTCTTCACAGGACCTCAATATGTGAAACACTGTATTTTAGCATTTGTCATGCGGCCTTAACAAGCATGTGTTGGCTTAGAGATGTTGCTGTTAGAAATCATAATAGATACCTGTTTATTTCAGTCATCAGTGTTCACCAGCAGAAAATACATTAAGTATTAAATACCTTGTATTTTTGTAGATCATTTTAGGTTTTAAATATACAGTAAGGCCTAAAAGGCTGAGATCACACTGAAAGTATGGGATTCAAAATGTTATACCACTTAACTTTCACCGTCCCGCTAATGGGACGCTTGGTGCTGTTTTTATTTATTGCCTTTTTTTGTATCGCATATTTTAGTGATCATCATAAATTAGGTATCATTCAAAAGCTTAAAACTCAGAATTCATCCTGTAAAACTGTTTTGAAATTGGACATTGCTTTACCATGGAAACTGTACTTTAAATCCTTTTGGCGGGCTCCTCCCCCTAGTTGGTGTTTATTTTAAGTACTTTATAGTCAAAACTTTTCGAATCTTGACAAAACACATATCGTCGGAAAGGTCTCAATCTCAAGCTTCCATATTTGGCATCTGATTTGTGATAGAACTGATATTTGGACAGAAACTTATTAATTTGTTACAGAAGAATGCATACTTTTTTTTTTTTAATTCAATGGAATGTGGGTGACACCCAGTGGCTATTTTTGGTACAACACCTAAACAAAATCACATGGGAACTTCAATTTTTGTGATATCAACTTCAAATTTGGAACACAACTTGGTTAGACATATGGCTTTGATTTTATATCAGTTTAAGAGTAAAAATTATTTTGTAAAATATATAGTTTATATAAAACATAAAATATTTAGTATAGTACATTTGATTTACAGTACATACTTATATAACTTTTTCATACTTTAATTTTTTGAAGTGCTTTCACTTCAGCAACAATGTCTTCTGAATGCTGAATGTCTTCTTTAAAACAAAACCAAACTTATATATTTCAAAGCATTCTTGAATTACAGTGATTTAAATTTGGAGGTTAAACTGGTTAAAAACGATAAGTATATTTTATAATATTTTATAATATAATTTATAACGATTAAGTATGTTTTATAATTTGGAAAACAAAACATTGTGACATTAAATAAATAAGAAATATTAAAGATTCTGCTTTATTTGTGGGTCAGGATCTACGCAAATAAAGAAATTTTGAAATTAATGTTAATTTTTTAATTATAATTAGGTTCAATTAATTCAGATTAGTCAATGAATTATATATCGTGAACTAACAAGGTGAATTTTTTATTTCTTCTAATGCAGTTAATTAGTTTATTATGAACAAACATGAATTAATAAAATGAACAATAGTATATTTACATATATTTATATAAATAAACTAATGTTATAGAATATTATTGTTATGATGTTTATAAAAATGTGTATAAATGTACATGGTGTAGATTAGTAAATGCTGTAAATATTGTTGGTGCACCTAATGCATAACTAAAGTCAAAGATATGAGCCTTATTGTAAAGTGTTACAATAATTTGTAAAGAAAAATTTGTATTAAATTAGAATTATGCAAAATAGTTTACTGAATATGTATGGATAACACTGCAGAATATTTCTCCAATACATCATTGTCTATTATATGATTAAAGTGCTTTTATATGAGATGTATGCCTAGTTTTTAAAACACAACCTGCATGTATGGGAACGCTTAACTAAAACTTGCCCTTGTTGGTTGCCATGGCGACTCTCCACCTCCCTTGCTCTATCACTCCATCTCTCCCCCCATGCATCCCTGCAGGAATGAGTGGGAGCCCCCTGACAAGAAAGTAGACACCAGGAAGTACCGCGCCGAGCCCAAGAGCATATTTGAGTACGAGCCAGGAAAGTCTTCAGTGCTGAAGCTGGAGAGACCGGTATGATGCTCTTTATACATGCATGTTTTCTGAGTGCTGTTGCTGGTGGAGGTGGAGATCTGTGCATGCTGTTTGATGCTGCAAGAGCTGGATTCTGCCTGTTTCACTTACAAGGACAGCACACTCACAGCTGTGTCTCTTGCTAGTCTTATTAAGTGACCTCGGTAGGTGACTTGTGCTGGTGACGTCTTCAATGTAGTGATACTGTGCATAGCGTATATAACATGATCATAGCTTGTTGATGCATACAGTGCACACACTACAGTAACGTTTAGTTCATCATATAGAAAGTAGGAGGACCTTTTACTCAGCTATAAAAAGATCATCAATAAGTGACACTAGCAGTGTCCAGACCCAGTTAAGAATAGATGTGTCTGCAGTCTGGTCATTTTCAGGAAGGTTTGTTACTATGACATTCAGTGATTCAATCTTTTTAGCATGACTCATTCTGGGAGCTGCTGGTATTACATAATGTCTTTCTGATGACATACCGCTGAAATAGGTTTATTGTAGAAGCCAAGCAAAGCGCGTTGGATCCTCGTCAATGAAGCATCTGAAGCGGAGAAAGTGCAAGCTGCGTTAGGGCTTTCATTTTTTCCTAATTGTTAGGGAAAGTAATTAAAATGGCTCTAGGTCAGGTCCTATCTAGGGCAGAAGATAATGTGCTGCTTGTGTCTCCATTTGAGCTCTGCAGAGAACAGTCCTTTTGTTTTTGTAAAATTTGTGTGGTGAAATATTTGAATTCTTTTTAGATGATATTGTACACTACTGTTCAAAAGTTTGGGGTTGAAAAGATTTTGTAAGACATTTCTTATGCTTATGAACGCTGCATTTATTTGATCAAAAATACAGTAAAACAGTAATATTGTAAAATATTATAACAATTTAAATTGTTTTTGAATTTAATATATTTTAAAATGTAATTTATTCCAGTGAATTGTCAGTATTCAGGGTCATATGATCCTTCAGAAATCATTCTAACATACTGATTTTCTGCTTAAGAAACATTTCTTATTATTATCAGTGTTGTAAACGGTTGTGCTGCTGAATATTATAATAATATATGATACCTTTTTTCAGGATAGAAAGTTCAAAAGGAATAAAGATTCCAATAGAAATCTTTTGTAATAATCATACATGCCATTGTCATTTTTGATCAAATTAATACATTAATTTCTTAATAAAATAATAGTACTCATGTATTAAAAAAAATCCTACTGACCCAAACTTTTAAATGATAGTGTAATATAATATTAAATATAACATAATTATTGTGTTATAGATTTTTAAAACAATGTAGAAAATATTTTGCAGTATTTTATGAACAAACAACAATGCAAAAAGATTGATATTCATAGCAGAACTTTAAAACGATGGATTTAGAGTATATGAATATGTTTATTTTCCTTGTTCACTTTTTATACAATGTAAAAGATATCACCTTGGATTTATGGATCCCTTTCCATTATCATTACTTCCTATTTCCTGTTCCTTTGATTGATCAACCAGATGTTCTTGCAATAAATCATCAAGCTGCAAATCCAATTCATATTTCCTCTGCTGTCTCAGCCTGGAGCCTTTTTTACTGTCTGAGATCATGACATTAAGAGAGAGTTCATTTAACATCATCATTTAGTCTCATTGTCTTTGTATTCTGAAACTTCCTCTTTCTCTTTCTCTTTCTCTCTCTCTTTCTTTGTCCTCCTTTCCTTGTTGCCATATTTCTGTAGACTCAGGACTTAAGTCCAGAAGATGTAGATTTAGAGAATGAGCCTTGGTATAGGTTCTTTTCTGAGATGGATTTTGGCAAAGCGGTAAGTTGGCAGTATATTAAAAATGCATGTCATCCCCCTTTTTTCTGTTCAGGACCCTAAATATTCTTTTATGTCTGTCTGTTAGAACCATTGTTACGTCACTTCCTTTCTGCACTGACCTTTCATATGTATGTTCCTTATCCAGCCCATTGTAGCTCAGTGCATAGCAATTCAAAAACAGTACAGAAAGTAATGACATACAGTACATTACAGTGAGTGGAAGAGTTCATCTAAATGTGCTTCAGAAGCCACATCAGAGAGCGATAGATGATAAAAAGGTGCAGTCAAACATTGCAAGCACCACCTCTCAGTTTATTTCCCAGATGCTTCCTGATCATCTTCTGAAGCCTTGATCTGCCTGAACCTTTCTTTTCCATCTCATATTTGTTTTTTTCTGTCTGTATTTCTCAATATAATAGTCTCAATATGTTTGCTATTTATAAGGCAGTCATTCTAGGTGTTGGCACAGATGATTTTGAGAAGGTTTTCAGTTTTATGTAGTGCCCAGACTGGAAACGGACAGCAAGCTGTGATGATGCAACTAGATTGGTAAAGATAACACTCAACATCGGCCAAACTGTTTCCACTGTGCTTAACTCTGTTGCCTGTTTTCAGCAGCACTGCCTGGCAACATTGACTGAAAAGTTGGCCTCTGCATCATCCGCTTATTGGTTGTCAGATTTGCTACATTCACCTCAAGTAATGTGAAAGTGCATAACACCCTACTCTATCCAGTCATGCCGATTACATTTTTGCATTGTAAACTTTTTGTCTGACCTTGACGCAGTAAGTAAGTAAAACACTGTAAAGTACCACTGGTGTCCCGTCACTCGGTTCAGTCAGGGATAGGAAGGCCGTCACTATGCTATCAGTGGCACAGAGCCTGTGCAGCGTTGTCATCAACTCAACACCTGTGAGTAAATAGCACATTTGTTCACACTTATTTACTTAGAGACACGTACCATGATACACCCCATGGTGATTGGCTTGTTTGACCTTTCTTTTTTCGATACTCACTGTGATTGCTTCTGAGGGGCTGTTTACAGTACACAACATCGTTTTCAACTAAAAATGGAAAACTTTATATGCGTTTTGGCTGTTCATTTACATGACAACGGCTTGAGAATGCAAACTTCTGAAAACGGGTTTCAAAGTGGACGTTTTTGAAAACGATACAGTTATCATCTCTGTGTAAACTGCAAAAAAACAAAAAAAAAAAAACGGCATGCTCGTGTTTAGTCTATCCACCTTATTTTTCAACACGGAAATAAGGTGTTTTTTGTTTGGATCTGTGTGAACGGATAGTTTTGACAACGTTGTCATCTGTACAAAGAAAAAACGTTTCCATCATTGTCATGTAAACGCACACTGAGGCTGGGTGACAGTAGTAAAAAATAGTCAGTAGTAAATTTGTTCAGTTAAAATTGTTCAATTAAAACTTATTTAGCCAGGACACATTAAATTTATTAAGAGTGATAGACGTTGTTACAAAAAAAAAACATTTTTAAAAGAATGCTACTTTTGAACTTTTTGATCCTGAAAAAAAAAATCTATCATGGTTTCCACATAAATATTAAAGGGTTAGTTCACCCAAAAATGAAAATTATGTCATTATTTACTTACCCTCATGTCGTCCCACACCCGTAAGAACTTCGTTGATCTTCGGAACGTAAATTAAGATATTTTTGATCAAATCCGATGGCTCAGAAAGCCATCGGAATGCCCAGAAAGCTACTAAAAACATATTTAAAACAGTTCATGTGACTACAGTGTTTCAACCTTCATATTATAAAGTGACGAGAATACTTTTTGTGCACCAAAAATAACAAAATAGCAACTTTATTGCACAATATCCAGTGAAGGGCAATGTCAAAATACTGCTTCATGAAGCTTTGAATCTTTACGAATCATTTGTTTCGAATCAGTGGTTCAGAGGACCAAAATAACATGATTTTAGTAGACGAGGCTTCGTTACGTCATAAGTGTTTTGAAACTTCAATAGTTCACGTGACTTTGGCAGTTTGATACACGCTCCGAATCACTGATTCAAAACCTATGATTCGTAAAGATTCTAAGCTTCATGAAGCAGTGTTTTGAAATCGCCCATCACTGGATATTGTGGAATAAAGTCTCTATTTTGTTATTTTTGGCGCACAAAAAGTATTCTCGTCACTTTATAATATTAAACGGTTAGTTCACCCAAAAATGAAAATGATGTCATTAATGACTCACCCTCATGTCGTTCCAAACCCGTAAGACCTTCGTTCATCTTCGGAACACAGTTTAAGATATTTTAGATTTAGTCCGAGAGCTTCCTGTCCCTCTATTGAAAATGTATGTACGGTATACTGTCCATGTCCAGAAAGGTAATAAAAACATAATCAGTGGGTTAGTTAGAAGTTTTTGAAGCATCGAAAATACATTTTGGTCCAAAAATAACAAAAACTACGACATTGTATTCAGCATTGTATTCTCTTCCGGGTCTGTTGTCAATCCGGGTTCACGACTCCGCAGTGACGCTGCTGACATAAGACGCTGCTGACGTGTTATCTAGTGCGCCCAAGCTTCGTTTACAGTCTGAGGAAGACGCACGCTGTATTCAAGCTATTCTACATTGTTTGTATTTTGGTATTGCTATATTTTTTAGAATGGTGCCTAAGTGTGCATGTCGCGGATGTCCTAATCGCCAAAAACAACGACGTAAAAGTGCATTACCAACGCCGACAGATGAAATGATTCAATGGAATCAATTCAATGGAATCAATTCAATGGAAAGGATTCCGGAAGAGAATACAATGCTGAATAAAGTCGTAGTTTTTGTAATTTTTGGACCAAAATGTATTTTCGATGCTTCAAAAACTTCTAACTAACCCACTGATGTCACATGGACTACTTTAATGATGTTTTTATTACCTTTCTGGACATGGACAGTCTACCGTACATACATTTTCAATGGAGGGACAGAAAGCTCTCGGACTAAATCTAAAATATCTTAAACTGTGTTCCGAAGAAGAACAGAGGTCTTACGGGTTCGGAACGACATGAGGGTGAGTCATTAATGACAAAATTTTCATTTTTGGGTGAACTAACCCTTTAAGGTTGAAACAGTGTAATCACATGAACTGTTTTAAATATGTTTTTAGTAGCTTTCTGGGCATTGAAAAAGGGAGTGTTATTGCTGTCTATGGAGGCCTCACTGAACCATCTGATTTGATCAAAAATATCTTAATTTGTGTTCCGAAGATCAACGAAGGTCTTACAGGTGTGTAACGACATGATGGTGAGTAATTAATGATATAATTTTCATTTTTGGATGAACTAACCCTTTAACTGTTTTTACCATTGATAATAATAAGACATATTTCTTGAGTAGCAAATCAGCATATTAGAATGATTTCTGGAGTATCATGTGACACTGAAGACTGGAGTAATGGCTGCTGAACATTCAGCTTTGCCATCACGGGAATAAAACATCTGGTTGTGTATATGACACAATATTGCAATTTCTCGCAAGACTCACAGGGGATCTTGCAACTAGTCTAATAACATGCTTCTTTAGAGGGAAAAAAGCACAATAAAATTGTCAGGATGGAAAATCTACTCTTACTGCCCATGCATGCCTCTTGTGTATGACAAGTCTTTAGAATTGGTTCTTCTGACAGTGAAACCAAACCCTTGAGGATGAGTCACTGAGTCACAGGCTGCATTCCTGTTGGGTAGACTCATAAATCTGACCATCAGCGTCATGGCACAAGTTGATAGAAGGTTCCTGTCTCTTTCCAGATTTCCTTGTTTAGAGATGAAAGTGAAGAGTCACCTCCCTTGAGAGTCTGCTGATGCGGCCCAGTCTCGCTGTGTTGATGAGGCAATGAAAAAATACTTGTGGAGCCAGCGTGAAATTCACTTTGGCTTAGTAAGATTCCCAAAAAATTCAGATGTAAAAATTTAAATTAAACAAATTTCTAAAACTATGTAAACACTCTTACAAAAAGGGTTGAGATATCTTGTTAGTATAAGAAATATCAACAGTATCCATCATAAATACCATCTTAAGTTCTAAGACTGAGGTCACAAAAAGTTCCAGTAATAGACTTGTTGAGCTTGTTGACTTCTAACTGAGAGCAACTTTCAGTATGAAGCTGAGTGTGTGTCCGTGTCTAAGTGGGTCGAAGGTTATTGGAGACTGCATGTGACCTGGCTTCCTCAGTGATTGACACGCCAAACTCTATGACAGTGACAAACACAGTCAGTCCGTCTCCTATATCCTGTGTATGGAATGAGACATATGTACTGTACCAGCAGTCCACATCCATTATGTGTTTGTTTCAATTAGAGACAACAACATTCCTGTGTACAGTAGAAGCTGCGCTTTGATTATAGCAGTTTTTCGAAGAACGAAAGAAAAAGGTTGCATATAAAGTTAGACTTTCCCAAATGAACACATAAGCCCCATTTGTTCGTGTGGTTAAGTTGCACAGCACCCTCATTCACATTGTATGCTATTTATATAATAGAAAAGTTGTAAATTTTCTTGAGTCATCTCCTGCACCTGTTAGGAAACTAGCACATGAAAATGAGCAAACATTATTAACACACTGTTCCACTGACTAGCCTTAACAATCAGGGGAAAGGAATTTACATCCTAGGAAATACTGAGGTAAACATCTCTTGATTTTTATTGTGGCCTCTTTAGGAAGAACATTTAGCACATTGTAACTTATCTTAAAGGGACAGTTCACCCAAAAAATGATCATTTACTCACCCTCATGTCATTCCAAACCTGGATGATTATTTTATTTATTTTTTCTTGGACCTCAACATTCTACAGAATATCTTCATTTGTGTTTCAGAAATAAAAGAAAGTCACATAGGTTTGATCTTTTGACGTTTAAGGATGGATTTAGTTTAAATTCACCAAATTTGGTGGTGTATTTTCATTGTACATATAGGCCCACATGCTGAAATTAGACCCTGAATACCCTGATGTGACAAACGGACGTGTACCAGACGAGACGATGGGAAATTCTCTGTCTCGCTGTCTCAGCATTATTACTTTTAAGACTGAGATGTAATTTCCTTGAAAGTTAAACACCTTATATGAGAAATGCTATTTTGGTTGGCATTTCAAATAACGTAAGGCTTTGAAACATTATCCTCTGTGACATACTGTGCACGTCACTTTCACCCACCGTCTCCGTGGGTCATGTCAAGAATTTCAAGTACCCAGCTTAAATCTCACTTACAACAGTCCTGACTTTACTGTAGTGGCTGTTTGTGAATGTATTTCCTGTAAAATGAAGGGCCCTTTAGTCAATTCTCACAGACAGTTAAAGGGTTAGTTAACCCAAAAATGAAAATTCTGTCATTAATTATTCACCCTCATGTCGTTCTACACCCGTAAGACCTTCGTTCATTGATAAAACACAAATTAAGATATTTTTGATAAAATCCGATGGCTCAGTAAGGCCTGCATCGCCAGCAATAACACTCCCTTTTTCAATATCCAGAAAGCTACTAAAAACATATTTAAAACAGTTCATGTGACTACAGTGGTTCAGCCTTAATATTATAAAGCGACGAGAATACTTTTTGTGCGCCAAAAATAACAAAATAGCGACTTTATTCAACAATATCTAGAGATGGGCGATTTCAAAACACTGCTTCATGAAGCTTCGAAGTTTAACGAATCATTTGTTTTGAATCAGTGGTTCGGAGCATGTATCAAACTGCCAAAGTCATGTGAACTATTGAAGTTTCAAAACACTTATGACGTAACGAAGCCTCGTTTACTGAAATCATGGGATTTTGGCGCTTCGAACCACTGATTCGAAACAAATGATTCGTTAAGCTTCAAAGTGAACAATTGTGAGTAATAATAATGACAGAATTTTCATTTTTGGGTGAACTAACCCTTTAAATATAAACATAACAAAGTCATCTGTTTACACATGTTTTTTATACCATATACTTTAAAAAAAACTTTTTTTCCTGCTGTATATGAGGCTTCCTGTACTTTATAATGCCAGCAACAGTGTTCTAACTTTATTGCATTATTTCACTTTCTTATCACCTCGTCTTAACAGCTGCATCACACTAAGGTATTGTACTGGCTGTCACAAGTATTTAGATTAAGATGCGTGGCACTTCAGATAAGGCTTTCATGCATGCTTCCTGTTTGCTTATTCTTCGCATCTGTGCCAAGTCCCGTGCGAAAGCCTCTTGGGATGCTGTGCCGGCTGTTTTTTTTGAGAGAGAAAAAAAATAGGATGAAAGGAAAAAAGGGACAAAAATACTAGAGGTCGCTTTGCAGACGTAATAGCAACTTATGTCACTGGGTGTTCCTCAGGAAACAAAACTTCTAGAACATGACGCTGTATAAATAGAGCAATATTCTCACACAAAGCCTGTATTCATTCTCGAAGGTTATTCGTGATCCTCTTTACCCAGCAACCAATGGGATGAGCATGTTGCGGTCAGGAGTTGAACTTTTCTTTTGTCGGTCAGAAGAGGGGGCCGTTGGGTTCTGGCACGCATGTGGCATACCTCTAAAGGGACAGCAGCAGGCTGGGATTGTGCAATCGTATTTGCAAACACCACTTGTGCTTTTTTTTCTTTGGAGGTGTGCTGTCATGCTATTTTTACCATCTGTGACGTGCACTTTGGGAAAAGCAACAGAAACAGCAGCCTAAAATTAAACGTCTCTAAACCATTCAAAATGCAAGGGGGGTACAAGCCGTCCCAGTGAATGGCTCTTTCTGATCTGCCATCGGGAGTTGCTGCCTGGCAATAACAGCTACTCTCCTTATTGACTCAATGCATGCAGTGCTGGGTATTTACTTACAAATTGTAGTCTGTTACTGATTCCAAATTACATGATGAAAATTGCACAGTTTAGGTAATCTAATTGGACTACTTTTTTAGTACTTTTAGATTACTTTAGACCTAACTTGTTAAGAAAGAAAATGTGAAAGAAAATATATTTTATTCTTTATCAACAACAATAAAGGGTTAGTCATTAATTACTTAGCCTCATGATGTCGTTCCACACCTGTAAGACCTTTGTTCATCTTCAGAAAACAAATTAAGATATTTTTGATGAAATTCAAGAGATATCTGACAGCAATTTAACTGTTTATGTTTAGTGCTTCCAGGTTCTATGTCATAACGGCGACTCCGTATTGGCCGACGCTGTTCACGTGAGCAGCACGACGCATGCGCTGTAAACAGCGTAGATTTTGAATAAGATATTGTTGAATAAAGATATTGTTGAATAAAGTCGTTATTTTTGTTTTGTTTTTGTGCACAAAAAGTATTCTCGTCACTTCATAAAATTAAGGTTAAGCCACTGTAGTCACGTCGACTTTTTTAACAATGTCTTTAGTACATTTCTGGACCTTGAAAGTTGCTGTCTATGGAGGAGTCAAAAATATCTTAATTTGTGTTTCGAAGATGAACAAAGGTCTTATGGGTTTGGAACGACATGAGGGTGAGTAATTAATGACAGAATTGTCATTTTTGGGTGAACTAACCCTTTAAGTGCATTGAATATCAGGGTTTCCCATGGGATTGTGAGGGAACTGCTGTGGATTTGTGGGTTGAGTGAAAAGCTAATTAATTAAATAAAAAAATGTAAACTTAATGAAAAAATACTGATAAAACTAGAAATAAATCTTTTCCCTGCATAGTGAGAACATGCGAACGTGTTGTTAAAATGAAATATTACCTTAAAATATCAGGGAGACTTCAAGTAAATATTTTAGTTTAAAATAATGTTTGATTAATATTAATCTATTAAAAGGTAACTGTATTGTGATTATAAGCATTTTAAAATTTGGAATCTGATTACATAATCCAGATTACATGTAATCAGTTACTACCCAGCACTGGACGCACGTTATGTGAACTTCCTTTGGCGTACTATTAATATCAGCCCTATGATTTTGTACTGCACGTTCGATCCGACGCTCATGATATTCTTAATATATGTGCGTAAATCTGTTTGTGTGTGCGTGTGTGTGTCTGCCCATGTAATTTGGCCCACTTCCCGCACCAGCTGGTTAATTGTCTCCCTGTCTGGCCGGCCAGTAATGAGAGTGACTCAATAGAAGACAAAAGAGAGCCTCGGTGAGAGACAGCAGCTGATTGGTGGAAGCGCTGACAGCCCCCTCCCAAAATGGGCGCCCCTCACAGCCCCTTCTAATCCCACCCCTCGCTCCCAGTCGCTTGTTTTCCCCCCTAACTTGCATGCAGGCCAAAATACTTGCTTACTTCTCCACGCTACACTTCGTCCAGAGGACCTAAGAGTTTCAGAGCTTTGGACACGGCAGACGTTCGCAAGCCTGACTGACTAATGCGCCTTCTCCCTTTCCAGCTGCCAGAGAGTCAAGCCTTTGGAGCTATCAATGACTTCTTTGTTTGGTTTGTTGCAGAGTGCCCCCTCTTTCAGCCCATTGGAAACATCTTCCGACCTACAGCAATAGTAAGTCCATGCTTCTTTTTCCCCTCACAAATGTTCCTTTCCACCATTTTCTGACAGCCTTGTTGTATGTGGGTGTGTTGGTGTGTCTGTCTTGCTCTCCAGCCATCTATTCTCAGGCAGAGCTGTCACGGGGCTCTGGAGATTTCCCTCGTTTCCTTTTTCTGTTTCCTGAACGACCATTTGCAGTACAGGTTGCCCAGTGTAGGCGTTCGTGTGATGCATGTTTGTAAGCATGTGTGCGTGCGTTTGTAGAGGAGAGGCCACGGATAGTGTGATGATTTGTTTTGTGCTGAAACTAGTGTCTGAAAATAAAGCCTGGATGTTTTTTTAAGAGAGATAAGGGACCTCGTACCTCCGCCCATTCTGTTAGCAGAAATCCCCCAAATCTTAATGTGCTGTTTGTGAAGCACACAGCGAAGTGTCATTTTTTTTACTGACAGCTTTCCCTGTGGCATTGACGTGATCATGCCTTCACAACACTGATGTAACAGTTATATTATGTCTTTGAATTTGAAGACGTTTGCATTTGAACAAAATATATTTTTAATTTATTAAATCTTTATTAAAATATTATTTTTTTTAAATTTTAAAAAATATAAATATTAAAAAAATATATAATTTACAAAGAAAACATTTATTAATTTACATTTATTGATTTAGCAGACACATTTATCCGACATTTTATACATTTGTTTTTTATTTTATTTATTTTTTATTATTTTGAAGATTGAAGAGCTTGAAAAGTTCTTCAAATATTTTACTGTGCCAGTGGATTGAAGATTTAATTCTTAATGTTAATATTTGTATCATCTAAAGCATGCCCAACAAAAATACAATCAATTTAAAGCATTCTTTAAAAGCATTCTTTAACATAACTGGGTGTTTGAACAGTAAATAAACATATTCATTAGTTAAATCAGTTTAACATTTTTTTCCCGTGCTTCCTTTGCCAAATATGTAACAGTAAAACATAAAAAGGAATGAATGAATCTTTTGTGGTATTTACATTTCTCTTAAGAATCTGTGGCACGTGGTTTTAGTGCGGTCTTCACTTTGGTGTGAGGATCTTTTTGATGTCTGGATGTGGAGTTTATTATTTTATCAAAAGGCACATGGTTTAGTTATAAACCAGGAGGCCAACTAGTGTTCAGCCAAAACACTAAACCAAAAATATGCTCTCATGACTTGAGGAATGTCTGAGAGACAAACCCTATGTAAGTGTAACCCTGAGAGAAACATAGTTTTACCTTATGGCTAACAGATCCTTGAAAAGGAGCTGGAAAAGCATGGAAATACTTCAGATTTTCTAATGGTCAGATAAATCTGGTAAGACCATCTCCGCTCCAGCAGTTGTCAGGCAGCTGCTCAGGTTCCTGAGTTTAAAGCCAGTGGCGTCTGGAATGACGTGTGCTCACCTCTTCTCACTTTTCCAGCGGAAAGCATCCCAAGGGTCATGTCATTCATGAGGACTTTATTATGTGTACAGTATAATGGAATAATTCAAAAACTTTGAGTCACAAGAACAGTGTCTTGTACGCCCACATAATTTTTGTTGAATAATTGGTATTTTATTGTTTCCAGCTATGAAAAAGTAGGAAAGTATGCTAGGGCCATTAGGATTTTATTGGCATGTTGGCTAGTAACTGTTAATATGATTCCCTCTGAAAAAGAGCTGCAGCTGTATAGGACCATTGTCTGCGCATTTAAAATCCTTGTCATGGATAAATTCCCTCCCAAATCACTTAGCATGTAGCCCATGTGAGTCTGTTGTGTTAACCCTTATGTCTTATTTGGATTCTGGTCAGGCTGGTCTGGTTTGGGGTTTTGGGCACTTGTAAGCTGGTCAGGCTCTGAGACTAGCTAGACCAATTCAGTACAACTAAAACCATCATACATTTTTGTTTTTCAGCAGAGAATAGTCTGCTTAAAACATAGCAAGGCCTTACCGGACTCCATATCATTGTTTTATTGCATACAGGAAAGAGTCATATTGATAAGTAAGCATGTTATACTTTAACTTTCCCTATACCAACATAGACAACAGCTCATTATATGGCATACTGTACCTGACCCAAGACAACTTATTAAAGATGTGCATCCCTAAAGAACTTCTTACTTTCCTGTAAGCACATACTGTAGGTTTATTTGACTAACTGCTACATGTGGAAACCTTCAAGCATGTTTTTTTTTTTTTAAATGATGCCACACAGGCCTCTGAGGAATGTTCTGATAAGGGCCAGAGCAGCTGGTGCTGTCTCATCTATATCAAAGAGCAAACACAGCCTGACTAAAAACTTCTAAGACTGTTTTAAATTGTTTGGCAACATTACAAGTAAATTGAATATTCCTATTTTTTGCAATCACATATATATATTCTTTTTTTTTTTAAATTAGTAAAATAATGTAAATATGAATCACTTTAAAGTATATAATAATAATAGCAATAATAAACTCTTAAAAAAAAATGTGTATTGTAAGTGTTTGGTGAACATGTTTTTAAAGCGTTGATCATTGTAGCCAATCACAGACACAACTGTTGAGCACGTGAACACAGTGGCCAATCAGAGGAGTTTAAGTTAGCCAGAATCCACTCAACAGCGCTCAAAAATGCTAAGGGGAAATGCTGGTATCGTCACATCTTTAAAATTTCAGACATGAAATTCAGACATGTTACATGAATATGATGATTTATGTAAGTCACAGCCTCATATTTCTGTTTGTGCCCAGCTCAACCTGTAAAGCAGGCGACAGTGAAGCAGAGAAGGACAGCTTGTCTGCCAGTGGGCAGGCAGCTTCAGAATGTGATCGGCACGTTTACAAGAGTGTCCTGGAGGGCGGCGACATCCCACTGCAGGGCCTGAGAGCGTTAAACAAGCGCCATCCCAGCACTTCTTCTAAAGGTAGGCTTCCAGTCTGTTTTTATGTAAGTTGATTGAGAATCAAGTGTAATTCAGGTTTGAAATGATTTTGATTTAAGGAATTATAATCGATATATGATTAAAATCATACTACATTATTGTAAAGCCGATCCATTTGTTGCCCGTTGAGCCTTCTTCATTGGCATTTTCCACATTCCTTCCTTCACAATACCACACAAATAACACAGCTCATTTGTCTTTCTGTGTTTCGTTAATGCTGGCCATTTTTCACAGTTGACACATAACAGATGTCCGGTTTGACCTTTAGTCATTCACACGATGCCGGTCTGTTAGACAGAATGGGCACATGAGGTTTGGCTCAGTTGGGTGTCCAACTGCTTTAGAAGTGGGCCATGGTGTGGACAGTGAGAAAAGGGGGTGGACGTAGAGATTAATAGGGGGATCTGATGGTAGACACTCACCCTGCAGAGGAGATAAACATGCAGCATGTTCAGGGGTGGTCAGGTATGAGGGGGTCAGCTGTCAGAGTGAGGTCATGAATGGAATGCGAGCACATTTGACCCAGAGGATGGGCCGCTTGGGTCGGCAGGGGGGAGGAAAGCGGAACACACGAGGGCTGAAGATGACAACTGTATCCGTTAATAGTTAACTTGAGCCACATGTTTAGACAGAGGCTTTGTTGACCACTGTGTGAAGATCTTTTTTTAACTATTGTTTCTGTCTGCTTTGAATTTCTAAGACAACATGTTTTGCATACAGAACATACAATGCAGTGTATCTTGTTGTAACTTCATAAAGTTGTTTCTGAAAGGATAATCGAGTAAGTCCTCATTACTATCTGTACAATGATCCTGCTGTATTTTTGGCAATATACTGTGAATATCTATTAAGATTCTGCCTGTAATTCCTGTGGATAACAGCTGGTAACTTCACAGCACACAAGAGGTTTCTTTGGTGAGAAATCCCAAGACTTATGGAGCACTCAAGTAGTGTTTTCATAAGTTTATGACCACAGTGGGAGTAAGTGCCTGTCTTTAAGTGGTTTGGTGGAGTCTGTGATAGGTCAAAGAGAAAAGCGTATTGGCACATTTGGATAAACCTTCACAATAGGAAACAAATTATGCATTTGGTTGGACCAAAGTAAAGTGAATAATAATTTTTAGATGCACCGTCTTTCGGTGCATATGTCTCTTTAAAACAGTTTTTAAACATAAGAGTTACTGAGCAGGTCACATGAATTATCATGGGAGTCACATGCATGTTGGAGGAGACGTTCCAATTGGCAGTTTAGTGGTATTTAGATTTATTGTCAACTGTAAGCTAAAGGTAGTTCAAACTGAATTAGAAACTCTGCTTACACAGGAGAGTGTATTTTGGTTTTGTTTTGCAGTTTGCTAGAAGTAAAATCTCTAGTTGTTATATGATTTATTAATGACTTTATCAGTCTCATAGACTTATATTTGTTTAAAAAAATGAACCATTGAATACTGATAGATTTGAATCTAAATAAGCACAATAAAATATTTCAAATATACTCTTCTTTTATGTGCTGTTCTTTTTAGTATAAGTAGTTTATTTTGCTTCCATATTTCTGCTTCTTAGCAGTTTAGTGTTTATTTTTCATTTGATTATTTTATGTTTTACCTTATATATATATACCTTTCTTACTCCAAAGTGCAAACCCTGGCCAGCAGCCGATTTCATTGGCCAACTCCATCATGCAGTCACCTGTCAAGTTCAGACTTCATGGATTCAGTTCAGAGTTCAGTAATGCTGCTGTCTATCAGAATGTACTATCACCGCCATACTATGGTTAAAAGTAGGGTGGAGTGTTAAGGGGTGGATAGTATTTGTTACAAAGTTGTGAAGGCACTGTGATTGACATGACCAATGAAATCTTTAGAATCGGCTTCGGGGTGAGGTTTGCACTTAAAGGGTTAGTTCACCCAAAAATGAAATTACTCACCCTCATGTCGTTCCACACCTGTAAGACATTTGTTTATCTTCAGAACACAAATTAAGATATTTTTGATAAAATCCAATGGCTCAGTGAGGCCTGCATTGCCAGCAAGATAACATTTTCAAATGCCCAGAAATCAGCTAAAGACGTATTTAAAACAGTTCATGTGACTACAGTGGTTCAACCTTAATGTTATGAAGCGACGAGAATACATTTTGTGCGGCAAAAAAACAAAATAACGACTTTATTCAACAATATTTAATGATGGGCGATTTCAAAACACCGCTTCATGAAGCTTTGAAGCTTAACGAATCTTTTGTTTCGAATCAGTGATTCGGAGCGTGTGTCAAACTGCCAAAGTCACGCTCTGTGGTGAACCATTGAAATTTTGAAACACTTATTATTTAACGAAGCCTCGTTTACCATAATCATGTGACTTTGGCAGTTTGATACACGCTCCGAACCACTGATTCGAAAAAGATTCGTAAAGCTTAGAAGCTTCATGAAGTGGTGTTTTGAAATCACCCATCACTAAATATTGTTGAAAAAAGTTGTTACTTTGTTTCTTTGGTACACAAAAAGTATTCTCGTTGCTTCGTAACATTAAGGTTGAACCATTGTAGTCACATGAACTGTTTTAAATACGTCTTTAACAGCTTTCTGGGCATCTGGAAGTGTTAATTATCTTGCTGCAATGGAGGCCTCACTGATTTTATCAAAAATATTTTAATTTGTGTTCTGAAGATGAACAAAGGTCTTAAGGGTGTGGAACGACATGAGGGTGAGTAATTCATGACAGAATTTTTGGGTGAGCTATCCCTTTAACTGGTTTGGGATAAAAAAATACAATGTATTGCTCTCAAGATTTACACAGTTAAACTCAAGAGTTGAACCTGCTTGAATGCTCTAGATAAAATGGACTGACAAAATTGAGTTGAAATATTTATTTAGCAATTAATGTAACATTTCTTGTTGCTTTGTAATCTAATGCACTGTTTGTTCTGTTACCCTGCATGCCTGCCAGTGGATTATAAAGGTGGGAATGGCTGTATGATTTCACCCTGCTCTTCTGTAAATACTCACTCAGTTCTTGCCACTAATGCACTAGCTTCTCAATATAAGACTAAAAAGTCCTTGTCCGCCGCCAAAGCCTGCATCCCTCAAATCCTTCCCTCCAAGTTTAAGCCCAAGCTATCACCCTCTACCGATGAGAGCCTGGAAAGACGGACCGAGCCTACACAACAGCGGCCCAAAGCACACAGCTGTGAGGATCTGCATCCGAAGGTCTGTGGCTCACAAAATGGAGATACGCAGGATGCCGATCACAGGTTAAATTCAGCTTGCATGGGTAATGGTTCACCTGAGAGCAGGAACCTTCATAAAAATGGACCTGTTATGGGATCTGTGAGGAGCACAGCTGAGTTCTCTGCCCTCTATCGAAACATGCACAAAATTCAGAGGCCGAGCTCCTTGGGCTCTAGCCCCCACGGTAGTGTCCGCTGCCTGGCTTCCTTTTTTGAGAAACCGGGGGACGACATTACCCTGGAGAGGACTGAGATCATCCCCCGGGATTCTGTTACTTTTCGGGTGATGGAGTTTGAGCGTATCATTCAGCGTTCGAACTGCGCGCCCACTCGCTCCGCCTCGATGCCCATTCTCCCTAGTAACCCAAGCCCTTCCCACAGCCCTGTGCCGACCTGCTTTCTCCAGTCTGCTCTGTCAGCTGAGACTCTAGTCATACCAGAGCCCGCACATACTGAGGACTGTCCAACCATGAATACAGAGGCCCAAACACCCAACGAGGAAGCTTCTGTGTCAGACGAGTGCCTGAACACCTCAAGAAAATTGGAAAACGAGGGCAAATCGGAGGAGAAAAACAGTTGCATTCATGATGCTGCCAAAGAGACGCCCTCCAGCAGTACCTCAGAACCCACAGGTCACCATCACCATGATCACTTCCCCTTCCACACCAAACAAAGCAAGTGTAAAGGCACCTGCCCCGCTTCCTACACACGTTTCACCACAATCCTCAGGCACGAGCGGCAACAGGCCAACACCCTGCAGGAGAAGAGGTGTGCTCCCCCAAGAAACTTGCTTCTGATGGGACCAGCCCCTTTCTCCTTACGGAGGTCGCTACACAGTCAACAGGCCAAAAAGACTAGCACTCTTTCCGCCATGAAGCCCATGGCCGGAGACCTCTTCTCGGCCAGGCCAAAGCCTGTGATTCCTCAACGGCTGTCCTCTTTGGAAGTGCTGGAGAGGCTCAGTAACGGAGAGAGCTCTCCCTGTGAGGGGTGCAACTCGGATGACCTCATGGATGTGGAGGGCTCAGAAGCCAGTAAAGATCACTCTGAAGGTGGCTATATTGAGAGTGTCATGAGTGTCAGATTGTCCACACTCATGTTCGGGCATGACTATGTCTGTGATCACTCATCTTCCTCCAGCCTTTCTCTCTCCTGTCTGCTCTTCTGTCATCACCGAGTGACTTTACTTTTTCCATTTCTTAAGTGTGCACTGTGTGGCCGATTTTGTGTGATTTGTAACTAGATTGGCATATTTCTGTTGTGTTGTGTTTAAGTGTGTTATGTTACTTTTTTATTCTCAGACTTCTACTTCAGCCATTTAGTATTATTTTTTTCATTGCCTTTGTAATACATTGTCCAGAATTAGCCACAAACTATGACCAGACATAAATATAAACAGCAGATCAAAGAGTAAAGTCTTGGTAAAAAGTACAGTACCACCCTATAGAGTGCAACAGTGACTGACCCTTCAAAGCATTCTTTAATAAAGTATAAGCATTTTTTTATTTGTTTATGTTTTTAATGTTTAATTTGAAGCAAAATGTAAACAAAACAACAAAGGTACTGTACTTAAAGGGATAGTTCATCCAAAAAATGAAAATTATGTCATCACCCTCAAGTTGTTCCAAACCTGTATAAATTTAGTTGTTCTGCTGAACACAAAGGAAGATATTTTGAAGAAAGTTTTGCTTTGGGGTACCACTGACTTCCATAGTAGGAAAAAATAAAATACTATGGAAGTCAATGGTGCCCCAGAACTGTTCAATTTCGGACATTCTTCAAAATATCTTCCTTTGTGTTCAACAGAACAAAGAAATTCGTACAGGTTTGGAACTACCTGAGGGTGAGTAAATGATGACAGAATTTTCATTTTTGGGTGAACTATCCCTTTAAGTTGCTTTGTGAGGGAATGATGTACGCATTCCATGAAACACTGATATTTACGTAATTGAATCATAAACAGTGGTATATAATCAAATATATATTTATAAAATTACATATATAAGAAGTTTATTAAAAATATTTCAAATTTAAAAGGATGGTTCACTCAAAAATGTCATGTCGTTCCTTACCTTTATGACTTATTTCTTCTGTGGAGCATAAAAGAAGATGTTTTTCAGTATTGTGGTAATGTCTATACAATGGAAGTCAGTGGTCACTACAACTTTGGTTACCAACACTTTTCAAAATATTGTCTTTTTTGTTCCACTCAAGAAAGAAAGTCATACAGGTTTGGAATGACATGAGCGTGAGAAAATATGAAAGAAGTTTGATTTTTTTGGTGACTATACATTTAATGTTCTATGTATAGTGTTACTTTTGTAATATGACTGTTGCAATCTATTCTGTGGATCCCAGCCAGATTCCATTAATCCATTATCGAGTAGTACTACATACCCGCAGTTCTGTTTTCATCCTACCACAGAATAATGATAAGAGCTGGAAACTGAGAGGAATTTTGGTGCAGGATTTGGTCAGCTTGAGAAAATATTTCAGACCTCACAAGTTATTCTTGAGCAGATGCATTTTGTACATTAAACAGACATTTAACATTGTTTCATGCACATAAAACTTGCATCATACTGCAAAGCCTTTCACAGATTTGACCTGAAATTAGACAAATTCCATAGAAAAGTGTAAACCTAACATGAATCGGTTTTCACTTCAAGGTTCAGGACCAGTGCATTCAAATGGCTATTATGGTTTTTTTTGTGTGTGTGTTTTGTTTATTATTTTGCATTTGTCACTTAATTTTCTATTTTCATATCTACATTATTCATATTATACTAGACAATTTTGAAAGGAATGTCAGAATGTTGTGTATTTTTACTATACTTTGTCAAGTTTTGATGCATGCAACTTTTTATTTTGTTTGACCATGGCTTATGCTTATCCTGCAGATCTCAAAATACTTGCTTTATGCATAAACTATTGTAATGTTAAACTGTAAGATGTGTAAGCCATTGTATGTTCATGTAATTTTATTTATATTGTTTATTTATCATCTTTTGGTGTATTTGTGATCTTTCCAGAATGTCTATATCATCCCCATTGACATGCTCTATAAATGGATATTTCAAAGATATGAAGTGTTGTGCAATGCTTGAACCAAGACTGACTTGAATCATTGCACTTGTTCTTACTCTTATGTAATTTTGGCAACAGAAAGTGAATCCTGTGTTTTTTCAAACAGACTCCGAATCCTCACATCCATTAAGCCAGGGAGACCATGGAGAGAACACAGACGAGGCTGTCCGGAAACGCTATGGAGATAAAGAGGTGCCATGTTTGTTTTGACATTTTCTTCACACTGCAAACAAATCATTTTCTTAATTGCTATGTTTATGTACAACATATAAACATCCTTAAAACAAGATAACTTTACTTGAGAAGGAAAAATATGACTTGTTTTCAGAGAGTATATCTTGAATTAAGTTTAATTTTCTGCCACACTGACATTTTTTAAGCATATATCTAACATAAAATTATTGAGATTTTTATAAAACAATAAAAAAATTAAAATATGTAATTCATAATATATTTTATGAAAACAAGGCTCATTATTTTACACAATTTTTGTAAATTTATCTTGTTTTAAGAGTGTTTAGATATTTTTACTGGCAAAGTAAGATAAAAATAAATGTGTGTGTATGTATATATATATATATATATATATATATATATATACACACACACACATATAATATAATATAATTTAATATAATGATCTGATAATTAAGTAATTTTCAGATATATGGTGGATTTTAAAGCATGTTTTATGAAGACTTATTTTGCTGCTGTACAATGTGGTAAATTTGTAATAGTCAATTAAAAGCCTGTTTCTTTGTAAAGAAAATTCTGGAAGAGCAGAGACGGTTAAAGCGAGAACAGGAAGAGGCAGATACAGCTGCTCGGAGACACGCTGGGCTGGTTGTGACTCATCAGCAGTTCATTACGAATGATCGCTTTGGCGACCTGCTGGTTATTAATGAGAAAGAGAAGAGAAAAACCATAGAGGTGACATATTTTCTCTCTTGTTATGCTTCAAATGATCTTGTTTGATGCTAACTGTCTTTTTATGAGTTGAAGAGAGCTGCTGTGATATAGTGGATTCAGTACTGTGAAAATGATGCTAATGGCCTCCTTTTGTCTGCAGAGAACTCCTGCTCTGGCACGATTTGACTTCAGAGCAGAAAGTTTAAAGTAAGTGTCTCATAATTCAGTTTTTAAGGATGCCAAATCATCATGTGTTTGTAAATACCAGAATGTCTCTGACATGTAAATGAATGGTTCTACATTATACAAATCTTGCCACATTTTGTTTCCCCTTTATCAGGGAACTACCATTTCAAAAGGGAGATATTGTATACATCTACCGGCAAGTTGATCAGAACTGGTTTGAGGGAGAGCATCATGGGAGAGTTGGAATATTTCCACGCAGCTACGTTGAGGTACATACTTTTTATCCTTTAGTATTGCTTTTTTTTTTGTATGTAAAAGAGTTTTCTGGTGTGCAGTAACACGTCTTACTTCTGTTATGCTGCTTTTCCAGCTCTTGCCGCCAACAGAAAAGGCTCAGCCCCAAAAAAGTGCTCCAGTCCAGGTGTTGGAATATGGAGAGGCTATTGCTCGATTTAATTTCACTGGTGACACTGCTGTTGAAATGTCTTTCAGAAAGGTAATTCACACTGTTTCAGCAATTTAGTGAAGCTTACTGTTTAGTCCAGCGATTACCACTGTTGATATCCGAACAAGATATAGAGAAATTAGTATTACTGTATGTTTTTATTTTAGAAATATGGAACGGAAATATGGAGTAGTCATTCAGTGTCCAGCAGCCTATTTTATTTAATTATGAGCTGAATTTAAAGCCAAACGTGATGAAACAAGCCAGGTAGAAAGCGTTTAGAAAGGGAAAATAAAAAAATGAAGAAAATTAAGTTTTAAGGAAAACTTCGGCTAGTTGAATAAAAATATGCTAAAGACTGCAGTGAATATAACTCATCAACAAGATGATTATAGATGCATGTGGATTCACATATGTATGGAAGAGGATTAGGGTCAAGCAATAATAAAAAAATAAAACCATCTCGAGATTAAAGTTGTTAAATTTCGAGAAAAAAGTCATTAAATTACGAGAACAAACTCGTTAAATTTCGAGAAAAATTCGAGATAAAATGTTGAGAATAAAGTAATTAAATTACGTGAATAAACTCATTAAATTACGAGGAAAAAAGTCGTTAAATTACGAGAACAAATTCGTTAAATTACGAGAATAAATTCGTTAATTTAATGACTTTATTCTCAACATTTTATCTCGACTTTTTTCTCGAAATTTAACGACATTTTTCTCATAATTTAACTAATTTGTTCTCGTAATTTAACGACTTTTTTCTCGTAATTTAATGACTTTATTCTCAACATTTTATCTCAACATTTTATCTCGACTTTTTTCTCGTAATTTAACGAGTTTATTCTCAACATTTTATCTCAACTTTTTTCTCGAAATTTAACAAGTTTTTTTCTCGTAAGTTAACGAGTTTATTCTCAACATTTTATCTCGACTTTTTTCTCGAAATTTAACGAGTTTTTTTCTCGTAATTTAATGAGTTTATTCTCAACATTTTATCTTGACTTTTTCTCGAAATTTAACGAGTTTTTTCTCGAAATTTAACAACTTTAATCTCGAGATAGTTTTATTTTTTATTATTGCTTGGCCCTAATCCTTTTCCATACATATACTTTGCTTTGCAGATTTTGTTGCATGTAAATTAATAATATGAGATTATGAATGTCAGAAAATGAAAAAAAAAATCTTATTTTTATAAATAAATATATGCATGTGTTTGTTGTCTGTTATGACTGCAGGAGTTAATTAATTCTTTTGTCTGCCTGTAGGGGGAGCGAATTCTTTTTTCGAGAAAAAAGTCATTAAATTACGAGAACAAACTCGTTAAATTTCGAGAAAAATTCGAGATAAAATGTTGAGAATAAAGTAATTAAATTACGTGAATAAACTCATTAAATTACGAGGAAAAAAGTCGTTAAATTACGAGAACAAATTCGTTAAATTACGAGAATAAATTCGTTAATTTAATGACTTTATTCTCAACATTTTATCTCGACTTTTTTCTCGAAATTTAACGACATTTTTCTCATAATTTAACGAATTTGTTCTCGTAATTTAACGACTTTTTTCTCGTAATTTAATGACTTTATTCTCAACATTTTATCTCAACATTTTATCTCGACTTTTTTCTCGTAATTTAACGAGTTTATTCTCAACATTTTATCTCGACTTTTTTCTCGAAATTTAACGAGTTTTTTTCTCGTAATTTAATGAGTTTATTCTCAACATTTTATCTTGACTTTTTCTCGAAATTTAACGAGTTTTTTCTCGAAATTTAACAACTTTAATCTCGAGATAGTTTTATTTTTTATTATTGCTTGGCCCTAATCCTTTTCCATACATATACTTTGCTTTGCAGATTTTGTTGCATGTAAATTAATAATATGAGATTATGAATGTCAGAAAATGAAAAAAAAAATCTTATTTTTATAAATAAATATATGCATGTGTTTGTTGTCTGTTATGACTGCAGGAGTTAATTAATTCTTTTGTCTGCCTGTAGGGGGAGCGAATAACACTAATTCGCAGAGTAGATGAGAACTGGTATGAAGGCAAAATTTCTGGCACTAACCGGCAGGGCATCTTCCCGGTCACCTATATAGAGGTGCACAAGAGACCCAGAGTGAAGAATGGAGTGGACTACCCTGATCCCCCTATCAGCCAATCACCTCATCGGAGCACTAATGCCTCTCCACAGGTAAAGACCTGACAAAATCCATGGTCCTTGGATCATTTTTATTTATCTTATATGAATTGCATTCATTTTCCCATTTATTTTTTATTTATTGATTATCTCATACAGTTGTTTTCACCATTTCACATCTACCTTTCCCCCTTCCTCTTTATTGTTTCCTCATTCATTCCTCCTGACACCTGGCCTTGCCCTTCAAAAAGCCCATTCGTAATCGGCTCACCACCTCCCCTCTCCCTCTCCCCCGGTCTCCCCGCCGCTCAATCTCTCCCGAGGTCCATGCAATCTCCAACGAGTGGATTTCTCTCACTGTGGGCGGAGTCAGCAGCAGCCCCCCAGCCGCACCCACTCCGCCCCTCCCCCCTCTGCCAAGCACTTCATACCGCTTAGGCGAATATCTGCCCCCTTCCATGTCAGCCAGTCCTGTGCCTCCCATCAGCGGCAGCCCCTACTGCATCTCCCCCATGGCTTCTCCCTCCTCGTCTCCTTTACCCCCACCCTATCCACCCCGCCCCTGCTCGGCCACCCCGTTCCTCACCTTCACTCCACCTCAAGGCGAGGACTTCCTTCTTTCTCCACCATCTCCCCGCCTCTCCCGCAGCCTGAGTCCCTGTGGGGGTGCTGGGCTTGAGGGTTGGCTTACTAGGGGCAACAGGCTGGATCAAGAGTTTCAGGAAGGGGATGGGGCTGAAATAGACAGGGCTGGAAGCCTTCGCAAGGCTCCTTACAGCAGGAACAATAGCCCAGCAGAGGTATCTTCTGCATGGTGTGGTGTGTTTGTTTAAGGTGCCCATCATAAGGTGACTAAGCTCAAGGGAGATCACCGTTTCCACTGGCACGAGTTGTAGATCTAACAGGCTGCAATAGCGAACAATATCTGACCCATCTGGTTATGCTATTGAGTTATTAAATTCTATCACACTTTTGAGGCTTTCACGCTGTTAAGAGAAACACAGTTGAAAAGCAACAGCTGCATGAACCTAACATGATTAGCATGAAGCTTGGATAAATATTTTTTTTCTGTTGTCTATTGTGAAATTATGCATGTCTGATACAAATCTAGAGATAACAGTGCGTATACCGACTTGATTACCATGTCAAACTCAAATGGCACGTCGAAATGAAATAAAATTTAAGAGAAATGTAAAAATAATGGATTTATTAAGACAATGCAATATGCTAATTTAGAAACAAAAAATTGTAATTAAATAAAAAAGAAGGTAAATTTTAGTTTAATTGTGCATCCTGAACCAAACATAAATTCTGTAATAAATCCTGCTACAACAGCCTTCACACCTTGCCAAAGTACACTTAGAAGGATGCATTGCTGTTGACTGTAGACCAGTGAAAGGATATATTCATTGATAATAAAATAAATAATACTTTGACTTTTAAAGCCACTTTCTATAATGATTTATTAGGAGGCTTTTCTTAGCGAATATTGATGTATGTGATTAATTGTGATTTACTTGATTAAACATATGTAATTAATCAAACTAAAAATATTGATTGGCAAACCTACTTTATTTTAGTAGTATTTGGTTAATTCTTTGTAACTATTTGAAGAATTCCAGTATTTTATCTGTGTTCAAATGAAAATATGTTAGCTTATAAAAAGTTATGTTTAAAGTACCGTTCAAAAGTTTGGGGTCGGTAAGTTTTTATTTTATTATTTATTTTATTATTTTAATTTGAGCAAGGACACATTAAATTGATCAAAAGTGACAAAAAACTTTATACAAAAGATTTCTCTTTCAAATCAATTGAAATCAATCTTTTATTTTCTATTCAACAAATCCTAAATAAAAATGTGTCATGGATTGTATCACGATCAGCACAGCTGTTTTTAACATTGCTAATAATAGTAATAAATATTTCTTAAGCACCAAATCCGCACAGAATAATTGCTGAAGGATCATGTGACAGTGAAGACTATAGTAATGATGCTGAATATGAACATGTCAATAGCCATCATAGGAATACATTACTTTTGAAAATATTTATTTTGAATTGAAGCCATGACTGGAGTATCTTATTGCTTTTATAAAACGGTTACCACACAATACAAATATTAAAGCCAAAAATATGTATCAATGCAACTTTCATGAAATAAACTTTCACTAAAAGCTTTCCTTCCACCGGAAAAAATAGTCCCTGACCATGAACAGCAACAGAAGTTACATTATTACGCCATTAGATGGCGGGAAAGACTGTCTTTATGAGTGTGTCAGTCAGTAGTGAAGACTTTTACATTGAAAAGACTGAATTGTTGTGAACACGGAACAAGACGCAACTGACAAATGCTTTGACTAGCGCTGTCAGTCACGGGAAAACCCCTTAACTGTTAAAAGGACAAGATAATACATTTAAACAGATTTTTTATTATGAACATAGGACTGACTGAAGGAAAATGCTAAATCTGAATGTTGTGTAGTGATACACAGAACCGCTGGGTGAAGCGGTCATAGCCCTGTTTTATCGTGAATAAAACACAGCTATTGACCAATTAGAATCAAGGACAGGAACTAACTGTTTTATAATATACAGTAAAACATTTTTCAACAAATAAATGCAGCACAAGACACTTCTTTTAAAAACAAACAAAAAAAAAACTTAACAAACCCCAACTTTTGAATGCTAGTGTATAAGCTATATATTTAAAATTATAAGCTATGCTAAAGACTATAGTGTGAAGGAGCATCCCAGCATGATTTGACACTGTTTTAATGATTGTTTGAAGTTTTATAGGAAATGTGTTGACTGCTACTAACTCACAGTCTTATTCCAGTTCATTATGTGTTTGATGTAATGTAAGGTTGTACTGGCGTCCTCTGCACAGAGGAAAAAATAAATGAACTGATCATATGCTAACCGTACTGTTGTTTGTGCATACTTATTTCAAACTTGAACCCAGACCTCAGGGATGTACATGAACGTGTTTTAAAAAGAGGCAGATGATTTCATTCATGTTCTTTTTTTTCCACAGCCATTAAGAAATGATGTAGAATATTACGGGCGATCTTCAAGAAGTCCTGTCATGCTGTTTGACATCCAAGACAACAACATGAATGCCAATTCATTCACGGTAAATTAATTTTCGTGACATTATAATTACTCTTAGATGCGCATAGTGCTGCATACTTCTTTCTTGATGTCATTTGTATCGATTATGAATGGTGAATATGAGCAGTTTCATATTCTGTACTGACTGGCCCTTATCAGGCACATCACAGTCAATCATTAGGCTCATCTCAATGTTTTATTTTATGTGATATCTAATCCTGAAACTCACCCACATAATGCATGACATCTCTGTGCCCTGCAAGTAAGCCTGTCCTATATGATTGTGGCATATGTTTCACTCCTTCCACATGCACTCACTCTGTTGTCTCACTCTTCCATGCTTATCCTCTGGACACTACCATCCCTTCCGGCTTTCCTGGTATTAATGGACATTCCCTCCTTTCTGCCCTGTTACTGTCTCCTCTAACCACACTGCCCCTTCCTCAAACTCAATTTTCCATCTGAATGACTGACCCTACCTCCTGGTTTGTGGCCACCTCGTGTGCCGACCCTCTTCCACCAATAGGAGGCAGTGTGTAATGAGATCATGAATATTGCAGAGACCTCAGTGAGGTACTGCAGCACTTTGTCACGCCCTATAGACTCCGCCCACCGACTCCTGCCTCCTCCCAGTAAACACTCTCTCATCATTTCCCAGCAACCCCTGTCCCAGAGCAGCAGTCCTGAGCCTGGACGCATGAGCTGTGGGATGTAAGTATGATGTACCTCGGTGTATTTCTGTGTAGATGTGCTTTTCACTGACCGGCACCTTCAAAAAATTGCAGGACATACCATTCATAACAGCACTATGAAACCACATTTACAGATACATAACACTGAGTTTTGAATGATGGTAAATGTTAAATATTATAGTCTTCAAAGTATTTGTTGATAATGATATTAAAATTTATAAAACGGTTAGGTCCTGTCCTTGATTCTGATTGGTCAATAGCTGTGTTTTATTCACGATAAAACAGGGCCGCTTCACTCAGCGGTTCTGTGTATCACTACACAACACCCTTAGCAACCACTCTTAGCGATGTAAACTGTTCTCAATTGATATTGTTCATTGAAGCTTACTGTATTATGTAGAAGAGTATTGTGAGAAAGAGAGTGAGAGAGCGAATTTACTACCTGCATTCAGATTTAGCATTTTCCTTCAGGTCAGTTCTATGTTCATAATAAAAAATCTGTTTAAATGTCCGATGTATTATCTTGTCCTTTTAACAGTTAAGGGGTTTTCCCATGACTGACAGCACTAGTCAAAGCATTTGTCAGTTGCTTCTTGTTCCGTGTTCACAACAATTCAGTCTTTTCAATGTAAAAGTCTTTGCTACTGACTGACACACTCATAAAGACAGTCTTTGCCGCCATCTAATGGCGTAATAATGTAACTTCTGTTGCTGTTCACGGTCAGGGACTATTTTTTTCTGGTGGAAGGAAGGCTTTTAGTGAAAGTTTACTTCATGAAAGTTGCATTGATACATATTTTTTGGCTTTAATATTTGTATTGTGTTGTAACCATTTTATAAAAGCAATAAGGTACTCGAGGCTAGTGCTGTATCGTGAATAAGTCACGGCTGAAGGGGTTGCAGGCACTCTGCTTCATGTCGTGCCTAACAACGCCCTTCAGCCGTGATTTATTCATATTGCTTACGTATATTTTTTTCTACAATCTTGAAAGTAAACAATTCTCTCAAATAATTGTATTATGCTCAACAAGGCTGCATTTTTTTGATTAAAATACAGTAACATTGTGAAAAATTACAATTTAATACATTTTTTACAAGTTAAAATAATGGTTTTCTATTTTAATATATTTTAAATGTAATTTATTCCTGTGATGGTAAAGCTGAATTTTCAGCAGCCATTACTCCACTCTTCAGGATATTTTGATGAATGGAATAATCAGCATCTATTTGAAATATAAATCTTTGGTAGCATTATTTCATGTCACTTTTGATCAATTTAATGCAGCCTTGCTTAATAAAAAAATGACTTATTACAGTTTTTATATACTGAAACATATATAATTGAGTGCAGTGCTTTAAATTTAAGCCCATTAACTTTATTTCTATTTAAACTGAACTGAAAGACATTTTTACATTTAGTCAATACAGTGTTATTTGTGCAGTGGCTTCCTCTTCCATGTGTAATCATGTTTTGTGTTCTGCTGTAGATTTCAGGCTCTGTACAATTATATGCCTCAGAATGACGACGAGCTGGAGCTACAGGAAGGAGACTTGGTCAATGTCATGGAGAAATGTGATGATGGCTGGTTTGTGGGTATGTGTCATTGATCAATGTATTGATTCTCCATAAAGTCACCTCTCTCATACTTAGACTCCATATATACAAAACTACAGCGCTACTAAATTAGGCTATTCTCAACTTACAGAGCTTTGTTGTTCTGGAGTTTTCCTTTTATTTATATCCAGACTCTTATGTATTGTTTTCTCTGTGCAGGTACATCTAAGAGGACGAAACAGTTCGGAACGTTCCCGGGAAATTATGTAAAAGCTGTTAATTTGTGACATGATACAGTTATGAAGAGATTCTAGCACTATGCTTAAGCAGCCTGACCTGTTTGGGACACTCTACCTGTTGACATCAAATGAAGACTTTTCCTCCCCTCCAAAATTTGCTCTTTCCGAGATGAATGTCCAGGTATGTGATCAGTAAGGTGTGCGGCATGTCAGCGAAGAACATGCAGTTCAACTGTACTACAGTGGCAGCATTTATTGAATCACTGAAGGAACAATGAAGGTCTTTACCAGTTTTTTTCACATTGTTTTTGCTTTTTGAAAATGCTCAGATTCAGCTAAAAGCCATTAATATAAAATATCAGACTGGGAAAAGGTGTTTAAGTTTACAGCTGCGAATTGTACTTTAGTACAGCGCAAAATACTTTAACTTCATCACATACCTGACATTACTGAAAAACATGAAATTCTACAATTTATTTTTGCTATGGACTTTCAGTGTGGCCGTAAGAGACGACAGTTTATTGAAAGCACCAGAAGGTGTCTGTGTTAAGGGTTACAGGTCTGAGAAACTGTGAAAGGATCCTAGAAGTTAGGTTTAGCCATTTTAAAAAGTGTTTATATTACCATTTACACTCCCATTACATTTAAAAATGAAATTCTGATTTATGGAATACTCTTATAAAGAGTATGATTTCAGTTTCTATTTCAATGAGACAGCAACATTAGTATTTGCAAAGCCATTTGTAGACATCAAAATGATGTAAATGTTGAGGTTAGTGTTAGTCTTGTTAGGGAGGATAACTTCACAGCACTTACTGTACTCTCAGATTTTTTACATTTTACAATAAGCTTTGTTAAAGGGATAGTTCACCCAAAAATGAAAATTCTGTCATCATTTACTTACCCTGTATGAGTTTCTTTCTTCTGCTGAACACAAAAGAAGATATTTTAAAGAATGAAGGTAATCAAACAGTTGACGGTAGTCATTGACTTCCATAGTAGGAAAAGCACTAAAATACTATGGAAGGGTGAGTAAATGATGAGAAAATGTTCATTTTTGGGTGAACTATCCCTTTAACATTAGTTAATGCATTAGTTAACATGAACTAACTATGAGCAATATATTTTTTCAGTATTTATTAATGTTCTTTGTTTGTTCATGTTAATTAACATTGCATTAACTAATGTTAACTTTTGATTTTAATAATGCATTAGTAGTTAATGTAGAAATGAACATTAACTAAGGTTAATAAGTTCGGCTGAAGTATTGTTTATCGTTTCATTTGTTAACTAATGTTAACAAATGAAACCTTATTGAAAAGTGTTAACTAAAGATTTACGATTGAGTGACCAACTCAAGAAACCAGTTCTAACAAGCTTTTTAATTGGTGGCGAAAAATATTCAAGCTTTGTTTGAGCGCTATGTAACATAGTGAGGTGAAGGGCTACAGCTAAACCCCACTAAACATATTTTGATGCTTTGACTCAAAATGTACTATTTATTTGCTTTGAGTGATGCATATTTTTCTCTTTCAGTCATCCATTTTTGAACTGGTTGTTCTGAAGAGTGTATTATGAGTCTGAGGCGCACTATTTACCGACATTACCATGATAACATCTTAACCCAGGTACCATTTGACAGTGACATTTATGTAGTGTTATGACTGGTAATATGGTTGCGTGTTAGGAATCGATGATCCGTATATATAAGATCGCCGTACCTCATTTTCAAAGTGCCATTCACAGTAGAGGATGCTACATGTGGACCGTTGTGTTCATTTCATTCGGTAGTCTCCTTTGATTAGCTTGTGGTCTTCCTTAACTGAATGTAGTTCACATCTGCTCTAGGTTGTAGACTACCTTTTGCTTCCATTTAAGAAGTAGAACGGCAAATTTGAAATTTTTCTTCTGATGAAAAGTAAGTGTTTTTGAATCTCCCCTTTAGTTTTATATACGGTCCATTCCATATAATGCCAGAGAACGTGCTGCTAGAGAGCATGAGGGTCGTCGCTTTGTCCGAGACTCTTTACGCATACCAGCCTTCCGTCCTGTTCAAAACAAGAATTAGGAAAAGAACATTTGGACAGTAATTAAAGATATCTAGATGACATATTTTTCATTTTTTTAAACCAGTGGCTGTTGCTAAAACTTTTTGTGAAGAAGTAATCGCGTAGAAGATCGACAAGGAATTAAAGTAGATGCGATCTCTATATTGAATATGAACTTGAAAAGATGTGTTTTGGCCTTTTGAACCGTTATGAGATAGCGTAGCATATCTGAATGTAGTGCTCTGAGAAACTTTTATCTTGGATGTAAACAAAGTTGAAATTCACAGTTTTCCTATTCTGTCAGAGTTGTAAATATGTAAAGTATAAATGAATGAAAGTGATTGAAGTTACAGCAACCTCTATAAATATTACAGTTTATATTAAATGAAGAATATTAGGAAAGCACAGAGATTTGCGTAACACAGGCCGTCTCATATGAATGAACGAGTGATTCTGACACTGTGTTGGGATTGAAATGCCTTTCTGTCTCATGGCTTCATTGAACTGTGCCTCATTTTATTATTATTATTATTATTTTGCCTTGAGGTAAACATGGATGTTTAAAGAGTACCGTTTTGGCCCGAGTGTGTCATACGAGACAATTACTGAGTTGTCGGTTAATTACCGCAATCACATGAGTTAGTGAAGAGTGTGAGATGACACCTGAGATGTTTAATTATTACTTTGTGGTCTGTATGCAGAGGCGAAATTTTGCATTTTTTGTTTGTTTTTGTTTATTTGCAGTGCTGTTACAATTACAATGAATTTAAAACACTATTTACTGCTGTGATTGCCTCATTATGCAATATTTAATAAACTATATTACATCTTTTGACTGATCCTGTTTGTTTATTGTCATGATGTGCACTGCCTGTGCAAATGCCACCTGTTGCTCATTTGATGGACACTAGTATTTATTGATGAAACAATAGAGAGAAATTAAAGCTTAATCCCTATATCTTCTCATCAGTTCAAAACAACATCGGTAACACTTTAAAATAAGGTTTCATTAGTTATGCATTAACAAAGATGAGTAAATACTGTAAAAAATGTATTGCTAATTTGTTGTTAATGTTAGTTAATAAAACAACTGTTCATTGTTAGTTCTACACTAATAATATTAACTGATACAACTTTTGATTTTAATAATGCATTAGTAGGCTATAAGTTAAAATTAAAGGGTTAGTTCACCCAAAAATGAAAATTCTGTCATTTATTACTTACCCTCATGCTGTTCCACACCCGTAAGACCTTCGTTAATCTTCAGAACACAAATTAAGATATTTTAGTTGAAATCCGATAGCTCCGTGAGGCCTTCATAGCCAGCAATGACATTTCCTCTCTCAAGATCCATAAATGTACTAAAAACATATTTAAATCGGTTCATGTGAGTAGAGTGGCTCAATATTAATATTATAAACCGACGAGAATATTTTTGGTGCGCCGAAAAAAACAAAAAAATGACTTATTTAGTGATGGCCGATTTCAAAACACTGCTTCAGGAAGCATAGGATCATAAATGAATCAGTGTGTCGAATCTGCTGTTCGGAGCGCCAAAGTCACGTGATTTCAGCAGTTTGGGTAAGTAATAAATGACAGAATTTTCATTTAAATTGTTTTGAATCCTAAATATTCAATGTAGATGTCTAAACCCGCTGTATAAATATGCAAAACCCAACTTGCCCACCTCATTTTATTCATTTATTGCAATACCACGTAGTACCACTAAGGGGCAGCACAGATAAGGGAGTAGCTTCCTCCTGAGTCAAAATGCACAAAACAACCTCATCTAAATACCTGTCATATAGTGAAAACATTCTAATGAACAGCAAACAGACATTTCGATCTAATAGAAACACAACAACACCATCAAAAAACAATAATAGGCCTACATTACCAATAACACAATACAGTGCAAATTGATTCAAATAAAGCATAAACACGAGGGATGTTTGATAGCCCACTCTAAAAGCACCTGCAGTCTGAGATGTTTGCAATTAACGTATACTTGAAAAATAAATTGAGATGAGGGGAAAAACAATCACTAGGATGCTGATTATGTGACACTGAAACACTAGCACTAATTTTCCCAAACCACAGGGGGTAAATTTGGTTTGTTTAATTTAGCCATTTAAC
Organism: Megalobrama amblycephala; assembly: GCF_018812025.1. NCBI lineage: Eukaryota > Metazoa > Chordata > Actinopteri > Cypriniformes > Xenocyprididae > Megalobrama > Megalobrama amblycephala. Next base: position 14,744,900 of record NC_063053.1, read on the forward strand.
GGCAATTGTGTTTCTTTTGTTGGTTAACAAAAAGATATTGTTGAAACAGTAGGAGGCAACCTGTATAAACCTATATTTATGTTGTATGTGTATGTTACTGTTACTAAATTAACTAGATTTGGTGACTTTTTTTGCAATTCTAAATTTAACACATAGCCTAGAGAAAGACAGAGGAGTTGTTGAAAAAGACAAGATTATTTTTGAGTTGTGTTTTATTCCCTATGCATATTCAAGCATTTTATTAAAAACATAAAAATAAATAATGTAATAAAAAGTATAAAATCTATTTTTACACAGAGCTTAATCAAGTCTCAAGTTAGAGTATGTCTCGGCATCTTGGAAAAATGTTGACTTGTTAAGTTTTAACAAGGAATCCCAAATAATGACCTACTTCAGCTCTGCTGGAGTCAGAATTGTTCATTTAAACCTCAGAGGAGTTGCTCTCTGCATAATGTTTATCTTTTTCAGTTGAGGAAGCACACTTTTGTTTTATGGCACTGGGTAGATGTTGTAACGTCGGCTCTCCACACTTTGTGCGATGCTTTGATCTAACAGCGCTGCGCTGATCAAATACAGTGAATGCAGCCAGGCTAATAATCTTTACTTAATTATTTATTTTTTTCTTTTGTAGTCTGAATGATTGATCAAACATGTCAAAATGTTAATTGCTGTAGAGGTGCTGCACTCAGCGGGGGTTTGGGAATCACTATGGAATAATCGGCTCCCTTTAAGCTAAAAGAAGGAGAGAAACTTTTGTCTTTTTATAGAGACGGAAAACTCTGTTCCTGAGATTTCACCATGCCTTTGCTCTGTTGCTCTCTGGGTTTTTACTGTTTTATAATGCATAAGACCTACAGTAATATATAAGTTTTTAATTGTTAAAAGTATGCAAATTTCTACTCTGTACAGCATTTGTATAGTATTTGTCTTTATATATATATATATAGTAGACAGCCAGAGCTTCATTTGAAAACTAAATAAATGAATGAGAAGAGGGCAACTAAGGAGACGCTAACTAGGAGCAGTTGCAAAAACTTTTCTAATTTTATTACTCATGCATCAATTCCCATGGCTGGAATAATTTAACAGCGCTCCTTCATTTCCATTTCATAATATTGTCACTACTTTATTCACAAACAAAAGAGAAGCAAACTAAAATTAAAGGATATTTCTTACAAATCAGTGCATGGGAACATTGTGATCTTTTTAAAAGAAACATAAATATAATCTTTTTATCTTCAAGATCCACCAATTACCCTGCACATAAAAACCTCAAATGAAGCAACTGAAGACATGAAAGACACAGCATCTTTAATAAAGCAAAATCAACACCAAATACAGCTATGTTGGGGTTAATGCATTACACTGTAAAAAATGACCGTGATTTTAACAGTAAAAGACTGTAAAAATGCTGCGGTGAAAAACTGTCAATTGGTTTACAGAAAGTTTCCGTACTATATACGGTGAATAACTGTAATAGATCTAACGGTACATTTAATGTAATTTTACGGTAAAATACCGTTAAATTCACAGTTTTTGGAAGTGAAAAATAGCAATTCATTGTAAAATTTACAGTGAAAAACCATAAATTGACATTCCCACAATTCCCTGCGTGACACTTCACATTTGATATATTTTCGTTGAAATAACTCTGTTTCTTCTTAGTTTTTCTCATTTTTTTCTAATCAGTTATGTACATTAGGGTTTTATGTTACATCTAATGTTGTTAAATTAATGTTTATTGCATTTTTAAAATGTAATGCATGTTACCATGATGGTGTTTAGTGTGTGTGTGAATGACACTGTGTGCACCTTCTATATATTAGTATTGTTCTCCTCAGCTTGTGATGAACTTTGATTCATCATGTGACTCTTATCGCCACTGTGTTTGGTGACTGTCAGTGTATTATAAAGGTACATTACAGATATTAGTACTTCATTAAGTTGGTAAATTAACATTATATCAGTTAATGAAATACGTTATTTTACCGTAAATTTTACTGGGATTTTTTTTTACAGTGTGTAACAATGATGTTAATATTACTGAAATCCAATGTTAAATATACATATTTAAAATGTAAAATTCACATGTAACTCCGTAAGTATGTTTACGGTTTGATGTCATTTTTACAGTATTGTTCTGGTAACCACAGCTGCCGGTATTTTTCCGTAGAAACAACAGGATTTTTTTTACAGTGTACAAGTAACGTGAGTTACGTAATCAGATTACTTTTTTCAAATAACGAGTAAAGCATTACTTTTACATTCACAAAAAAAATACATTTTCAAATAAGTAACAAAAGTTACTTTGCTTTCCCATTTATTGACTGACACCTCTCTTGCATGTTTTGAGAAATCAGTGCTCGGAATACTCAGAATATTAAGCAAACCAATATGTTAGATAATACAAATATACTATATTATATATATATATATATATATATATATATATATATATATATATATATATATATATATATATATATATATATATATATATATATATGAAAATATGTATATATAAATATAAAATATGTATTATTCTCACTTTATTAACCAGTGTCTTTGCTGCTGACATTTGATGATCCAATTTAACCATAGCAATAAGCAAAATTACTATTTAAACACATTTGTGTTTTTTTATTTTATTTTTTTATTGCTCAAGTAACAGTGTTGAACTTTCTTCTTTCACAGCTGAAAGGTTTGTTTGAGCTGCACCCTCTACTGTTTAGGTGTGCATTTCCTTCAGCCTGAGGCACTTTTGGGGGGAAATGGCCTTTATATTTGCCAATAACTTTTTTTAAAATTAAAAACAAACAAGCAATCCCAGCCCAGGTGAGAAAAAGTAACGCAAAAAGAATTGTAATGCATTACTTTCCATAAAATGTAACTAAGTAACGCAATTAGTTACTTTTTAAGGGAGTAATGCAATATTGTAACACATTACTTTAAAAAAAAAAAAAAACTTTCCCCAACACTGGCTGTTATACATTTGTCTTATATTGTTTATAATATATCTGATGTCTATGCACTCAGATGTCATTTGTGGATACATATAATGCTAACTAGATAACTCTTATCATTTTTCAATAATTGTGGGTTAAGCTTATAAGAAATCTTAATTCTTCATCTAGTCACTTACACTATACATGTTTCAACACTATATTATGTTTCTATTGTTTGTACAATACAGAAACAGTAGGGGACAACTTGCATAAATGTTAATAAGTGTATACAGAGTAAATGGCTAAATGTTACTAACATGTATTTTCATTTTTTTTTAACATCTATCAATAGTCATAGATAAGGTTTTTTGTTTTTAAATCAATGAATCGAGGAGTATTTGTTATCTTTTTGATGTGAAAAAGAGCTCATAGCTATTGATGTAAAATAACTTGTAGGTTTATATAAAGGATAAATGAAATTAAACAGAACAAACTGATAGAAGCTAACCATTAAGACAAACTGATGAACTAGCTCAAAGTCTCAAGAAATTCACTATAAGGTTAATTAAAAATATGATTAAAACTAAAAACGTTAACATTTCAGCATCTCGGTAAACTCTTCTTTCGGATTCAAGCCCCAGTGCAGGACGTCCTCTTTAATGGAGGCCCAAGCCATGCGTGGTGTGGTGAAGCCGGCGGCCCAGTCCCCTGTGGAGGACAGAACAATGGCGCCTCCACATCCCTTCACTCTCTCACCCATGTACTGGAGTGAGGCGGTGGCAGCGGCTGTGGCTGATTTCCCTGCATTACACAAACACAACACTCAAATATGCGACAGTGTCAGCAAAGTTACCAGCACAAGTTTATCTACTGTAGTTGGCATTTTGCTGTATTTCCTCAGAAGAATTTTCTGTCAATGTTGTTGAGCAATGTGAAATGCATTATTAATATGCTAACACCTGCTACTATCTTACACAATGTATTATTGTAATGTTTGACTATATTCTCTGACACTTACAAACCCGATTCCAAAAAAGTTGGGACACTGTACAAATTGTGAACAAAAAAGGAATGCAATAATTTCAAAATCTCATAAACTTATATTTTATTCACAATAGAATCTAGATAACATATCAAATGTTCAAAGTGAGACATTTTGAAATGTCATGCCCAATATTGGCTCATTTTGGATTTCATGAGAGCTACACATTCCAAAAAAGTTGGGACAGGTAGCAATAAGAGGCCGGAAAAGTTAAATGTACATATAAGGAACAGCTGGAGGAACAATTTGCAACTCAATTGTCAAAGGTCAATTGGCAACATGATTGGGTATAAAAAGAGCCTCTCAGAGTGTCAGTGTCTCTCAGAAGTCAAGATGGGCAGAGGATCACCAATTCCCCCAATGCTGCGGCGAAAAATAGTGGAGCAATATCAGAAAGGAGTTTCTCAGAGAAAAATTGCAAAGAGTTTGAAGTTATCATCATCTACAGTGCATAATATCATCCAAAGTTTCAGAGAATCTGGAACAATCTCTGTGTGTAAGGGTCAAGGCCGGAAAACCACACTGGATGCCCATGATCTTTGGGCCCTTAGACGGCACTGCATCACATACAGGAATGCTACTGTAATGGAAATCACGACATGGGCTCAGGAATACTTCCAGAAAACAGTCAGTGAACACAATCCACCATGCCATTCGTCGTTGCCAGCTAAAACTCTATAGGTCAAAAAAGAAGCCATATCTAAACATGATCCAGATGCGCAGGCATTTTCTCTGGGCTCATTTAAAATGGACTGTGGCAAAGTGGAAAACTGTTCTGTGGTCAGATTAATCAAAATTTGAAGTTCTTTTTGGAAAATTGGGACGCCTTGTCATCTTGACTAAAGAGGACAAGGACAACCCAAGTTGTTATCAGCGCTCAGTTCAGAAGCCTGCATCTCTGATGGTATGGGGTTGCATGAGTGCGTGTGGGATGGGCAGCTTACACATCTGGAAAGGCACCATCAATGCTGAAAGGTATATCCAAGTTCTAGAACAACATATGCTCCCATCCAGACGTCATCTCTTTCAGGGAAGACCTTGCATTTTCCAACATGACAATGCCAGACCACATACTGCATCAATCACAACATCATGGCTGCGTAGAAGAAGGATCCGGGTACTGAAATGGCCAGCCTGCAGTCCAGATCTTTCACCCATAGAAAACATTTGGCGCATCATAAAGAGGAAGATGCGACAAAGAAGACCTAAGACAGTTGAGCAACTAGAAGCCTGTATTAGACAAGAATGGGACAACATTCCTATTCCTAAACTTGAGCAAACTTGTCTCCTCAGTCCCCAGACATTTGCAGACTGTTATAAAAAGAAGAGGGGATGCCACACAGTGATAAACATGGCCTTGTCCCAACTTTTTTGAGATGTGTTGATGCCATGAAATTTAAAATCATCTTATTTTTCCCTTAAAATGATACATTTTCTCAGTTTAAACATTTGATATGTCATCTATGTTGTATTCTGAATAAAATATTGAAATTTGCCATTGCATTCTGTTTTTATTCACAATTTGTACAGTGTCCCAACTTTTTTGGAATCGGGTTTGTACACTACCATTCCAAAGTCTGGCCTAAGTAAAGTATTTTGGGAAGAAAAGAATCAATACTTTTATTCAGCAAGAACGCATTAACTTCTTTCAAAAACATTAACACCCCAAACTTTTACATAGTATAAAACCTTTTTTTATTGTGCTTGTATTTTCTTGATATTTTCCAGCACAACCTGAAAAAAAAAAGAGAGCATTTGATCTCTGTGCCGTATGATGAAACACTGCACCTACAGTGTATGTGTCCTTGGTGACCCTGTCCAGGTCACACAATGAACAATATTTGTTGCTCTCATGGTTTGCTCATTCCATCAGTCTTAGTGTTGCAACTATGTGGTAAAAATGTCTAACACAGAAAACATCAGTCTAGCAACAAGACAAATACTGCAACATTATTAACATATTATATAATTGTTACAAGCATTATTTTTTGCATTGCACATTACTTTTTTTTAAATATGGACTAGAAATAACTGTATTTAGCAACAATGTAATGCCTATTTTTAGTTCTCTTTCATTCATCTCATTCCTTGTTCTTCGGTGCAGTGAATTTGCTTTCTTGCTTTAACTGGGGACTCATGGGCTTCTAGCCACCTATCAAAGCTTTTATACTCACTATATTTATATGCCAGTATTACCAATATTCTAACTTGCATTGATCTAATAATTGAAAAAATTATGAATATAAAAATGGTACATATAAACAGAGTGGTTGCAGTATCATTACCGCATAACGTCAAAGCGAACAATAGCCTGCTGACCCCTTTACATTCTTTCCACAGACAAACACACACCTCATTATCATCTGCCTACTGTGGCAGCACCTCCGATCCTTCCTGTCTCGCTCACACACACACAGGCACACACACACCAATTAAAATGACTGGCAACAGCAGCATCCAATTTTTGTGCGGTTTGACATTCATTCTGCTTGGTTATACAAAATCTGATAATAATAGCAACATGTGGGTGAGGGTAAAGGAGCAAAGATGATCGAGACCTTGCAAGACAAAACAATACGAACACAAATTGCATTACAGACAAAAAAAGCGAACAAAGGGGATGACATATATCAGGGGTAAAACAAATCGTTTATGAGAAAATATAAAAGTAAAGTAAAAAATATTGAAAATTAATACTTATTTAGGCATTGTTGCATAATGATCTTTTTTATGCAATTTTATATAATAATAAGATATTGATTGACTTGGCATCTGACTGGATTGTATTGTATTTATTGCAAGTATTATAATTGACATCAGTGTGACATTACACTCCATCTACTACACCTATTATAATTTTAATTGCTATAATTATTAGGGCCCAAGCGAAAATTCGCGCAGGGCCCTCTTGTTCTTCTAAGGATTATTAGGGCCCAAGCGAAAATTCGCGCAGGGCCCTCTTGTTCTTCTAAGGATTATTATTATTTTTTTTTTTTTTTTTTTTTTATTTTTTTTCCGTCTTCCGGGGCTTTTTGGGGGCCTTAACATGCTCAAAAACTCTTGAAAATTGGCACACACATTGGAATCCGCGGCCATTAGGACGCCGGAGAGGCTGGTACCCGGGCGTGGCAGGGGGGCTCGACAGCGCCCCCTTGAAAAAAGTCTGAAAATTTGGTCCATATATTAAACACGCTTGCACGTATTAGTATGAAACTCAGTACACATATAGACCTCATCGGGCCGAACAACTTTCGTGCTCTAAGTTAAACACCACGCCAACAGGAAGTCAGCTATTAAGGGTTGTTTGAAAAACGCATGCTCTGGAATTTGATATACTCCTCCTAGACGATTAATCCGATCGCCACCAAACTCGGTCAGCATGAAGTCAAGACACTGATGATTAAAAATTGCCAGGGGATTTTTGATATCTCGAACGGTTTGGCCGTGGCGAGGCAACGAATTTATGGCGAGAAAAAGGAAACAGGAAATGTGTTATAACGTCTGCATACATATATTGATCTTTATGAAACTTCACGAGTGTGTTCGTTATAGGAGTCTGATCACATGGATGTGACTATTGTGAGTCAAAGTTATAGCGCCACCAACTGGCAGCAGGAAGTGTATCACTTTTTGAAATGTTTTGAGATCACCCTCTTATTTTTACCTGATTTGCTTCAAACTTCATCAGTGTAATGTCAATACACAGCAGATGTAGACCTATGACAGGATTTTTGATATTTGAAATATTGTTGCCATGGCAACAGGTCAAACTGTAATAATATTCTTGAGTGTTTTTGAGGCTCTTAACATGCTTCAAATTGCATGAAACTCGACACACACATCAATATTGTCAACCAGTAGACATGGACAAAGCCATAGAAATGGGCGTGGTGGAGGGGCTCAGTAGCGCCACCTTTTGACAAAAGGGGGGGGTTAGTTTTTCCTACAATCACCAAACTCGGTACACATATTGTTCTCATCAAGCCGGACAATTTTCTAATTTACATTCATTAGCTCCGACCAACAGGAAGTCAGCTATTTTGGTTTGAATGTTAATTTTTTGAAAAAACAGGCTATGAATTTTATACTACTGCTCCTACAGGGTTTATCCAATTTACACCAAACTTTTTTAACTTGTTGCTAACACATTGAAGTTGTTTAATTGCAAACGGATTTTGGATATCTCAAACGGTTTGGCCGTGGCGAGGCAACGAATTTATGGCAAGAAAAGGGAAACAAAGTGTTATAACTTCTGCATACATTAATTGATTTTGATGAAACTTCGGCTTAGTCTTCGTTGTACAAGGCTGATCACATGGATGTGACTATTGTGATTCAAAGTAATAGCGCCACCAACTGGAAGCAGAAAATGTGTCACTTTCAGCATACATTGAGATCACCCTCTTATTTTTACCTGATTTGCTTCAAAATTCATCAGAATAATGTTAAAACTTGGCACATGTAATCCTTTGAAAATGGGCAGGGAGGAGGGGCTCTATAGTGGCACCTTGTAGTGCAGTAAATGTGGAGTGAATTTGACATAGTCCTTTGATGTTTAACCGTTTTAAGTGCCTATTGCCCGCTGTGCACAGTTGCCCTGAAGCCACCGGGGTGGCGGTGCCACCGGGCTTGGGCCCGCCATCGCTGCTCGCAGCTATATTTTTACTATTGTTATGCACAGCTTCCTTGATAAGGAATTTTTATACTGTAAAAAAGGCCCAATTAAAGTATAAATAGTGAAGATTACAAATGCTGACATACTGTACATGTAAAGAAACAGTGTCTAGTTACAAGACCTAAAATATACATGTTCCCTTATACTTTCATATAAATATTAACCTAAAATCGATACACTCCAAAAAAATAAGCCTTTTTTAAGATTTACGAATTTCAGTTGTATAGTAAAATTCTATAAAATTGAATTGAATAATCCTTACATATTATTCACATTATGAATTAAGAATTTTAAATAAGTAAAAAGCTTAATAAAACATTTTGTATAAATCCTAATGAAACAAGGGAATGCACAGTTTCAGTTTTCGTATTCATAAAAAAATGGAAATGTTTAAATTTATGATTATGAATCATAATTCCCTTGTTCCATTAAGATTTATACAAAAAATTTTATTACACTAGTTTTTTTTTTTTTTACTTATTTAAAATTCTTAATTCATAATATGAATAGGTAAGGATTATTCAATTCAATTTGATGGAATTTTACTATACAACTGAAATTAATAAATCTTAATTTTTTTTTGGAGTGTACAAAACAGACATGTTAGCACCCAAATTAATAAAAAATTATACACTAAGATTTGTTCATGTTTTTGAAAGAATTATCTTATGCACACCAAGGCGACCTTTATTTGATAAAAAATACAGTAAAACAGCAATATTATTACAATTAAATAACTGTTTTGTATTTTAATATTTTTTAATAGTGTAATTTATTCCAGTGATAGCAAATATACTTTATTTTCAGCAGATATTACTTCAGTTTTTAGTGTCACGTGATCCTTCAGAAATGATCCTAATACACTGATTTAGCTTCTTTTTTTGTGTGCTAATTTTTTTTCAGGATTCTTTTTTTTGAAATACGAATTTTTAGTAACATTATACATGTCCTTACTGTCACTTTTGATCATTGTAATTAATCTTTACAGAATAAAGTTTGTAATTTTGTTTAAAAAAAAAAATCATACTGACCTCAAGTTTCTGTAAGGTAGTGCATATTGAATTATCTCTTTTGCAAAATGGATTAGGCACAAAATTAATTAAGCAAATATGGACACTTTTGTACCCCTTAAAGGTAAACGAGTATGCATGCACACTCACACACTCATCAGGATTAGTGTAAAAGTCTCATACCTTGCTCCATATGAAAGAGGATTAATCTGGCTAAGGTGACTTTGAGAATAGACTCTCCATGACCAGTACAGGAGACCGCGCCACTTCTATTGTCTGCATATCCACCAGATCCTTATCGCACAGGAAAAGACAGCAGCGCACAGAGAGTCGGACGTTAATGTGTGTTACCTCAGGAGAAAACACTGACAATTGAGTATTGATCAGAGCTGACACCTTCAAACCGAAATGGCTCATTCAATCGAGGCACTGCTTCAAAATTAGTGTTGGTGTGACACTGAGATTATCTCTGTCCTCTATCTCTGATCGGACTCACCTATAATAGGAGAATCTCCAACTCTTCCCACCATTTTGTTTCTGATTCCTCCAGTGGACGTTGCGCACGCCACATTACCGAAAGAGTCCAGAGCCACCGCTCCAACGGTATCATGGCCCCTATAATTATGAAAAAAAAAAAATTGAATAATAAAGATTAGCTCTGAGATTTTTTTTCCCTCAGATCTTTCATTTTATGGTCTCAGACATGGTATTTTCAAAAGGTGCTTTGAAGAGAGAGCATTATTATTCATCACACTCCGAGATGTGCCTCTAGCTTAGTTTCTCTTCATCAGACAGACTTTTGTCTCGTAATTCAAGTTAATAAGCTACATTCATAAGCCTCCCTCCCTTTTAAAATGAGTCTCTGTGCAATTACTATTGTTTCCTATGTGAACTTCAGTCCAAAAAAATGCATGTTGTACTGTTCTGGTGATGTGAGAGTGATGTGTCTGAAAGGGAGTGTGCTAATGACAACCTCACACATGCTTTTATGAGTGCCAGCACACCTGAAAATGACTCATCATCATCTGCCTGTCAACAAAGGAAGCAAGCGAGAATAAGTGCCCTTCGCCACTCTGAATCACAGCCGCTAGTCTAGCAAAGTACACTCAGAGAGATTGCTGGGAAAGTGTTATATCAGTTGTGATATTTCTGTAGACACACATGAGAAAGTATGCATTCTTCTTCAAAAAAGAAAACACAATTCTTGTGATGTGCACATCAGTCTTCCCTGCTAGTTCACTTGAAAGGAAATAGAATAGAGAGCAGAAAGTGGGATGAACAGAGGCCCTTGTATTTCACAGGCTTCATATCCCATGAAACTCTGATTAAGGCAGTGCTGTGGAAAACAAGCGTGTGTTATGAATTTGAAGTCACATGGAGGACAATGCTTCAAGGTGAAATTAAAGAAAACAGCCTTCGTGTCGTTCTCCCCAGAAATGGAAGAGCAAACATGGTCCTCGTGGAGAATATTTGTCTGAAGCAGCTGGCAAAGAACCACTTGTCAGGCTCCAGATTCGAGGCATCAATCATTTTTGGCAGGCGCTTGATTGCTCTTTTAAATCACCGGCGATGGCTGGATCTTGCTCATCAGTTCAGGTGAAAACGGTTTTTAAAAGCAGCTTGACGGTGGACTGTATTTCACACTTCAGAGTGATCACAAGAGTTTTGGAGTAAATCTTCACACATCCATAAACAGTCTAATGAAGTGTGCAAAATTTGGAACAGAAGTTGGTAGAGTTCTCATTATGAAGAACAAGTGGTTGTCTTAACTTTTTGTTGCAAATGTATTTTCTACATACAGTACTAATTAGGGCTGGGTATTTCTCGTTTTTAATCGATTCTCATTTTTACGAACCGATATCGATTCTTAAATCCCAAGAATTGATTAGTCTAGTCTGTTTTCAGTTGATGAATGAATAGAACATTGTAGCGCTCCTCCCATCTAATAAATGGCAATAAGCTTTGTGCTTTGTTACTTTTGATAGGAAACAAAGTCTCAGATTTTAAATTCTGTCAATTTTATTATGAAATTCCAAAAATAACTGTTTTGGTGCTGTTTAATGTGGCGTGACAGATCGCTGTAGCGCCTCAGTTCAAGAGTGGCGGCAACGTGAAGCGTGCGTGAACCGATAATCTCCTCCTCTAATACCAGTTACAGCGCAAAATAAACATGAATGAACACCCAAAGGCATGTTGAAAGATAAAGTACAACTTACCGAAATCCGTATCCTGTCTCATGGAATAGCTCAATCAGTGTTTCAACCGCGAAAGACGTCAATATTCAGTGACTATAACTTGTTAGTCAACTATAAAAATGAACTCTAGAGAGGAGGATTTTGCTAAATATATGCACCATATAACACATTCATTATAATTTTTAATGTTCTTCAATATTTAATGTATTCTTGAATAAATCCATCAAGTTTTTATAAAAGACACCATTTAAATAATGCGTTTCAAAAAAAGAATTGGAGTAGAAATATAATTACATAATTGTAAAGTTAGTATTTTTACTTTATTATTATAAAAACGTCCTTAACTTCCTCTAATTTAAGTGTTTGTATACAAATCATGTATACAAATGGGTTGCCAGGTTTTCACAACAAAACCCGCCCAATTGCTACACAAAACTAGCCTAGAATTAGCTGGGGGGTAGGGGGTCCCACTGTAGTAGGGGTAAAATCCATGTTTTTGGTGGGCTCCCCAGGTAAAAGTCGCATTCGAGGGGAAAAATATCATGTTTTTTGGGGTCGCTTCAACCTGCGGTAAAACCGTGGACTTGGCAACACTGTTTACAGCATTAGTTGAGAGATTTTTTTCCTTGAGAAAATTTGCCATGTACTGATCCCATTTCCAAAATAATCAATATTGAATCGAATCAAATTTAATCGAAATTGAATCGAATTGCAAGCTTGTGAATCGAAATCTAATCGAATTTTGAAATTTGTTTCAATACCCAGCCCTAGTACTAATCACTGAAACTAAATGACAGTATGCGTTTAAATGGATGTATGTTGAAGCTTGTTTCTACCTGGGTGTAAAAAATAAAGGTAACTGTGAGATGATGTTTAAAATAAGAAAGTCACACTGTGAGACATAAAAATTAAACACTGTGGCACTATGATAACCTTTTTTTTTTTTTTTTTTGGAATACCGCAACACTGGCTCAGACAATAGCGTGAGTTTAGGTGGGGCTATTCGTTTGTGTGACCAATAGCAGATGGAAATAATTTGAAAACAATCAATTCTTTTCATGCATAAAATCGTTTAGATTTATCCAGTGCTTTAATCTGATGTGATCACCATGGCGTGTGACATCTGTGTAAAAGCATGGTAAAACCAGCAGGGCAGAGGTATGCCATGTAATCACCTAAATAAAGGTGGAGGGTAATTGAGTTCTAGGGCCTATGTGTTAAAAAGCCCAGTGATGGTGGTACAGGGTGAGCAGAGGGAGGCTATCAATAATGAAGCCACAGCGGGGCAGGATGAAAGGCAGTAGCTCAGCCAACTGTCACTTAGCACCTCCACAGCACTATTTTTACAGACTCCCTCAGGGGCTGAGGTTACACCCCGCCATGGCCCTGACTCCACTACTACTCAACACTCAGCCTGGGGAAGTGGAGATGGCAGGTAAGGCTGCTTTGCTGGAGCCCACACAGCTCTATCTGCACTGCCTGAAGGCCTCAGGGAATGACCTGAGCTCTGTGCAGGCCAGCATGCGAATATGCTGCCATTCTCAGCTCATGGCCTCAATGCCAAGGAGAATCACTGTCCCTTTTAAAACTAAACGATTATAAGAACTTTATATTAAGACATCATTAGAATCAGTATCATAAAATAAAGATAAAAGAATGAAGAGGGTAGATAATGATTTATCGCAGTATACATTCCACAATATATTAATGCAAAGATGGGCAGGTGATCTCATGAATCATCATTTAAAGTCACCATGAAATTACTTTTTTATGGAATATTGCAGGATTTATTATACATTATGTATGTATTATACATTAAGGGCGGGACAACCTGTCACTCACGATAAACGATCCAATAAATTCCTGATGGACAAAATCAAGTCCTGCCTTATACCCTACATTTTTTCTTGTTTGAGAAGCAGTTTCAAAATAGGGAAGAAAAAACTATTGTAACTTTCATTTCATGCCGACTTTAATGTTTTCATGAGAGGAATTATTGAAAAGAACTCTGCATTTTTAATTTGTTCTCTCCGAGCACACAAAACTCTTCTTTCCAAAGATGTAGACCATCTGGGTGTTTGCAAACAGCGAAAACATGTTTTGTAGCCTACCTAGTGGCAGAAAATTCTCCTGCAATTCTGACTTTTCTCAGAATTTAAAATGTTTTATAGGTTTAAATGTTATTGGTTTAAATATTATTTCATGCTGTAACTGTAAGGCTAATTCATTATGCCTCTATGAACTGCATATGTGAATATTATGTAGATCCAATTGTTTACATCAAATTCATGCTTTAAAAGTAGATTAATCATCACAGGTTTTGTCAATTCAGTCTGTCCATTTAATGGATTGCAACCATAAATGTTGCGTTTAACTTCAAAGGGTGTCTGTGACAAATGAAGACCATCTTTTTTTTTTTTTGCATTCCAATTCTGACATCCAAAGGCACAACAAGACATTTTTTCCCGTATTTCGTGGATCTCACTCATTTGTCTCCACTTGTTACCACTGTTTTTCGAGCGGCTGCTCACTGCAGAGGCAATGGATCTAGGGTCACTGTGATTTTGCCAAGTAAGACATCTTTTGTTAATCCTGGAACAACGGTCCTGCCCCAAAACAAAGTCCTAACCCTATCCCTACCCCTAAACTTAACCCTGCCCATAAAATCAGAGGGAAATGATAGGTGAATAACACTGATGTAGAAGCACCTAACCCTGGTTGTAAGCCTAAACTTGATATTAACCCTAAACCTCTCCTACAAATCTGATTGGTTGATTGGAATGTTGCTCCTGGATCAACAAGGATGATTCACCATGGAGCTAGACATCCAGCTCCCCCTCGCTGGATGGGGAACCAACCCTTACTCTACCCATAACCCTATCGCTATACATAACTCCATCCATTAGAGGTAGAGCGTGACTAGGTCAAGCTCCACCCATTACTGTATGTCCAGACAGGGGGAGCTAGATGTCATGTGTGTTTTTCTGCCACCACTATGCGTGCTCAACTGCAAGGTGTAACTGTGACGTCTGATCCCAAATGGTCTATTTACTCTGAAGATGCGGTCACACAAATTTGCCACGTTCACCAACAGAAAGCTGCTTTGGTTCGAAAATCTATGCTTCATTCATCACTACATAACTGACAATGGACAATAGACCTTTTTTTGCCTGTGCAATCTCACTAAAATTTCACTAATGTGACCGCTCCGTAACAGTATGGTCATTAAAATCCATCTCTGAAATCAAGTATGTCAAGAAATCAGGAAATAAAAGACATCTTGAAGCATTTAGAGGAAAAAACTACAGTCATTTTGGCAACAAACATGAAATTACGCACCATTGTGTGTTGTAGTGCTGTTTGACTTCGGCTCCATAGCTGTTGCTGTGTTCCCACTCTTTGCGTTCTGGCTCAGTCACCAAATCATGAGATACTGGAATACCAATGCGCTCTGCAAACATGCTTGCCCCTCTGTCTGTCAACATAACATGATCTGTCTGAGTAAAAAGCACAAAAAAGGGTTTTAAAAAGATGATTAGTTGTCTAAATGTTTACTTTAAGTCAGTGTTTCCCAACTTGATGAACAGTTCGGACAGTTCTCTCTTCTCGTAGTGGATTAGACACCTACAAAATCAAAGGCAGATTCACACTCATGCGCTTCGTTGCTGATAAACTCAATGTAATTTAAGTTAAATAATAAGAAAATTAATATGATGAACAAGACACCCAAAGTACTTGTTACTTAATTCCATTTGAAAGACGTGTTTATCAATCATTTTTATTTTAATACAGATATGTTTTTATATATGACAACATAACCCATAGAGATCGCATTGTCAGAGAGTATGGGAATATTTACACATTTTATACACACAAAACATTATATCAGAGTTTTCAAATCAAACATTTTAAAAGAGAACAATACATCACGGCTGTTTAAATCAATGAGCATTAAAGGGTTAGTTCACCCAAAAAATGAAAATTCTCTCATTCATTAGTTACCCTCATGCCGTTCCACACCCGTAAGACCTTCATTAATCTTCGGAACACAAATTAAGATATTTTAGTTGAAATCCGATAGCTCCGTGAGGCCTCCATAGGGAGCAATGGACACTTCCTCTTTCAAGATCCATAAAGGTACTAAAAAACATATTTAAATCGGTTCATGTGAGTACAGTGGTTCAATATTAATATTATAAAGCGACGAGAATATTTTTGGAGTGCCAAAAAACCCAAAATAATGACTTATTTAGTGATGGCCGATTTCAAAACAATGCTTCAGGAAGCTTCGGAGCACAAATGAATCAGTGTGTCGAATCTGCTGATCGGAGTGCCAAAGTCACGTGATTTCAGCCGTTGGCAGTTTGACACGCGATCTGAATCATGATTCGATACACTGATTCATCTGTGCTCCGATGCTTCATGAAGCATTGTTTTGAAATCAGCCATCACTAAATAAGTCGTTATTTTGGTTTTTTTGGCACTCCAAAAATATTCTCGTCGCTTTATAATATTAATATTGAACCACTGTACTCACATGAACTGATTTAAATATGTTTTTAGTACCTTTAGTACCTTCCTTGAGAGAGGAAGTGTCCATTGCTCCCTATGGAGGCCTCACGGAGCCATCGGATTTCAACTAAAATATCTTAATTTGTGTTCTGAAGATTAACGAAGGTCTTACGGGTGTGGAACGGCATGAGGGTAAGTAATAAATGACAGAATTTTCATTTTTGGGTTAACTAACCCTTTAAGCTGTGTCGTCAGCAAGTTGTTTGCCATCAAGCTTTGGATCAACACAGTCGGTGGAGAGCAACTGCACCTGACTGCAGAATCCTTGCTCTCACAAGACTTTTTGACACACTTTGGCATGACATCAGAGCAAGGCGGTCCATACTCAAGCACATTTCTAACCGGCATGCATCTCACCGGTGATCGGTTCTGCGCAGGTTTTGCGTTAACGTTGACAGCACTAATAAGGACATAACTGATGTGTTTAATATGAATACGAGGCAAGACGAACATTGTGACAATAGGCTTGTTTGAGATTAACTACACTAGCCTGCCACCGGCTGGTGAGATTTGCCAGATGCAGGTGGAGGAGAAGATGCTGAACCAACGTCATTGGCAGACCGCACGATTTTTGCATTGACTGTAGCTGAAGAAGTGGATAAGATTGAAATTCCCATGTTTTGAATATCAGATATTCAATATCAAGATTGGTTGAATACAGGAATTGGTTGAATACATTTCTAAGAAAAAACACGCAACACAAGTTGTCCTAGTCATCACAGAATCCGATCGATGAGAATAAAGTGTGTCCTCATCAAGGCTTTTGCAGCTGATTTTGAGCAACTGCAGTGCCTGACCTAGGAAGACCTCATTTGATGGCACATGTGATCGTAAGGCGGCTGCATTGCCGATCAAAATCAGACTAATTTTCTAACCAGAACGCATTGCTTTTGTCAGGTGGCAGCTGAACTTTGTGGCACTGAATGAAGTCGAACAAGCCTAATATTTTCATGTGTAATTGACCGTAAGCACTTTATGTCTACTCACTGGGAATGAAATCATGCAAAACATGCCAAAATTCAGACCAACCTTTCTTACGATTGGCATTTTTATTATAAATTTGTGTGTGTTATTTATTGTTATTGGAGATATAAGAGATTGATGGAGATATCAGAGATCTATGGTACATCATAAATTATTTTTATACATTTAAAACAGGAAGTTTTACACGGCACCCCTGCTCTTGTCAGATGGGCACCTCATTTGGGATTGGGAAACACTGCTTTAATCAATCCAGTTAAGTCTGACATCACATGTCACCGTTTCCCAATAGCAAACAACAAATAATGCTAATATACACTCACTCACAGTGTGCTGTATTACTGAAGAATCATGATCCTAACCTTCATCTCCATACTGAAATCTCAGTTGGAAAGACAGTGATGAATTTTTTATGAATTGTTTAAACATTGGTGTCGGGGAAGCCGTGAGCTTTTAAAACCTTGTGCTCATAAACAGCTGCTGGGATATTCTCACTTGTTCTCAAGATCCACTTTCATGCAGAGTTTAGCTCCAACCTTGATCAAACTCATCTGCCTGTAGCTTTCTAGTAATCCTGAAGACCTTGATTAGCTTGTTGTTCAGGTGTGTTTGATTAGGGTTAGAGGTAAACTCTGCAGGAAAGTGGACCTTGAGGGCCAGAGCTGAGAATCCTTGGAGTAGAGGCTTGGACCTCGAAAGAGTAGGCTATTCGATAAGTCATGAATTAGAAAGCAGCTTACATAGGCTACTAGCCTTTTCCATTTTCATGTATGTTCGAGATATGACTGTGTGTCATTCATGTTACAGAACAAGACTTCTTATCATATGAGAAATTACATTGTCATATAGGCTAATGTAACTTTCTTTTCAAAGTATTGTCATATAATGTAACCACATACCTTATTTTCCTCATAAATCAAACATTTTGTGTTTAGAAGGCCTAATTGAGTCTAAAATCCAATCAGTATTCCAGAGGGAACCCAAGGCAAATTACTCTTAAGTTTGGCCTTAACTCTATAGCAAGTGTACAGCAGTTCCTTAATGCAGATGATACAATTTGTGTTTAGCCTTGTTTGGTTTACAGCCTTACATTGTTAAATGTCTTGGTTAGTTCTTTGTGCTGACTAAATCAGTACAATTTTTCTTTTTGCATTCTGATTTCCTTGGGTGTTCTATGTGTTATTTAACGCATGTAAACACCACAACAAAAATGATAGTTTATGGCATAAAACAACTACACTAAACTTATGTACACTTTCACATTATTTCCGTATTTGCTGTGCACAAATCCATGTGGAACTGCTATTATTTATTGAGACAATACTCTGCTGTCTCTAATAATACAATTTTATTTCTCTGTGTAACTTTCTGTATAACATCACAATGGATTAAACCATAACTCTGATTTAGGAAACTTTTAAATATTAACTCAGTTATTAATGTCATTTTTCTTTGTCAAATACTGTGCATTTTAGATTGCAAAGCAAGAGCATGAGGTCAGTGAAGCTTGATCGCAGCATTGATCAAGACCTGATGAATTTTTAATACTGGCTATTAAGGAGATCTGCCAATCCACTGTAAGGCCAAGGTCTTTTGGGGCAGTCAAGACAGGTGCTGCAGCTAATCAATTATCATGTATTCTTTGGGTTTTGTTTCCTCCATGTCCAACGCCTTGTAAAGTGAACTCAGTGAAGGGGAAAATTTTAATCTCTTTGACATAATAATTATTTATTATAGCCTATCTCCTACCATATATCATTCTGGCAAACATTTTGTACGTTCACAGCCAGTTTTACTGTAAATTTGGCTATGATTTTTTGTTTGATTTTCTGTTGCACCACAATGCTTACTCGTCCGCGCTGCGCTGTTCCTTCCATTGATGTGTTTGACTTCCCATTTAAAGAGACCAGAAAGCTACAGGACAGGAGTGAACATCAGTAAAGATTTCATTGCTAGAGGGAGGTGAGAGCTTTGAATCACTTGAAAACAGACGCTGAGCTTGATTACTTCGGCTTAAAAGGTAAAAATACAATGGTTACGCCAAAGCTGCATTGTTGTAGAAAGAAGGGGGGTGTCTGAAAGCCTGTTAAAGTCACCATGAAATCAAAATGTAATTCTTATTTTTTATAGAATATTACAGCATTTACTATAAATGATTTATCCATGCACATTATTATTATTTTTTTTAATTCATGGGCCCTTGTAATCTTTCAAATCAAAATAATCAAAATAACTTTCCCACTCTTGCAAAGTGTTCTCTGATGATGCGTTTACAGGCGCAAGGGTTGGACACCCTGTCACTCACATGAGATCACGCAGCAATAGAAAACCACAACCATCCAATGAATCAAGCATTTCCCAATGGACAAAATTAAGTCTGCCCTACTTTTTTTTTTCTAATTGGAAAAGCTGTTTAATTTGGATTTACGTTACAGTAGGTAATCATGCCTACTTTAACACCAAGAATGATAACTGTCTAAATGCTGTCCTATCACAATAAAAGGCAAAAAATAAATTTTGAAACTTGCTGGTTAAGCTCCATCCACACACAGAATAGAATCAGCATCTTTTAATCCACTACATCCAAAATCTCTCATCATGGGGATGGGGGAATGGATTCTGACAGCTGGATGGGGGAACGGATTCTGACAACTGGATTTTGCTGTCAGATTCTGTTCCCCCCATTGATTGTACAAAATAAGGTTCTAATATTTATCAAACTGAGGCTGGTTAGTTCATGCCAATAGCCTAGTGGGTGGCACACTGACATATAGTACTCTAGTGCTTTGAGACACCCAAGTTTTAGTCCTGGCTTGTGTTCTTTTCCTGATCCCATCCCCTCTGTCTCTTCCACTTTGCTTCCTATAACAATAATTTTTCAGTATAAAGTTTGAATAATCATTCTAATTGTATTCGAATAGGGAAGTCTACAGTTATAAAGATAATGACGCAGAGGAACGATATAATTGGAATTACTTTCAGAATAATTTATTTTCCTCTAGCTGATGAAGGATAAAAATATTGGCAGACAATCAGAATCCATCCTACTTTAATGAGCTGACAGCAGACAACATAACTGCAGTATGCACATATAATAAATAGAACATCATTACCTGTTGGTGTGGATGCTAATCATTATAGACCATTATCTTTATAGTTATCAATGTAAACGGTCCTTAATTCGGCTAAATCTGGTGGATGTCTATAATGGCTAACATCACTAATCGCTATTTATGTTTTACTGCAGTTCTGTCATGACAACTCTCGGAGTGTTTGCATGGTAATGGATATGACAATGTAGATATATTTGGCGGAATAGATCTGCTACGCTGCTTCTGCTTTATTGCTGCTGCTGCTGCAGAGCAAGTACGGGACTTGCTACTGCCAATACATACACAACACGCTGCTGTGAGCAAGTAAGACATGCTGCTGCAGTACAATATAGCGTACATGAATAAACGTAGCAGATCTATACAGGTGGAGCTGGGGAAGGTGGAGGGTTTCTGAAGCATGCTGCGCTGCTAAGCAAAGCCAACTCATGTATTTAAAGATTAAGCACGCAAGCTCATTGGATACTAATACAGCAGGAACCAATCATCTGTGACCTATAGATAATGATGTGATAATTTGCAGGTTGTGTTAAAGGACCTATTAGCCTGACCATTTGAGTTTCAAGCCAGAACTTTGTATTTTGCGTTCTTTCTTAAGATGACCTTAAAATAGAGTGAATAATGTTGGATCATTGAAATTAAAATTGTGATCTAATGTGAGCAGCTTTGATTTGTTTCCCCTCAGTTTCCACCCCCATGTGCCAGTAAACATATCAGAGAAGATAAGAGATGTCATTGCAAGTGGGAGGGAAAGTTATTTGTATTAAAGATTATGTGGGCTCATGAATTAAAAAAAAAAAAAAAAAGATGTGTATGGATAAATCACACTGCAATATTCCATAAACAAATAATACTTGTCAAATTCACTGAGATAACTTACGATACTATTTTAGGTTAACATGTTCAATAACCTACAGTATACCTTGTTTGGGCAATAATAGTTGAATAATTAATATATATATATATATATATATATTAAGAAATAAGTACAAAATGATGGCTAGGCTTTTGTCTTTTAGACATGTGGAGATAAATCATTGTATAAGACTGCTATCTATGTCAATACAAAGAGCACTGATTGAAATCAATCTGAAAATCAGCTAGCATTTATTTCCATTGGAGCCTGTCATTACAAAGCTGCTGATGAAATGACAAGTTAAAGTTTTTCCGGATTTTCCTACAGTGTCATATAATTTCACCTTTGAAGTCAACATCATGGCTTTTTTTTTTAATCTGTTACAAGAATATAAAAATGTGGGTATATCACCCAATTCTAAGTTTTATAATCTTCAAAGTGATCCACATATAGACCTCCTTGATAAGGGCAGGCATTAAGAACTAGCTCTGAGATAATTTCCTTATCAAATGTGAATGCTAATTTTACAGGTATACCAGACATATTTTATAGCAACCATGTGATATTCTCTTATATGGACAATTAATGAGTTAGACAAGTCTTTTTGATGGAAAAATGAAATGAAATAAGCCTTTATGATTGAGAAATGGTTGTTGAATTTTAATTTATGTAGCATATTGCAGTGTAGTATATAGAAATGTATGGAATGTATGTAAATTGTATGTCAGAAATTCAGTTTCCGTATCACGTCCCCTACTTTTTAGTGCACATTTTTGTATAGTGAGAAATTGCTTGAATTAAATGGGTTGGAGGTTCACCAGAGAGAACTCTAAACACAAATTAAGGCATCCAAAAAAATAAGTCGACTCATTTATTTGAATTTGTGATCTGCTGCATTAGACGATGACAAATTGAGAAGCAATTTGTGAAGAAAACATACCTTTTCCATCACAGCACGAGCAAGACTAACAGGGTTAGCAATGTTTCTAACAGAGGCCACAGCTCCAGCGGCAAGTGTTTCCCCATCCATGATGACACTGTCCAGCTCCACCTCTCCATCAATATTGAGCACTGCACCATGACCTGCACATGAAAGATTTTACACTCCAATTCAGAAGTCCACATGTCTGAAAAGATTTACCACGTTTCCCGTAAACACTGATAGATAGACAGATAGATTTGCAGAACACATACTGGCTAGCTTTACTGACTGCAGAAATAATTGTGGTGTTTATTAATTTTTACACAGAAAATATGATGCATATTTTAAAAAGACATCACAATAAACATTAAGGTGCTTTATATGTGTGTGCGTGTGTGTGTGTGTATAGACAGACAGTCAGAAAGATAGATAGGTAGGTTTGGAGCAGAGGGCCACTGTCCTGTAGACTCCAACTTGCCTCAACACACCTGCCTGGAATTTTCTAGTATGCCTACTTAAGACCTTGATTAGCTGGTTCAGATGTGTTTAGTTGGGGTTGGAGCTGAACTCTGAAGGACTGTGGCCCTCAGGAGCAAGATCGGATACAACATGATCTCATTCTCACACATATATCTCATTCTTATCTCTGTCAGGGCACCCTGACATACTCCAGACTCCAGTTATCCACTCTGATGTCTACCTTTCAGTACTCTACAGGATTGCATTAGTCATCTATTGATCAGTCTGTGCTTCTGGCTACCCCAGTGTATAAAACGATCCTGATGAGCTGCTGAATGTGCAGCTCTGATATGAGGAGGATTAGCCATTTCACTTATGGTGGCAGTTAGCCATCACAAACGAGATTGGCACCGACAGGCTGGGTGTGTTAATGAAGTGTCTTGTTTTACCCCGCTTTCCTCCTTGTAATCTGATAATTATTGGAGAACCTCTCACCTTACTCTCAAGATGATCATTAACAAAGTGTCAAGGGTATGTGCTGAAATACTGTCCTAGTCAGAGCCTAGATGAAGTCGCTCACAAACTACTGAATCTGTGCATCCTCTGCTTGAAGTCTTGAATAGAGTCAGAGAGTCAATAGAGAGTCAAGGAGAAAATAAATAAATAAATAATAATAATAATAATAAAACTACCAGCCAAATTTTGAAATGATGAAGATTTGTTTGTGAAAGAAGTCTCTTATATTCACCAAGGCTGCATTTATTTGATTACAAATACAGTAAAACTGTAATATTGTAAGATATTTTTACAATTAAAAATAAGTGTTTTCTATTTGAATATATTTTAAAATGTAATTTACTCCTGTGATGGCAAAGCTAAATTTTCAGCAGCCATTACTCCAGTCTCAGTGTCACATGATCATTCAGAAATCATTCTAATATGCTGATTTGATGCTCAAGAAACATTTTGTATTATCAGTGTTTAAAATAGTTGTGCTGCTTAATATTTTTTGTGGATATCAAGATACCTTTGGTGAACTGAAAATGAAAAAGAACAGCTTTTATATAAAATAGAAAAGTTTTGTAACATTATAAATGTCTTTACTGTCATTTTTGATCAATTTAATACATCCTTGCTGAATAAAAGTATTAATTTCTTATTTATTTATTTTAAATCTCTTTTTAAAATCTTACCCCACATTTTGAATGGCAGTATAATCACAAAATCTGCATATTAGAATGATTTGAGGATCATGTGACAATGAGACTGGAGTAACGGCTGATGAAAATTCAGCTTTGCCATCATAGGAGTAAATTACATTTTAATAGAAAATACATATTTTAAATTGTAACAATATTTCACAATATTACTGTTTTACAGATTTTTAATCAAATAAATGCAGCCTTGGTGAGCAGAAGAGAATTCTTTCAGCAACATTAAAAAAATCTTACAATCTACACGTAGGGTATGTATGTATGTATTATACCTGCATCAAACGCTGGGTCATCCTCCAAAGACCTCACAGCTTTTTCTACAGCATCAATTGCACTCCCCCCATTCTTCAGAACAGTATCCCCTGCCCGCACAGCATTCTTGACTCCAGCCACGGATGCTTCGGCTAACAGATCCGGGATGGCCCACGCGCCACCATGCACCACAATCACAGTCTTCATCTTCGGCCTTCCTCTAGCCCTGAGGAAACAAACATGTGTGTGCTGTCAGGAGAGAGGATATTGAGAGCTAGCACATTTTAATATATTGCCCTTGGACTTTACTGAGCTGTGTAATTTATTCAGATGAACACTGACAGAGTGGGTAAAAGCAAACTTTCACAGCTCATCTCCATGAGAAGGGTGTCTGGGGTTGTTTACAGGAAGCAGGTTCTCAGGCTCCTGTCATGTTTACTCAAGCTCTATTAAAGTGAGGGTTCTGAGAGATGAAAGGAGCAATTCCATTTGGTTTACCTGAAACAACTTTCATATGCTTTACTTACCAAAACCACACCATGACTAAATGAAAACCACTACAAAAATGCACCATGTATCCAGGGTCTTTGCCAAAATGCCAGGGCTTTTATACAATAAAGCTGTGGCAACCATCACAGTCATCAAAAATTAATGAGAGAGGGGGAAAAAAGATTCTGAATGCTTATTATACTTTTTGTAGAAAATTCCATTTTATAGTAGAATAGTAGATAGTGTAAAAAGTAGAATAGAAACTTGAATAGAATGGTAGAAACAATAATTGTTCGCCATTTTGGTGGTAAATACTAGTACAATAACGAAAATGAAATAGATAAAATATTCATAAGTGTGTTTTTTTTGTTGTTATGGAAACGACGCTATGTCTTTATGTATGCCGAGGACAGCAACCGACCAATGAGTTTTACTTTCTGGACTTTCTTTAAAGGATTAGTCCACTTTTAAATAAACTTTTCCTGATAATTTACTCACCCCCATGTCATCCAAGATGTCCACGTCTTTCTTTCTTCAGTCAAAAAGAAATTAAAGTTTTTGATGAAAACATTCCAGGATTATTCTCCTTATAGTAGACTTCACAGTTGAAGGTCAAAATTTGTTTCACTGCAGCTTCAAATTGTTCTACACGATCCCAGATGAGAAAAAATTTGAATTCTGTTTTGAAAATTTGAAATCTCTATTTGAATTCCAGCAGTGTAGACGCTGCTAAGTGTATTACTGCCCTCCACAAGCCAAAGTTTGAACTAATTATTATATACTATTGAACTAGCATATTGCATATAAAAATTAGTTCAAACTTTGACCTGTGGAGGGCAGTAATACACTTAGAAGTGTCTACACTGCTGGAATTCTAATAGAGAAGAAGAGGAGAGCTAGTTCATGATGATTTATGGTTAAAACTTTTTTTCTATTTTTTTTTTTTTTTTCGGAAAATGAGCGATGGTTTCACTAGATAAGACCCTTATTTCTCATCTGGGATCGTGTTGAACAATTTGAAGCAGCAGTGAAACTAATTTTGACCTTCAACTGTTTGGTGCCCATTCAAGTCTACTATAAGGAGAATAATCCTGGAATGTTTTCATCAAAAACTTTAATTTCTTTTTGACTGAAGAAAGAAAGACGTGGACATCTTGGATGACATGGGGGTGAGTAAATTATCAGGAAAAGTTTATTTAAAAGTGAACTAATCCTTTAAAGAGGTAGTTCACCAGTGGCAAAATAGGCTTTCAAAAAAAAAAAAAAAAAATTGCTGCCTATACAGAAGAAAGGTGAAATAAATGAGATGGCTGTTTTCTTCCCTTTTGCCAAATAGGAAAACTTCAACACCCATAATGCACTGGGCATGTTGCCGTCCAAGGCCACTCCCACAAGTCTGCTATGGATCCCCTTAACAGTGTCAAATAGTAGGAATTATACTACTTCTTAGCAAACTTTTAGTTATAATGGTATCAACTTGTATTGTTCCCAGGAGCAAGAATTCAAAAAGTAAACGTTTAGTATTTGTTTCCAGTGATCCAGCATGTTGAAGGCAATGTGTAAAGGCCGCAGAGACAAAAAAGATCTGAAAAACCTCCATGTTTGTAGTCAGAATTTCAAACTATGACCACGAACACAGTGTTTTAGGCCAAACGGAGGGGAAAACTGTCGTTCAGTTCCTCCAGAAGCAAAAGGACGTCTCGTACATGTAAGAAAGCTATTGCTACAGTGTTCATTTTTTTCATTTCTTTTTTTCTTTTTTTTTTTACCATAATGATGTTTAAAGAGTAGACAAAGTACGATACAATTTTCAGTGACAATAACTGTTCTTTTAATATAACCGACTGTCCGTTGGCTGGGATACAAAATTAAACATCATAATTAACGTAAAAACAAAAATAAATGTGAATTTCTCGTCCAGGAGAAACACTGTTCATTTACTACCGACATTGTAACAATACAAAGCGGCTTGAAAATCGGCGAAGCTGCACTTTAAACATTTAAACCTATACACATTTCATTACCTGATATAATGCTGCCTTCACATGCTCTCGGAATGATCGTGAATACGAGTTTCCTAGGTAAAAAAAAATGCACATGAACGCCCTCTTGATGAAACTTGAATGCGATAAGCTCGTAATCACCATAGACATTATAATAAACATTTATTATATGTCTATGGTAATCACGACTTCAGAAGTGGGGAATAGGCTATCAAATTGTGAAGGCAGCATAATACACCATGAAATGTGCCAGATTAAATATTTTCGTTTTATTAAAATGCGTAGCCTATTTCTACCTGTAAAACTAAACTGAAAGCGAGAGTGGCGCTGCAGCTGATCAGCTACTCTGTCTCCAGATTATTAGAAAAGGTACATGACACTAAAATACGGGTGGACTCTGGTACATAAGGACATTTTTAAGTGTGCTCCAGTCATGTAGAAACTAGACATCTTATTGTCAACAGTCTAACTGTGCACCTGCTACTGTACACTGTCGAGCAAGGCAAAGCGCGAAAATGAGTTTCTCACATTATATGTTCTGTGACACGCGGGTTTTTCTCAGCTATGTGAAAACTGATATCAAAATAATTAAAATTTTCACTTTTTTGCTCATTTTTTCTCCACTTGTTCATTTGAACTGTAGGCACTGTTTTGTCATTGTAGGGCAGTATGAATGTATTTGTAGCTTACTACGTAGGCTACTGTATTTTATCAACTGCTTTTTCTCCGACCCCCTGCCAGATTACTACCCCAGTCGTTGAAGTTGCTAGGCTACCTGATTGCCTAATCCTAACCCCTCCCCCACACCTACTCCCAAATCTACCAATCTGGCGTATTCAATTCAGGCTAACCTTACATGGCTAATCTGAAATAATTCTGCTTCCCTGTCAGATATCTTTTTACTTGATACGAACACTTAAACATTAAATTAAATGTATAGGCTAGCTACTCACTGTTTGGGTCTTCGTTGGCTGCAAGTCCTTTGTATTATCTGTGGATGACCAAGCAGATTTTTAACGTTATCTGCGTGTCTTTTATTGTGCTGTTGTGTTATATAATATTTTGGACAAAGGCCAAGTCTGGTCTGAGACATTCATTAAAGGGCTGATGTAAATTATTTATTTACTTAATACTGCTAATTCATGAGTTTCGATTTCACACACTTGTTGTAGACAAGTGCATAAGTTTTAACATTTTGCAAGGAGGCAGGAAAATAACCAGTGATTAAATCAGTGATAATTGTTTGTGCTAAGAACAGTGAAAAAGTCTGTTAGGGAAAATAACTTTATTTCCTCATATCAAGTCTTTTCTGTTAGGTCTAGTCCATCAGAAAATATTACATTTTCGTCAGATTTTCAGACAGGTACAGTAATGTCAGAGGTGTAAAGTATTTGAGTAAATGTAATTAGTTATCTTTTTGGCTACTTTGTAGTTGTACTGAGTATCAAAGATATTAACAACTTTTACTCTCTACTTGACTACATTTTTGAACAAGTAAATGTACTTTTTACTCCACTACATTTGTGATGAGTAATGCAATTGCATGTTACATTTTATATGGCACCTTACTTTTTCTGCAGCAGTTTGTTTCTGCTATAAAGAAGCAATATCACCATGTAAGGGCATTGAAGGTACTATATCTTGTGCATTTTGCCTTTACTCACCCAAACTTGTCAACAAGGCTACTTTACGTGAATGCGAGTGCATTAGCAGGTATTGCTGTTTGATTTATGAGATGAGGTCTTGACTGCAGCCGATGATGAGGTCAAAACCAGCACATCCAGTGCAAGTAGGCTTTGACTATTTAATTTGACTTAATATTAATTTATTTATCCGCTATATTGACAAGACCGTTTTGAAGGATATTGTTTATTTATGGCCTTTTTGTGCACTTGAGCTTAACTGAGAGTTTGTCGACGTTTAAGAGGCTGTTGTGTCGACCTTGATTTATTGCAGTATTGAGGTGTTCAGTTTTATTTCGATTTTAGAAAATAAACATGATTTCTCATCTTACAAATCAATTGTTTATTTTTTTCCACCAGCATGACTCTCAGGTGTCGAGAACTAGTGCATCTTTGAGCCCATATTTAGTATGCGTAAAATACTTAAGTACTGTTAAAATCAGTTACTCTAAGACTTTTACTCAAGTTGTACTGAAATTGGTGAGTTGAACAGATGTGTTCATTACAAGTGATGGCATGAGGAAAACTAAAAGATTATTGTGATCTATGTTTCATGTCTAGAAGTGAATCATCAGGCAATTCACGTCTTTCAGATTGAGCTTGACGGATTTCTCTATAGCGCAGGAAAAAAAAAATGAAAGAAAATGCATTTTAAAGCTAAAGGGCACGTATTAACCCAATCTCATTGGGTTAATGATGAATTAACGCATCATATTTCTCCTAGTGGGCCTTGCATATTGATCTGAGCATTGCTCATGCATTTAAGAAGACAACTGGGAGATCAAACACTTAAGCTATGGATTCTTTATTTAGATGTGGTTTGCAACTAATGAGTAGGGAAATACTAGCTGTTGTTTGTCCCTGAGAATGCTTGCAAGCTCATTTCCTTTTCTGCCACACGGCAAAACTAATGCCATGACTTGCGCTATGATGTATGGGGAGGTATAAAATGTGTGATGCATTGCTCTCCACTTACACATTTATTTGCACCTTAGAACCATTTGTTTCTTAAAATCAATGCCACATATTTCTACAAACATTCTGTATGTTGTGCATTTGTGGCAATTAAATATATCAGATTCCCCCACCACAAGTGAATGAGAAAAATGGCTGACTGTACCATTGCTTGACTCCATTGGTTTAAGCTGCTATGATTCTTGTAATGTCGTTGCATTGATTATAACCATTCGTCATTTTTTCGACCGCTTCGTGCAGTAAATTTCACTGTGATTTTACAGAATAGTTCATTCATCATTTTCCCTGGACAGTATTCCATGTGTAGCACCCAGTATGTCACAAACTGTACTCATGACTAGTGTGATGATGATGCCTGAAGCTTTAGCTGGAGGATAGAGGGTCTGGTGGAGTTAATCTATAATCACTGTTATCATTAATTCTAGCATTCATCTAACCAGGTGTCCACACTAAACACATGCGCTTATCTGTTTTCCATGACACTTTTACATTACAACAATTACAACATCTATTATTATTATTATGAAACACTTTTCTATATAAATTTTAAATATAGTCATGAAGCTAGATATGTCTTTTTTATCTTTTAAGTTTATATTTTGAAACTTACTGTATATACCATTCAAAAGTTTGGGGTCAGAAATCAAATTATTTTACAAAAATATTTATCAGCTGTTTTTAACATTAATAAAATAATGTTTCTTGAGCACCAACTCATCATGTTAGAATGATTTCTGAAGGATATAAGACACTGAAGACTGGAGTAATTGCTGCTGAAAAATTCAGCTTTGCCATCATAGGAATAAATAGCATTTTAAAATATATTAACATAGAAAACTATTATTTTAAATTGTAATATTATTTTACTATATTATTACCGTTTTTACTGCATCTTTGATCAAATAAATTTGGCCTTGGTGAGCATAAGAGGCCTCTTTTAAAAACGTTAAAAAATCGTACCATCACCAAATGATTGACTGGCAGTGTAGCCTATATCTTTTTTCCATGACAAATGATTAGGTCTCTTTGAAAACATGTTGTTTCATATACAGCAAACTCTTAGTTATGAGGTACTGTTTTTCTTTTTCTCAGTAGTGGTCCTCAAAAGACAAGACATGTCCAGCACTGTTTACAAGTAGCCTGAGGAGCAATAAAATGAGTTAATCTTAATTGATCATGGAGAGCGCCCTCAGTAGAATAGGCAAACTGTAATAACTGCTGATATTAGGATGCCCTGTGGGTCAAAAAAGCTATTTCAATTAGTAATGTAAGGTCTTTCATATTCTCTTTTTTTTTGCCCAGAGGCTCTTATTAAACTTTCCTTTACGAGGGAGCTCACAGTGGAAATTATTGTGGATGACAAAGAGTTTGGGCTTGTCAGGATACTGCAGACTCACTATTTAACCCTGCTGGCCTCGTGGACTCTTATGGCCAGGGGCAGTGCCAGCTATTATCTGCTCTGGCCTACACCATCATAAGCCTAAATTAGATCCGCTGTCCTAACATTGCCTTAACACATTTTGCCTGAATGCTGGACTTTATGAATCATAATCTTTAAATACTTCCGAACAATCGTCTGCCCACCACTCACTCACACATGTTCTACTGCCCGATATAGACATAACATATTGTTCTCTATATGTATGAAAAACCAGTGTGACCTGTGCCTCTAGGCCTCTGATTGCCACAGGCTTTGACCTAGGAGTCCTGAAAACAAAGTTTAGTAATTGCTATCCACAAATAAACAGTGCTTGAATGTGTTCAGTTAACATAATGCAGTCCTGCATCAATTTGAGTTTCATCAGCCGCTTGACTAAAGGTGCGATCACAAAAATAAGGTCCATTGTCAATAGCATAGAGATGCATGAAGCACTTCTCACACAGAAGTCACTTTCAAACCAAGCAGCTTTTCTATTGGTCAGTGCAGTGTATTTGCATGACTAACTAAATGTGTGTGGCAAACTTTTTTGCCCTCATGCGAAACTCAAGACTGTGCAGATTCGTATTGGAATGGCTCGTGAAATTTCACCAGGTAACAGTAAATGTGATCACACATTAAATTTTGCAAAATATACATTTGAAATTATGACAATATTAGGGCTTAATTTTGATATACAGTTAATTGATTAATTCTGATAGAATTTTATGAATGTTTGGTTGCATTGGTTGCCACCTGAACTACAAAGTTTAGTACTACAAACAGAATGCATTACAAACTAAGACAGTTGTTACCAGCGTATGCTGTTTTATAGCATTGTCTCAATAGCTGTATCCACCTGTCAGGGTAGAATGGATTGCTTTGTGTGAAGCAGAAAGCTTGTAAAAATAATACATAAATCTCAAGCAAAGAAGCAGGAGGTTGATGTGACACAAGGGCCTGAGATGCCATGTGAACCTTTAGTCCTCAAATTGAGCAAAACTTAATATCCCATTACCCCATTTCCTCCCCTCTCCTGATTTCTCTCTCAATAGTACTGCTTAATAATTCACACTGTGGGCTATTGCATTTCCACTATCTGAGACTCTGCTAAAATACCAAAGCTATCATCCCTGTGCTGGTTACATTCACTCAGAAGTTTCTGATAAGCACAAAAGTGCTTCATGAAAGTGCAGCTCACTACTAAACATTATTTGTTTTTAGTTAGGGAGCTTGCTCTGAGGTATAGAGTTAATTTACTATAGCTCTACTTATTTTGACTGTATAATAAAGATTGATTATTCTGAACACATGGTGCTGTCACAGCCTTGCAATTCATCATGTATTTTTCCCTGCATTTTTAAAGTCTAATTATCATTCAGTGCTCAATGTGTCATCAATCCATAATGACTGACTGGATCTTAAAAAAAAAAAAAAGAAAGAAAGAAAGTGCAAAAAAACAACACAGGAGACATATTTGATGGTTGACAGTCATATATTGAATTTAAAGGCTTTCTCTGAAGTTTTAATGACAGATGTTTTTATTTAGTTTTTAAAAGATTATTTATGAAAGCTAATATTTGTTAAATGTGTCACTTTGCCAATTAAAAACGGTTCCTTCTAGTTTTGATGATGCATAAGGCAAAGGACAGCAGGGAACAAAAACAAAATCACAAACAAGTTTTTTTTTTTTTTTTGTGAGGTGAATTATTGTCTGCCACCAGCATGAAACCACTGAATTTCAAGTAATAATTAGAAACCAAAATGATTCAGCTTATACCATGTTTAATAAATTTGCATATTGTTTGTCCCTTTAAAATTAAGGGTTTTTATATACGATTAACACTTTTGGTCACTGTTCATTCAATGTAAAATCTGGGTCTTTAGAAGCAGTGTTATCTACTTGATCCTGTTGTGTTATTTTTGGCCACTAGAGTGCTGCAGAAAGCCATTCTTACTAGCAAAAGAGTCAATTATGCCACATTGATCTAATTGTATTTTTTTGACCAATTGCCTCAGAAGTTCAAAATTAGCAGCATTAATTTTTAAAAAAAATGTATTTCTACAGTGTCTGGTATGAACACAAAAGTGATAGGAAATGACTGATGGTGTGGTATCACCATAAATTGTCATCCACTGATGTTTTCTCCCACCTATATCAAAATAAAGACTCATTTTGTAAAAATGAGAACACGGAAGCAACAAATTATCTTAAGTGAGAGACTTTTGATGTATTACAATCTTTTGATGAAGCAATGAACTCTTTTTCATCTTGTAGAAATGAGACAAAAGAAGCGTATATCATAGCAACTGATTGCTTTTGCCCTTCAGAAAGGTTTCATTATATTGAGTGGTGAGTGATGTATAGAAAGTGTTGATCCTCCACAAACCCTTATTTCTTTTTCCTTAATCCTTTCCCATTCACTTCCCTCAGAATCAATATAGAAACCCCAAATCCATTTGATTATCCTATTGCCAAACCGATTCCATCCGGAGTGTTAAAGCGTAAAGTGCAACATGGACCTGTCAGCTATACATGAATTGGAAGTCACTTGAGGAAATTAAGAAGTTCTAAAGTGAGAACACAAAATACATTTAAATTCAGCAAAAGTCATTTAAAGTGTTTAGAAATGTACAGAAGGTAGTAGGACTAATCAGAAAGTGTCTCTTTGGTTTTAGAAATAAAAGATTTAAGACGTCCCCCCTTTTTAAGCTCCTATCTAGAAAGAGCTTTATTATGATATAAATTTATATTGAAATTCTGTTAAACATTCACTGTGAACAGTAATTCAAAACCGAAATGGATAACGCATTATAATATTTTTTGACCATACGCCTTTCAGATTGCATGGCTTGTTGTGTGATATAATATTACACTATATTATTTTTGAATACCTAAAAATATTTTATCTATGCATAAGCATGATTTACTTTCATAAACCCATTTTTCTACTATGAAATATTCTGGATAAATCAATATTCACATGAGACTTTTTGATGTTTTACTTTTTGATTACTTGTGCCAAATGGTTTTTCATTTGTAGCACTACCGCTCAACACTCTCTCTGTATGGTCCAGTATTCTGTAATTATGTTCATAGTTCACAGGCAGACAGTAAATATGACACTTGGGGTGCAGATGTTTGCCAACAGCACTGTAATCCATTCAGTTATTAATTAGGCAAGCTGGTCCTGTCCCTCTTCCTCCTTTCACTGCCTCACTCTCTCTCTCTCTCTCTCTCTCTCTCTCTCTCTCTCTCTCTCTCTCTCTCTCTCTCTCTCTCTCTCTCTCTCTGCATCTTCTCTCTTCTTCTCCTCTGTGGCTATCTCTCCTTCCCCCTCATATGTGCTTAGCTGCTTGGCTAAGTGTTAGTGTGTGTGTTTGCACTATCTGTGACTGTCTGTCACAACAGCTTAATCCATCTTGGCAAACTGAGGCAAATCCACTGATTAGTATTCATGGCCGTGACCAAATTTCCCTTCCAACTATGCCGTCTGCAATGGGAAAACTTATGTTTGTCCTGGATTTTTATTATTTCGCATGTCCAGTTGACAGAATTCTCTTTACCACTATTTTCACTAAACATATTGAGAATGATAACTACCATCGTTTCATGTTGGATTCAGTAGCCATATACTTGCATATCCTGTTCACATACATTTGTTGTCTGATGTCTTTCCAAAGCAAATATGCAAAGGATATTCAATGTAACTACTGGAGGATAGTAAAAAACCCTAGATTTGCATAGAAGAGTTGGTGTTCAGAACCATGGACAGGGGTGACAGATCAGCGGTTACTTACAGAATGTCCCCCTATTCGATCCTATAGACAATATCTGACATTTGCATGCAGTTTGCTCTTTTCCATGACCAATCCAGATATAGAGGGGCGGAGTGAGAGTACAGATTCGGAGTCTGAGGTGGGAGGTTTTACATGAGAGACTCGAGGAGATGGGTACACTGCATTGATATCTTCCACGTTGTGCGCGAAAACCACACGATCCCTCCCCGATATTACGCAGTCTATTTAAACGCAACAACCGCACACCCATTCCATCACTCACCACTTTGGTCGTCTCACCTGCACTCGCGGTGCTCAGGAGAGGAATCCAGTGATGGATCAGGACAAGTACCTGCCAGAGCTCGTTGCCGAGAAGGAGAGCTTGGACCCGTCGTTCGTGCACGCGATGCGCCTTCTCGCTGAAGGTAAGTAAACTATGCTTTCTTCATGCCATCATTATTAGGATCGTATTTGTTTGGTGTGGTGACGCTGCTGTACATTGTTTGTGCCGTTATCGCTTATACAATATTCATTAATCATGTTTGATATATTGACGTCCGTTCTTGAACCATGTAAGAATGAATCAGGCGTGTCAGGTGTTTTGTTTATGTTTTCAGGTGATAATTTGTATTGTAAAATAAGGGAATTGTTCACAGACAGTTTTGGTCTTTATAAATAATTTTTGTGTGTAGGGTTGGCTTTTCCAGTAATTGGTACTCAACTTCGTCCGATTAGAAATTAGAAGCAACACCTTTTCGTGCAACATAAACCACAACAAATATGCGGCTCTTCTGCCGTTCAAAAAGTTCATGTTCTACAACGATGTGTCGCTTGCTATTTTATCACAGAAATTAAACCCTGATTTCGAGTTGCAGGTATATTGCAATGGCTACTGCAATTCATCTGATGTTCAAATTAACATTTTGCTATCTCTCATTCTAATTAATTTAATAGCCTAATCTATATGCTAATTACACATAACTTTCAGGGCAGTCGAGTATTTTAAAGAAATTTAGTTTTTTTCCCTTAAGAAATGAAACGTGCTAAATTATTAAATCTAAAAGTTATTTCGTAGCGCATCTGTCGATGATCGTCTCGACCAAAACGTCACATCTTAAATAGGCTACCTGTTTGATCAAAACATTAAATTCAAAACACAAACATTATCACAAAGTTGTGATATATAGGCTATTTATCATTTATTTACACCATATAATCATATATTATATGGTGTCACGCTTCACGTACTACAGCCTAAAAATGATCGCGATGAAAATCTCGCGATCAGCGTTTTATTGTTATGCTTCCTTCCTTTGCCTAACGAGCGAATTTTGTTCGTGAGCGTCATCTCTGACTGCCTAATTTTATTCAAACTTTGATCATTACTGATACGTTTGAAAACCAAATTGAAAGCCCTATATGAACTTGTATGAAAAGAACAACTTTAGGCCTAATTATGATTTTAATTCAATTTTGTATTATATTTATGCTGCTCTGTTGTTCAAATATTGGGTTAGCCTATCTCTATCGATGTAATGTTCAGGATGTTTTATTGCCAACCCCAGTGTTCATGTTTGTAAGGTCATGGTGACAGCCAAACATGGTAGCATTGCTATTTGAAAATATTATAGATAAGATAAAATCGGTCCTTGACAGCTCATCAGATAGTAAGCAGAGTAATTAAGAGGCAATTACGGCTATTACAAATTACTCACACTGGCTCAGATTATCTCAAGTGCAGGGGAGCACAGTGGGGTGCGTGCTGTTGAATAAGCATGCATGTAATTAAATGACAACCATTGTAACTGGTCCAGGTTATCAGGAAATTGTAAATAACATATGTTTAAACTGTAAATAAAGTGCAACATTGATTTAACATGCATTAAAACATGAATACCTTTTTGGTTTCTTAGAAGTGTATCTGCAGCACATGCATCTGTTGTGTTGTGTTAATTCATGAAGGTTAGATTCATCTTCTTACAGAAACAAAATTCATTCTTCAAGCTCATGATAATATGGAAGGATTATTCAGATCATTCAGATGTATGTGACCAGGCTAGTAATCTATTCATTTTAGAGCTAGAAAAGAATGAGCCGATAATTTAGATTCTGAAGAACTGGAAGCTGAAACAGGCTGTGCATTCTCAAAAGAGAAAATGCTACCAGGGTTTTCTGTAGGTAACAAACATGTCCAGTAAAAATCTCAAAATGGTGCAAAATAATTAGTCATAATCTTAAAAACAAATCAAGATAACACGTCTCTTCACAAAAGGGATAATAAGTCATTTGCATGCTATCTTTCAAATGAACTAAATTGGCTATGGTTGTGAAAGCCTGCATACAGCTTACGTCACCATTATTCAGTCTGAATATTTTGCCTTTGCCCAAAAAGGCTTTTTGAACTGGAATTAATGGAAATTAGTGGCAGTCTAGTAAAGATACTTAGTCTCCTGTGGGTCACATTTAATGTAAGTAGATACCCACTGTCTTAAAAGACTTATAATAATTTGTAGAGCTTTGCCCCAAGACATGAAGAAAAAAGTTTGTCTTTTGTTTTATTTGAATCTCATTTTCTTATTTAGCTATTGTCATGTTCAGAGTTATGTAATTACATCATAATATAAACTATAAAATTTACTCCAAAATACAAAAAACTTTATTATCTCTCACCTTGGTAGCACATTAGTAGGACTGTTTCAGTAGTGGCAAGGATTAAAAAAGCAAACCTTGTGGTTCGTTAAATTTCATGCTGAGCCACTGGTAGTCTGCCAGTGTTTATTTACCCAAGCACATATTTTATTTATTTCAAAATGTCGTATGATAGTCAAGCCTCTTGGCACTGTACCTTTAGGGCAGTGAACAGTACAGCCAACCTGAACATGGATAGAAAATTATTCTGACCCAAGCTCAGGTTACATTTTAACGTGTTTTCTTGTTAAAGATTAAAAACTATACACTGTTATGTTACATTTTGGGATATTACAGGAATTTACATCAAATACTTTCCCTCTCAAAGTTTTTGGGTTTAAGAAGAGTTCAGGCAAAGAGTCTCTCACAGCTTAGTTATTTTGGTCCAAAATTTGTCATACCCTTTAAGAGGAAAGTGATTAATATTACAACGGCGATCGATACAAGCGTAACTTATCCTAAACACCAGGCGGCCTGGAAACAACTGACGACTAAGCACTTTAGCAAATGGCCCATGCCTGCTGCGTAACTTGAATGTCTAGACCTCTCTGAAACGGCACAATTCCAGTGCAATATATCCACTGTGAAAGAACATGCACAAATTATTTGAATAGCTCTTTTTAGATTTTTTTTTATAATGTGAAAAAAAGAAGCGATACTTATCAAGATATATTTTAATGCAACAAATCAATTATTACGTTTTTTTTTTTTTTAAGAGCTACACAAAATTAGATTATAAAAGGGAAAGCTTTTGATATTCTGGTCAACTTTTGGCTGTTTTCCAGGAGATCATTTGCCTTGCAACAGATATAACTGTGCAACGTATAATAACGGATGACTTTTTTCAGTTAATCTGTATATTGGTATCAATATTACAGTATTTTTACTTAAAAATTAAAACATCCTACAGTTTCATAACTAAAACACCCTACTCACTGTAAAAAAAGAAAGAAAGAAGGAGGACACCCACATGATGAACAAGTGGATGATTGATTTTTTTTATTGTGTCCTGGATTGCGCCAGAGGATTATATGTTGGTTCGGAGCATTTGACTGCAAAACGACACTAAAAAATGCTGGGTTGTTTTGACCCAAATTTAAGTCAAATGTGGACGAACCCAGCCATTGGGTAATTTTTTTTTATTACATTTTTAACACAAGGGTTGGGTTTGTCCATATTTGACCCAAATTTGGGTTGAAACAACCCAGCATTTTTTGGAGTGGAGGCACAATATAATGGAGAGTTCGCAAAGAAACATTTGTTGAAAGACAAAGCCAACTGTATTGGATCTGACTGTAGCTACATCACAAACTGTAAGTAAACGATGTGATAATGCTTTGTCTGTAAATGACAGTTTTTAAACGGATAATGTTTTTAAAGCATTGATACTTTTGCAATGATGTTAGCCAATCATAACGTTGGCCATTTTCTTGAGCCGGCCATTAAAAACCGATCATTTCAGATGAGGTTCAGAATATATATATTTGTGCAAAAAACATTGTTAACATTACAAATGAACCTCAAGGAACATATAATAATAAAATGCATGATATATCATGACATAAGTGATATAAGCATGGGTTGACAGGTTTGTCTCAGAAACTGAGAGATAGGGAAGTTTGACTTAAGGAGACTGTTTAAAGTTTATGTGTCTTCTCCGTCCAGATGCTTTGATTTCCAGGTTAGACAGTCCTCTTCAGAGAACCACCAACCTGGAATAAGCTGTTCCTCTTGGGGGAACAAAGAGAATGCTTCAAATTCCAGTCTGTCATTTTGATCTTGTAAAGCACATTGCTGAATTGCTTTTATAGAGGTGACTTGATGCAAACTACTTACTTTAGAAAAGGACAGACTGCAACGGCATCCACTTCAGATTCCGTTTTTTTTTTTTTTTTTTTTTTAAAGAGCCTTTTGCCTCGTAGGGACAAAAAGTAAAAAGTAAAAAAAAAAATCTGCTTAGCAACAACATTTTAGGAATGGATTTTACAAGGTGGTGTTAAAGATCAAGCTGGATTTTTCTAGCAGAATGTTTCCTCCCTGAAGAACTTTTCAATGTGGAGATGAAAACAAAACATTTAAATCAAAGTGCTTTTATATGATTAAAACAGCTGGTCATTTGTTGCTGGACAGATGTTTGTGGTAGATGGTGACAAATGAAAAGTGGTACAATTTTTTTTTTTTTTTTTTTTTATTAATCTGAGAATGTAGAAGTAGTTTTATTCTGCTTTTACAGTACATAGATTATATTAAGCTTTTCCACAACTGTACTGTAAACAACTGTACTGTAAACAACACTAATATATGACTCTTAAGGATTGCTGTGCCTGATGGGAAAATTCTACCACTACACCCTTAATTATATAGAACAGCATGAGTGTCGTATTTCAGTAATCAGTCACCCTCTATCATAACCAAAGATGTAATAGATAGAGAAAGCTATCTGTATTTCCATTCACCTCAATGGCAGTTGCTCAGCTGGTGCATCACCAAGTCGTAGTACGAGATATGGAATGAGATTTTTGCTCATGGCAGCTCCACAAGAATACAAATAGTCCCAAAGACCTTCACTGGAAAGTATCTTAAAGTGTGATGTCAAAGAATGCATTTAAGAGCCATCAAAAAATTACACTATGTACTATAATAAAGCAGTTTGGGGTTTATATGTGCTTGCATGTGTGTGTGTGTGTGTGTATGCATGCTTTTTAATGCCAGTTACAACATACCAGCAGAGGCTAATCAAGCTACACTAACCAGCAATTTATAAACCATTCTTTGCTTCTGGCTAACAGAGATTCATAACCCATTGCTTTGAGTTTAGTGGTTGTAGAATAACTACAAATGTTTACAGTACAAGTTAACCAGGATATTCAAGTGAATCTTTTTTAATACACACATCTATGACAGGTCAAACGCTTCCAGATGTCTTAAATTACTGATAATAAATGCAGTTGATCAAATGTGTGATCTAGCAGTGACCTTGTCCTGACAAAACGAAATCATTAGGCCAGAGAACGTGTCTCAAGATGGAATGAATGTTTAATGATATGTTTCCATAAGCAGCCTTTTAACTTGATTTAGTTCTCCTGCGGTATAAATATGACCTGCGGATTGCATAGTCACAGACCTTGATAGACCAACTACTGCAATCTTCTGGACATTAGTATGTAGAGTGCGAGCTTTTTAAAATGGGTATGTTGATAGGATCAGCTGTTCCTAACAGCTTCCCATTTGAAAACTTATCAAGCCACAGCTCTCTATCACAGAGTAATCATGTGCAGGCTAATAGGTTAACCCCGGTACCTTAATATTTTGATAAATATGTTGATGTTGTTCCACAGCTGAAATTGATAGATGGCTTGATACCCCGTTCTAAATAATAAGGGACGTGCCAGGTCTCTTTTATGGTTTGCTGTCATTGGAGGCCACAGGAAGGCCTAGTGTAGTCGTGAGCTACTAGAATTGTTACGCTACTAGAAGTTTTTTTTTTTTTTTGATGGAACAAATGATTGCCATACACCTCCTTGTATATTTGAGCCTCAGCATCATGATTCTTAGCATGT
This sequence comes from Megalobrama amblycephala, assembly GCF_018812025.1. NCBI lineage: Eukaryota > Metazoa > Chordata > Actinopteri > Cypriniformes > Xenocyprididae > Megalobrama > Megalobrama amblycephala. The sequence goes on from NC_063053.1 coordinate 14,785,727, forward strand.
TGCCTTTCTGGAGTTGGCATTGAAAACTAAAAAAATGATGCCATCGGAGGCAGTATTTGGAAGTAAGAAGGCATCAAGGAACAACTGACTCCAGTGAGTAACAGTGCTTTTATCCGAGTTGGTTTTTGAAGGCAGTGTAGATGTAAATCCTTTGCTGTCTAAAATATCCCACAATCCTGTGCGGCTTACGGTTGGTGGAAAGAATAATGGAGTGGCTGAAAATAGTTCAGAATTTTTCATTTTTATTTGTACAATATTTTTTTCAATGTTTGAATGCATTTCTTCTGAGAACATAGTTACAAACTTTTTTTCTAAATAAGCTACAAAGCTCACTTTTTATTACTTATGACAGGTTTTGTCTATATATTCCACCAGGATATTTTTACCAGGATTTTTTTTTTTTTCACCATGTTCCTTGGTTTTCTCTGTGGCATAACTGGCACAGGCAACTTGTGTTGGCTGTGAGATATACGTACAGTGAAATGCACTGCATAGATTGTGCCTGAAACTCCAGCAGGAACAAAGGGTTCCCAAGTGCCATTTTTTTTCTCTGGCTGGATGGCAGGTTCCTTTTCTTCTTACTGTTACAGCAACACCTTCTAAAAATGGGATGCCTATACACTTGCTGTGAGAGCCAGCGAGTAGCACTCTCCATGCGAGCATGTTTGGGGACTTGATGAAATACCACTCTTCGGGGAGAATGCGAGGTGGCTGACAGCAGATTCAAATGGACTTGTCCTTGTGCTCCCGGAATAATTTGCATGTATTTGCTCAACATTATACATGTGGCAGATGTTAATGTGCATTTTGGCAAAAGAACAAAATGGATACAGAATTAAGTATGTGATTTAATTTTTAAATATGTTGGGGGCTTTACATAGGTGAAGCAAATGTGTGGGATCTAAAAGCTTGCAGTCTCTGTCCCTGTGCTCTTCTCTGCTCATCTGTAGCACTGTGTGAAAGGAGACTGAGCAAAGCTGGAGCAGACATCATTTCGTCCTTTTAGTGCATGACAACCACACACTCATTTCCTTATTCATGCATAATATGAGCCCCCCGGCAAAAGTTCAATTAAGGAATCTTCTTATGATTGGGGAGCCATTTAAATTGTGTTGGAGAAAAGAGATTTGCTAAAAAGCATGTCAGAATGATTTTAGGCATTTTTGTGTTTTTGTCTCTATGTTACTGTTATTGAGCTGTCAAAAGCGCCATGAATACAGTCTAACTGTGTGCAGTCTGTAATATGTGCACACATATATGTTTTATGAACAGATTAATCAGTCTTTTCTCAAATTGATGTATGAACATGAAAACACTTCGGTTCCATGTATGTATGTATGTATGTATTGTGTGTGTGTGTGTGTGTGTATATGAGTATTTTGCAGCATTTATTTGAAATATAAATATTTTGTAACATTATAATTTTTTTTACTGTAACTTGATTAGTTTAATACAAACTTTTGTATTAAACTTTTGAATGATTATATGCGTGTATATATATATATATATATATATATATATATATATATATATATATATATATATATATATATATATATATATATATATATATACACACACACACACATATAATATGTGTATAAATTATATATATATATATATATATATATATATATATATATATTTAATTCGCAATTTCAATTTCATTGTTGATTAGTTTTATACATCCCCAAACTTTTGAATGATTATATGTGTATATATATATGTGTGTGTATATATATATATATTTTTTTTTATTTACAGGTCAACTGGCGCAAGTAAAAGTCAATCATTCTTTAAAGATTGCGCAGTATGTTTGGACAGAATATGAGGCATTTCTTTATTAAATTCATAAAAGACAAAAGGAATACTGAATTCTAAACAACAAAGAAATACCACAATTTATCAAGACCTCGAAGCAGATAGGAGGGAGAAACATCTCATACGTGGCCGCTCCTAAGTATAAGGGGCTTTCCTTAACACACCTACGTCTTTGATTAAAAAAAATGGCTAATGCAGTGCCGCGATATACTTAAACCTACTAACATCTGTTGCCATGATTTTTGGAATGACATAAGCCGGGGACACACCTAACGATTAGCTGAAACATTCTAAGACTGAACTGAACACAAATACCGATTGTTTCCTTCGACTGGAGCCGATTTATATACTCACACAAGGAATTTGAATACCGACTGTAATCGCAGACTGAACGCAACTGCCTCTGACTGGACGCGTTTGAGCGCGATCAGTCATAAGTATCAATTTACATTCATAATCGGCCTTACAATCGTTAAGTGTGTGCGCGGCTTTATCGCAAGAGGGAAAAATTAAGTTTTTTATTAATTAGTTAATATCAGTTAATGGAAAGCCATCATTTTGCAATAGTTTTTAATCGACATTTAGAAAATATCACAAAAGATTTGCGCAAATATGTAATGGAAAACTGGCTATTTATGTGTTTATCATTTGCATGTGTTTTTAAGCCTTAAATCATATTTAAATATTCAAGAAGAGCAAAAGAGAACTCAATTCAGCACTCGCAGGCTGTGTTTTGTGCACAAACATTCATAGAAAGTTGCTTCTCAGACAGCGAGCAAATACTGAATTGTGTTCTTTGTCATGTCATCTTGCACTTGAACAGACAAATTCATGCAAAATTATGTTAAAATGCCCATCTTGGCAAGTATCCTTGTAAACATAAACATAGCGAACATAAACAGTTGCAAAATAAAAGCATGCGTACAGTATTATTACTGGTTCCATGCAAAGTCCATGCAAACAAAAAAAATTGTGGTTTCTATCACAGAAATAAAATACTGTGATTTACTGTAGTTTTTTAATCAGAATATTGTATCATTGGAGAGCATAAGAGACGTCTTTTAAAAACATATATAGATTATACCTGCTGGGTGAAATTTGATATTCTGGTGTAAACAGGTCTGTTTATTACAGCTGATATTTTTAAAACATGATTAAATGATAATTACATTTAAAAAACCCTTTGTAATATATTAACTCTCCTGATTCGTTTAGCGGCACTCTAACTTTGTTATGGCCTGCCTGAAAGGTGCGGAAACCAACTGTGCTGACATCTGTCGACCAGCTATCCTTTAGACCTGAGAGTCTATTTTCCCACTTATTAGAAGTTCAGAGAGCAGGTGAGAGGAGTGATGCAGCACACGTCAGGCTCACTTTTATTCTAATTAGGAAGCAAGACAGGATGTTCTTTACTGTGGAGGTTAAACATTACCGTTCAGTGTCTTTTCCTGCCCTTTAAGAAACATCTTGGAAAAACCATTATCATTCATTCTGAATTGTTGTTTTATCATTACAACACATTTGTTGCAGAGATATGAATGCTTAATGTCAGCATTGATATCAATGTATTTGACTTTGAAGCATCTATTTCTGTAGTTTTTGTGTAGAAGATTACACTGTTTTAATGGTTCAGTGTCTTTAGCTGTACGATATGTAAATATTACCTCTGACTAAACTATAAAAAATATGTACATTCCCGCTGGGCCACTAAGGTTAATTAAGTAATGTAAATTAGGGTGATGCACATGAAAGGTGATGTATGATGGGGAAAGAAATGAAAAGAGAAGAGGTTTCTAATAGTAATGACTTGGGTTATATTTGTTGAGATGGAACAATTTTAATATTCAGAAACTGAAATGAGTTTCAGTCATCTAAAACTCATCTGAAACAAATATTATAAAGCCTATTGTAAAATCGTAGTGCTGGGAAGTGACATATTCAAACATTTCAAAGTATAAAGTTTTCAATAGCAAAATATTCAAAAAATACCAGTCTCATATTCTATGAAATTCTAATTCTAAAGAAGATTTATAATAAAAGTTTAAGTAGAGTCTAAATCCTAATCTAAAATTCACAAAGGTGGTCATAGCTCAAAGAATAGTAGACAAAAAAGTAGTACTGTAGACAACAACAGTTAGTTAGTAGTGAACAAGTGTAGTCACAAGCGCTCCCTTATGGAATAAAATATATTTCCCTATAGGAATGATCAATATATTACATGATTTAACATTATATTTGAAAATATACAGAAAAATAGATTGCGTAAATAAATTACAATTTATTGAATAATACATAAGGAATTGCCACTTTTGATATATTGAAAAATATATAATAATATATTTACTAATATATCATAATGTATGTAATTTTATATCCAGTAATATACTTATATGTGATCAGATATGGTACTGCATGCATAATATATTGCAGATATATAAACACGTATATGGTAAAATATATTATGTAACACATTTCTTATATTTTATAATAATTTACATTTTAAATGTTCCATATTTTCAAGTTAGTTAACAAAAGCACACCTGCATGTACTAACATTTCTACCAAAGAGACTATCACTGTATAGTGTGCACAGCCATTACTTTTTAAATAAAGTTATTATAGTCTTAATGGTGTTCAGCCAATCATAAACCTAACCACAGACTGTACTCTTCAGCACAGTGATAACCCCCAAAAACTCACACATACCAAAAAAACTTTTAAATTCCAAAATAATACAACTTTAAACACTAACAGATCTCCCCCTACATCAATATTGAGCAAAACACATGAAATAGCACTTAATTTTTACATATAATGTAATATTAAATCATCTTCTTGACTGAAAGTGTCCAAATTGGGTTTTATTACACATCAAGCATATCCTTCAATGTGGGATTTATGTTATAAACATGTTATGTTGTCTTTTCTGAATGGGATGGGTATTATCCATGGTACATTAAGAAATACCTTAAGAAATATTACACACAAGGCTGGTTTGAGTAACATACAATTATCCCAAACTAATTTACACATCTTTCATTTTTGCCAGTTGCCTCCTCCATATCCTGTTAGTCATCGCCTTTAGCTGGATGAAATCATTTTTAAAATACATCTTTCTTTGTAGCTTTAGATGTGTGTACAAGTGTGTCAGGAGAGCGCAAAAAATTATGCACTGATTCTGTTACAGATTACAGAGAAAAAGTGAACACAAAATGGGAATGACAAGAAGGAATTGTAATGAATAACCTAGAAATGATTTTAGGTTGAAAATTGTATTTTACTAGAACAAAAGGGTGATTTACCTCCCTTTTTCATAGCAGTATTATCCTAATGTGGGCGATTTTGAATATCCGCACGGACCTGATCAGGTCAGATTGATGTATTTTACAATGTGAAAGTCATTTTCAGTTAGAAATTTCATTTTCCAGTCAACAGGAGGTTATCTTCAAAAGTGTAGTATTGTTGTCTTTTTGATGGATTGTTAGAAAAGGTGAATCAAGGGGTGCAAAATGTATTATATATCAGGGAACAATACTGTGGGCTGTGGTACTCCAAATAATATTCGGAAAACCATGCCAGCCAGTTTTTTGGTCAATCTGTGGTAATGGATCGACCTCAGATTGTTTAGGCCCAAATGTCTTTTCACATTTTCTTTTGTCTTTGAGAACATTATTATTTGGATGGTTCCAGCATCCATTAAATTGCACCCGATTGGTTCAAGCTGAAGAAGGATCATAGAATTCAGCCTAGAATCTTATTGTGAATTACAACCGTAGAGAAACTTCACAGAGCCCATAGATGAGTGAATATATTTGATATTCAGTTTCATTCTGTGATGTGCACATTTTTCCTGCTTATTGTAATGTCAAGAGGATGGAATTTAAAAATGAACAAATTGTGCAGCAAATAGATTTTGCTGATTTTTTTTAATAGATTTTTTTTTAACCATCAATTGTTAATGCCTTGGTGACCGTATAGGGCACTCTTTAAACAAGCTGGGCTGAAATGTTTTATAAAGGGACAACATGCCAGAGAAAGAAGCCAAACCAGAATATAAGCCTGAATCTTCCCTTATTATGCTGCGATACTCATTCCACAGGGCCACTCACCCTTGAAATTGTTATATGTATCAACTAAAAGCCCATTTGTGGATTTTTTGGTCTTTTACTCACTCAATAAGATCAGATCACCATCTCCTAAATAGCACCCAGAGACTTTTGTTAGTTAGAGTTGTCAAGCATGCATGCATGGCATACTCAAGAGGTAGCTGTCCTTGTGTGTAGGGCCATCCAAAATCAATGAAATCCAAAAACACATGAGGTCTTACAGCACTGTTGTTAGTTTCATGTTGAATTTGTTTGGTTTTCAGTTTACTGGCAGTTTGTATGATGCAAAATGTCAAAGGAATACAGCAGCTTTTGTCTGATCAAATCTTTTCTGCACAAATAGAAGAGCATTAGAAATAAACAAAGCATGAGTCTATTCCCTGTGGATTACAATGAGATACATATGCAGCCACCGAGTCTGCACTGAAGTGCTTTTTATGTTTAAAATGAACATATATTCATAAGCAAGAGGACAAAGAGCTTATACTTTTCTTACATTCCTATGTTACAGTTTATGTCTGTTTTTGCAGAAATAAATATTATTTCAGGATGCGTCTATTGCCGCGTTCCTAAAATAATTTCTCAGCATTACATATTGTTAGGTCCCAAACATGCCTCATTTTCAGCCTTGTTTGATTTCTTTTGTATCTTTCAGCCAGAGAAAAGAGAAAGATGACAGGAAAAATAGCAAAAAAAGGTTCAAAACTCAATTATCAGAATCAAATTTCACCTTTTCCTACTGTTGTCATTTTCCAGATGTTTTGCCATTATTTGCTTACAGCTGCCTGAGAGTAAGTGTCAAGCTGAAGGGCACAGAAAGAAGCAAGGACTCTGTAACTCTCCAGTTCATGGATTGCCTCAAACAGGATCTTAACTCTTGTTAGTTCTTGTTAGAAAAGAAGATTTTCAAGTGAAAATAGGTTAGGTTTAAAGCAGTGGTTCTTAACCAGAAGACTGGGTTCCACTAGGGGGGCCTAAGCAAGTGGGTTGCAAGTATTTAAATAAATAAATAATAATAAATAATTAGTAAAATATATAAAATCTAATCTAAATGAAAATGCTAAAAATAAATACATGAAACCAAGATGTAAACGTAGATCAGATTTCTTTTTATTTTCTCTTTATTGAAAACAGTTCTGGAATACAGAACATATCTTCTGGAACCACCTGGTATTAAGATGCGAGAAGTGGACGACGCTAAATACGGATGACGCTAAGAAGTGGACGATGCTAAATACAGGTGTAAATGGGGTGTTAAACGTTATGAGCTTGTCCACTTTCAACCACTTCCAGAGGTAGTCGAAAAAACGCATTCGACTGGATTGCTTTCATAGTATAAACGCTTATGTGGTTGAATGTGTTCGAACATCGCAAAAGACCACCTACTCTCTGAAGAAACAAAAGCAGAAACATAAGCTCATGCTCTCCGTATGCTTTTCTGTGATCTCTGGACATGTTCATATGTAAATTGCGCAGGTTTATTTCGTCCATTAGATTGAAAGATCTGAAAAGCCCATACATTTAACTGCCCAGAGCCCCTTCCCTTGAAAAAAATTAGGAAAGACGTGGTTGAAAATGGACAAAAGAGATGGAATAAAATACCAGGTGTAAACAGGTTTGCGTCTCCCTTGTCCACTTGTGATTGTGTTGGACAACAGTCAAAAAGGTTGAGAACCACTGGTTTAAAGTGATAAAACAATCGATATGCTGTACGAAATGAAGGAAAAGAGTATTTTTAAAAGGCACAAAGTAGGCCTACCTTCTGGTTTTCAAAAATTGCTGGAACATGTTCATTTTTGATGTGCTGAACTACACCTGTGGTTACTCTGATAGGATGCCTATGTGAACTTGAGGGGAGCTAACTCAATACATCCTCTAAAAATCACCTTGAGACCAGCTGGCTAAAAAAAAAAAAACTCAAAATAACTTGTCTCATATTTTATTTATTTTTCTGTGTGAGTTCATCCTCTGTTTTTGCACATAATTCTAAAAGATTATATTTGAACCTGCAAATAATTGCTTTCTAGCACTTTATTGTTAAGCTTTAAGACAATAAGTAGTTTATTTAGAAAAAAACGGTGAGGTGATCATTACAGAGGAAGCATTAAGTTTCCTTTAAATGTATAAAGGGGACAAGAGCTGTATAACTGCCTCAGACAACCTGTGATGTATTCACAAATGACCACTACACGCTCCAGGACAACTTAAAACTTGAAAAGTCATTGGGATGAATTTCATGCTGCTCCTCGCTCCTACATACAGTATAGAAATGAAAGCGAGAGAATATGGTTTTCTGCAGGTTTAAGCAGCTGAGAGTCTCTCCAGAGGGGAGGTGAAAAATAATGGCCTCCCTTCACCTGCTGACTTCTCTTCCCTTCTTTTCCCACTCCATGTTTTACACGAGTTGCACAGGTTCATAATTCTCAATTCTGCTGAGCATTAATTTAGTAGCGACAGAAGGGGTTCCCTGGAGGAACCCAGGTGACAGCTTCATTTCAAGCCTCTTTAATGTTGTGTGGCTGTTAAGTCTCCGGCTCAATTCTCAAAAGCACCATAAAATTCCTCAAGCACAAAATATTACAGTTTTGCGCAGCAGCTTTTCAATTTGTGTTTGTCATGCGAATAAGGGCTTAGTAGGCTTACGCCGACAAGTTACGTTCTACGCAGAGTGTTTATTTAATTGTTGTTAATAAATGTTCCACTGGAAGCTGAGAAGATCTGAAAGCCTTTTTTGAGTTTTTCCTGATTTTCTGGGTCGATCGAGGCAAAGCATGACATTATTTGACCTCAACTTTTTTTTTCTTCTTTTATTTAGAGATTGAAAAGTTCGAAGGAGATGAGTTGAGAAAAGATGGTGAGGTGAAGAAATACTTGGATATCATCAGCAACAAAAACATCAAACTTTCAGAGCGCGTGCTGATCCCGGTGCAGCAGTATCCTAAGGTAAGACCTCAGTGCTCCATATAACGTGCAAAGGAGTGATGACGTGACAACCAAATCAATGTATAGTCATATGGAGATCAGAGAGAATCAAAAGCAATTCATCAGCTTTATGGGATTGCTGTGCTTTTGGTAATGACTTAATGCATTCTGTATCTGGCAGGAGCAAACCAGATGGTGTCAGATTCTGATTTGTGCTGCACTGCAGATCTGTTATTTACACCTTATATTTCTGTCCTAGCTGAAAAGGTTCCTGGCTCTCTCAGAGTAACAGGCATGCCACATCTGTTTCTAGCTGTTCAAACATTATTCTGCCTAATTTTGTAATCAGGAAATTATTCTTGTTTTTTTCCAACTCTTTTTTTTTTTTTTTTTTTTTTAATGTTTTACCAGCTGGCATCTCATGCATCTGTTAGGAAATTTTAGCTTCTCATCGCCTGCATTTTATTCAGCAACATGGTCAGTTTTGCACCAAGTCTGTTGATTGATTGAACTTCAACGTGGGGGCTTCGACTTCTTCGACTTCCTATGGGGGCTTCCAGCAATTATCAAGTCACCTTTATTTATATAGTGCTTTATACAGATTGATGATGCAGTCAATGAGCGTGGAATCATGGAACTTGTCATCATGCCAATGGATAATAATGTTTATGGAGAAATAATGTTTATGGGTGAGTGAGTGAATGCATTCATGTTTTTAACATGACCGTGGTATGAAGCAGAGCGTGGCCGAGAATCGCGGGCACGTTTGCTAATGAGAGACAGATATCAGTGCCACATGAGTCCCGGGGAATATAAAGGAATAAGGACATTTCGTTCTACCGACCAAGTGCTGAAAAACTACTCATACAGGTCAGTTTATTTGACGAATTAAAATAGTGAGGTAACACAACGCTGTTTCACTTGGTCTTACTGCATTTGAATGTGTTGAAAGTTGTAATGTTATTCTATGTATTAGTTTGTTGGCTGAATGAGACTAACAGTAAGCTAGATCCACATTAGAATATCATACTGATCATACTCTAACATTTCATCATGTTATAATGTTAGCTATATACTTCAATGAGAGCGAGACATCACTGCCTTTTGTCAGAGCGCGATCAGACCTCACTAAGCGAATGCTGAACGCAGTTGGACATAGTGGTGTTTTAGAGGTAAAAAATGATATAAAACCTGTTCGGTTTATCACACAAACCGATCGTTTCGTGTCTTAGGACATCAATGTGTCGTCACGAGCCGCAGGGTTTAATTTGGATTTGTCTATGCGAGTTTTATTTACTCTTATAGTAGAAGTTCGCATCCACTCGCATTATTTGACTGACAGACCGCAACGGTTGGAGTTAAAAATCATCATTTGTGTTCTACTGAAGAAACAAAGTCACCTACATCTTGGATGCGCTGGGGGTAAGCAGATAAACATCAAATTTTCATTTTTGGGTGAACTATCCCTTTAACCTGAGCTGTTATATAAAGGTTCAAAGTCTAACTTGATTTCAAAGACTGCTCGAAAAATACTAAAAAAAGGTACAAGAAGAAACCCTAGAGAGCTGAAGAGTTGTAATCAATGGAGTGTAGGTGTAGTGCTCTAATCACTCACAAATCTTATGATAATTTGATAATCTCCTTTCAGTTTTCACAAAATATTAGTTGTTTTCATGCCTTTTGCACAACATTGCACCATTTCATGCTTTTCATCTTCAGAAAGATCTTTCTTCCTCTCCATATTGCATGAGAACTGTGACTTGCTTAATAATGTGGAACAACCTCTAAGTAGGGTTTCCATAGACCTGGCAAATTATTTTGTCTGAGATTGATACCAGTTATCTAAAAAGACATCGTTAAATAAACAAACAAAAATTTTCTTAGAAAAACTAAAATCTAAATGTTTATTCTACTGAAATCGTACTGATATGTCACTTGCATAATAATTTGGAACGCAGTGTATATACATTGTGCAAGTGTTTTTTTGGATATTTTAATATAAAAATCTTACATATTGTGCCTTTAAGATATTTTTGATGAAATCCGAGAGGAATAGGTCTCGTCCATAGACAGCAATATAATCACCACTTTCAAGGTCTAGAAAGCTACCAAAGACATTGTTAAAACAGTCGACGTGACCGCAGTGGTTCAACCTTAATTTTATGAAGTGACAAGAATACTTTTTGTTTTCAAAACAAAAATAATGACTTCATTCAACAATCTCTTCTCTTCCCTGTCATTATCCTTATGCAGTTAATGCAGTAAGCACAGTAAGCACAATGAAGGCTTCCGTGTTTACGTCCGAATGCTGGCTCAGTATTGGCCAAAGGTGCACACGTGAGCAGCATGACCCATACATGTGATGCTGACGCAGGAGACGGCCAATAATGAGTCGCTGTTCTGACGTAGAACCTGGAAGCTCTAGACATAAACAGTGTATGAAATGACACAGAAGAGAAGATATTGTTGAATAAAGTCACAATTTTTGTTTTGTTTTTGCACAAAAAATTTATTCTCGTCGCTTCATAAAATTAAGTTTGAACCACTGCAGTCACGTCGACTATTTTAAGAATTTCTTTAGTAGCTTTCTAGACCTTGAAAGTGTTGATTATATTGCTGCCCATGGATGAGTCACGTGCCTCTCGGATTTCATCAAATATTGTGTTCTGAAGATGAACGATGGACTTACAGGTGTGGAATGACATGAGGGTGAGTAATTAATGACAGAAAGTTCATTTTTGGGTGAACTAAACCTTTAAGTGTTCCCAAACTAAGCAAGCCAGAGGCGACAGTGGAAAGGAACCCACACTCCATCAGGTGACAGATTGGAGAAAAAACCTTGGGAGAAACCAGGCTCAGTCAGGGGGCCAGTTCTCCTCCGGTCAATGAATGAACACGGTGTGATTATGATTCAGGCTTCATCACAAGTCAGAATTGTATTTGTTATGTTGATCAGTTTTATTCCCAGACAACAGCTGAGGTATTTAAATGTGCCATAAATGAGACATGTAGCGTATTTAGCACTGAGTGGTTAAGTTTGATATCCGCTGATAGTTTGATTATAGTGATTCAGTCATTAAAGAGCCAGAACTGCCTGGTTTGATTCATCTGGAAACAATATTACATGTTGAAAATCACAGTTTTTTCAGTAATAGTAAAGTCAGTGCTTTATTTTAGATGGAAACAGGGTTTTTATTTTAGGTAACTGGTTATTTACTTCAGACTACTCTATCGTTATCACGTTCAGTGCACACTGCACTCTTTTATTCAGCACTGTGCTGCTTTAAAATTATGCTTTGAAAATGAGTGGAAAAAAGCCCATGAGCATCACACAGACGGATCCATAAAGCTTCTGAGCTTCTCGTATGCTCCCTCATTTTTTACTGTTTCTGCTTTAGGAAATGAATCCCTGGAGCACTAAAATGCGCAGACTGTTTGATGGGTTTAGTAGATTTGTGCTGTCGAAAAACGAGTACAAAGAACACGCCTTAGGTTTAGATTTTACATGTCTTGTTCAAGTTGTAACAATGGCTTTTTGTTTTCCCAAATCCCTCTTTCCTGAGGATCTTGGCTGCTTTGTAGTTATGGTAATTTTATGGCAAAGTTCTCTTGTGATATTCCTGAAATGTGAGAAATATCTGTAAAATGTCATTGCATTGATTAATATTAAGTGTCGTTTATATAGCTTTTCCTGATTTTACCTTACGTATTGTTTCTGTTACTAGATAAGAGGGTGTATTTTCCCCATAAATAGAAGCAGATCAAAGATGTGTTTTTGTGAAGAGTTATATTTTTCAGATGCCAGAATATTTTTTTTGGAATCTAATTTTAGAAGTTTAGGTTATTATGGATCTGAGACAAGACTACACAGTATATCGGTATAATATCGGTTATCGGCCAGTATATGTTTTTCTTTTAATTAATCTGTATTGGTTGATTTATTTATTTATTTTTAATTCTCCTGTTTTTACATTTAGATTTGCTTTGCATAACTCACTTAAATTTAATCATTAAAACACTAATAATTTAATAACACACTTTTTAAAAATATAATTGAGCAAATCTCAGATTGAATATTCATTTTTCTTACTGAATGTTATAATATTGTGATGCTAAATTCACTTGCAGTTAATTAATACAAATGTCTTAATGCTTTAAATGTTTTAAATGTTTAATATCACCCATATAAATCGGTTATCTGTCGTAATATAAATGTTATAATCTAACATTTATTGCATAACAATATACAATACACAACAAAATGATTATCAGCTTATTGTGTCAGCGCATTTAATATCAGTGCATCTCTTAAAATAAGTCCTGCTAAGAAAACATTTTACTTTTTTTACTTGTCATTGAACTTAAAGGGATAGTTCACCCAAAAATGAAAATTCTGTCATCATTTACTCACCCTCAAGTTGTTCCAAACCTGTATGAATTTCTTTGTTCTGCTAAACACAAAGAAATATATTTGGAAGAATGTCAGTAACCAAACAGATTGACTTCCATAGTATTAATTTTTCCTTCTATGGTTGTAAATGGGGGGGCGAGAACTGTTTGGTTACTGACGTTCTTCCAAATATTTTTCTTTGTGTTCAGCAGTGAGTAAATGATGACAGAATTTTCATTTTTGGGTGAACTGTCCCTTTAATATAGTGCTTCCTGCATTTACAAGCCATTTCTCTGACATGGCCAAAAAAAAAAAAAAAAAAAAAACAGGAAAAAAAATGGTTAGCTTAACACTCAGAACCACACCATCTAACCTCAAAATCAGCTAATCAATGAACTTTGGACCATAACAGATAATAGCTTATATAGTCTAGACTTTATGTTATACTCTCTGTTACAAATCCCCAGGATTTATCTACGTGCAGTTAATTAATCCGTGTGTGACGACAGCACTGTCTTTGAGTTTTGTTTAATCATGCTTGATGAGACCGTCTCCAAGGAAGAGCATCTCTGCTGCTGCAGCTCAGAATAAATGAGTTGTAGTCGATATTTGGTTTCTTTGATCCTCTCTTTAAATTAGGCTAACTTTAGTTTATATATTTGCATAATGAAAAATAGGCCTTGTGTACCTTGAATGGCAGTTTATGTGCCCTTTCGCTATTTGTTCTAATGTATATATTGACCTTGACATGAATTCCTTGTTCTGAGTCTTTACTTCTCTGCATCATTTCAGATTGAGACGTTTTATTCGTTGCTCCACTGCTTCAAAGACCTTTGTTTTTCATGACAAGATATTAATTGCACATCACTGTTGTGCTATAATGCAATGACGTGTTTAATATACTTTCATGGCATGTTATTTTTTCCTCCAAATTATCGCATATCACTTTCTCTAACTATTGAGAAATATGAAAGAACAATTCATGAATTTACAGTGGCACTGACAGCAGGCTCTGTTTAAATGATTTTATTAAGTGAATATTAAATTCACTGGCTTCTCTGTGCTGAGAGAGGTTGACAAAGTTATAGAAGACAGGGGAACTAAAACTTAATTCTTATTAAAGAATGCTGTTAGTTTTCTAATAATTGCAACCTATATTGTCCACAATCCCCTTCATGATTATGAAGGGAGAGTACAACTTGGCTCTGTCGTGGTGATTGATTGATTGATTGATTGATTGATTGATTGATTGATTGAATATGCATCTTACTGATTAAAACACCACATTACCTATGGGAAACAAGGGGCAACTGTAACAATTTTATTTTTTTCTTTCATAATTCACAGACCACCACTAATGTCCTTTTTTGTGCACAAAACATTTACATTATGTTAAAAATAACTGTGCTATTAATAAACTTATAATGAGAAAAACTATGACTATTTGCATATACACATTAAGAAACATATATAGCATTGAGGTTTTGCAGAATGGTAACCTCTGCAAAAAAGTAACATAACAAAAGTCCCTATAAATCCCAATATACTGTAGCAGAACATTATTGTATCTCTCCCTATATTCATCTTGTGCAAAAACGCATAAAATAACACTTTCAACATTTATTTTCCTTATAAAATCTGATGCAAAGCATGCTGGGAACTATAAATCTGCTGCAAATCATTCAGTTTAAGTTCAGCTTAATACAATCAGTTATTGAATTAATGTAGCTTTTTCCTCTTAACTCTTTACGCACCAGTGTTTTTGTTTTGTTTTGTTTTTTAAAGGTGCCATTGAATTGAAAATTGAATTTACCTTGGCATAGTTGAATAACAAGAGCTCAGTATATCGAAATGACATACAGTGAGTCTCAAACTCCATTGTTTCCTCCTTCTTATATAAATCTCATTTGTTTAAAAGTCCTCCGAAGAACAGGCGAATCTCAACATAACACCGACTGTTACGTAACAGTCGGGGTGTACGCCGCCAATATTTGCATATGCCAGCCCATGATCGAGGCATTACACAAGGGCAGCCAGTATTAACGTCTGGATCTCTGCACAGCTGAACCATCAGACTAGGTAAGCAAGCAAGGACAACAGCGAAAAATGGCAGATGGAGCAATAATAACTGACATGATCCATGATAACATGATATTTTTAGTGATATTTGTAAATTGTCTTTCTAAATGTTTCGTTAGCATGTTGCTAATATACTGTTAAACGTGGTTAAAGTTACCATCGTTTATTACTGTATTCACTGAGACAAGAGCCGTCGCTATTTTCATTATTAAACACTTGCAGTCTGTATAATTCATAAACACAACTTCATTCTTTATAAATCTCTCCAACAGTGTAGCATTAGCCGTTAGCCACGGAGCACTATCAAACTCATTCAGAATCAAATGTAAACATCCAAATAAATACCATACTTACGCGATTAGACATGCTGCATGACGAACACTTTGTAAAGATCCATTTTGAGGGTTATATTAGCTGTGTGAACTTTGTTTATGCAATGATAGAGTCGAGAGCTTGGGAGGGGGCGGAGAGTGCAAGCAATTAAAGGGGCCAAAGCCTGAATCGGCGCATTTCTAATTATGCCTCAAAATAGGCAGTTAAAACAATTAATTAAAAAAAATCTATGGGGTATTTTGAGCTGCAACTTCACAGACACATTCAGGGGACACCTTAGACTTATATTACATCTTGTAAAAAAAACGTTCAATGGCACCTTTAAAGTTGCCAGCCAGCATTTTTGAACATTTTCTCAAAATCTTTCATTGCCCCCAGAATATATCTGAACATGCAGTACATTAAAAGGAAAAACAGAGCCTATGCTTTAAAAAAATATATATTCTATCTTAATTCTTTTTTTAATTCTTTTTTTTTTATCAACACCAGTTTAGGTACAGTAGGTAGAGTTGTCAAAAGTACCGACTTCGGTACCTATCGGTACTGAAATTTTAAAAATGTGACGCTTTGAGCACTGTTGAGCGGATTCGTAAACACCTCTGATTGGCCATTGTGTTGACGCGCTCATCGGATATGCCTGTGATTGGCTACAATGATCAACGCACGGGAGCATTTGAAAGCACACGGAAGTGTTTGAATTTGAAAGCGTTTTGAAAGTGGGAGCGCGAGCGATTGAAAGCAGGTGTCTAACAGTGGACCGATCCGCGATAGACGCCTGCTTTCAAATGCTCCCGTGTGTATCTGTGTATCTGTGTAAGCGCTTAGTGAAGAGATTTATTGATGACTATTTACAACGTTTTTACAGCGTTGATCATTGAAGCCAATCACAGACATATCCGATGAGCTGTGAAAACAACGGCCAATCAGAGATGTTTACGAATTGTTTACACATTTTTTAAATTTCAGTACCGACTAGGTACCGAAGTCGGTACTTTTGACAACTTTAGTAGGTTTAGGATTAGGTGTGAGGGTGGGGTTATAGGATTAGGCAACCAGGTAGCAGCCTCAATGAGGGGGGGTAAAAATTTGGCAAAGAGTTCAAATTCAACACAACACTGGATTGGATTCAGAATGATGACCAAAATGTAGTCCTATACCTCTTCCTGGGTCAATATTTCATTCTGTAACGTTAGGCAGTTTTGATTTTTTATATGCTGTTTAATTTTTGATGATCGCATTATTTAAGCAATGCTTCCCTTACTAACAGCACGCTTGAATAAAAAAAAAAGTTTTTTACAAGTTTGCTGTTAGTATACTTCTACTAAAAATACAAAAAATAAGAAAATATACTTTGTCTACTTTTTATGTTGGCTACTTCTTGGAAATATTACACTAAAGTATACTTGAGTTATACTGACAGAAAAGTATATTTGGCCTATACTTGTTAAAAATAAAAATATATATAACTTAAAAATATAATTAAGTACTCTAAGTATACTTGGCTTGTAGTATTTACACTTTTGATTGAGTAGCCTATTAAATACTTTTTTCACATAGTTTTACATACCGTCTTATAAACTTACATTGTTTGAAAATATTGATTTATAAAGAAAACAATACGTTCTGAATATGTGAGTTTTTGTGTAGTCCTCTGGTAGTGTACATAGGAATTTACTTCAAATCTATTTAAGTCTTTCCTGGCCATTGACGGACTTTTCCAGCAATCCATGTTTTCACTGTTATACAGTAGAGGGCGCAGTTATTGAATTAATGTAGCTTTTTCCTATTAACTCTTTACGCACCAGTGTTTTTGTTTTGTTTTGTTTTTTAAAGGTGCCATTGAATTGAAAATTGAATTTACCTTGGCATAGTTGAATAACAAGAGCTCAGTATATCGAAATGACATACAGTGAGTCTCAAACTCCATTGTTTCCTCCTTCTTATATAAATCTCATTTGTTTAAAAGTCCTCCGAAGAACAGGCGAATCTCAACATAACACCGACTGTTACGTAACAGTTGGGGTGTACGCCGCCAATATTTGCATATGCCAGCCCATGATCGAGGCACATGATTTTAATAACTTTGCTTCAGCTACAGAGAAACTTGACAACAGACAAGTGACCAATCCTAAATTGCAATGTCACTACGCTCATTAAGAATTCTGAGAATTCCAGGCCAAGAACAGTTTGTAATCATGCCTGCCAAACCAAGCTCAAGAAGAAATATAACTGGAACCGTTCCTTACTGTTCTTAGAATCATTCGGCCCAACAATGGAAAAGCGGCTAAAGGTTTCTATTTACGTGTTTTTGCAGCACTGAGCATTGTAGCTAATCAGACATGGTTAAGTTATGTGATTGAGAAATTTAATATGTTACATTGTATGTTTAATATGTTACATTGGTACCTCCTTCATCTTGTTTGGAGTCCAGTTTCTGCTACTGTATTGAAAAAGTCAGCAAAAATGCTTAGTTGATGTGTTTTGGATGGTGTCCACCAAATCACTGGATATTTTTATCCTGGTTTTCATTACACCTACAACTCTTCTTTCTTATATCTCTTTGCACAGATCTGTATATATTTCATTGTGACATCACAAAACTACACACGGTTTTCATTTTTCATCAGTTATCTGTATGCAAATAAAGTGTTTGATTTACCATAACTTGCACAAAAGCACAGTCAGTGGTTTGCAATGAAATATAGTCCCTGCTGACAGAGCTCAGATACCTGTGAGCACTGATAGAAATCATAGGAGCGTCACACACATGCACGCACACACACTGAGAGAGAGAGAGAGAGAGAGAGAGACCAAAAGGGAAGCCAAGAAATGAATGGGGGTACCTGCATTACCATCTAGTAAAGTCAAAGACATGGTCGCCATGGAAACCACTGTATTTAGATTTAAGAGATGGATTTGGGCAATCTATCAAAGGGCGTTATCTGCACATCTGAGCATCACTGCAGATTTGTTTTATGAATATCCGTAGGGTTTTTTTTCACATAGGTAATGGGGTTATTTTGATCAACTGATAACTGGGACATGTGCATAAACATTTGGGACATCTTGCTTTACACTGTAGTGTACTTCATTGTGTTTGCGTGGGTTTATAAGGTAGCCAGACCGCATTGGCATCTGATTTGTCAGTGGATTCTAATTAAGACTTAGCAAATGTCCTATGGGTACATCTGTTTGTGCAGAGACTCATTAGAGGCGCAGTTAACGCTGTGCTTGTTTTGGTGCAGTGCACACTGATGAATCAAAATAGAGCGGAGTGTATGTTAAGCTATGCTATCGTTCACCTAATTCCATTGGGTTGAACATTAAATTGACAAACACATGTTCAGACAGCAGCACATGCTAGTGGTGCAAAAAAACTTGCATCATCAGCACCTGGATCAAGGCAGTTGCTGCAATGCCCATATTTTCAGCCTGTTTTCTGATTTTAATGCTGCACTTAAACTGTCGCTATGTCAAATCATGTTATAAAGAAATCTTTAAAGGTAGAAATATTGTTGATCATAGTTGAATGGAATAACATCACAAATATCTGAAGAAATATTATAGATATAGGATATAATAATGTTCATTATAATAATAATAATAATAATAATAATATACAGTATATATATACAGTATATATATATATATACACTGTTTTTATTATTATTATTATTTACCACATATCTTTTAACATTGATTAATGGATATATCTAATTTAGCATAAAATTATTATGCTGAATTAAATATGATTATATCTATTCATCAATGTTAAAATATTTCAGAGGTTTCAAGGATTTAACATTACAATTTTACATTAATTTTACATTATACAGTATATTTTACAGTGCTGTAAAGAAAGTCAGGCCTGCAAGAAATGAAAGCAAGTGAACATGTTTTTAAGCACTGAATGGCAAGAATTGTAGTGCGTTTTGCCAGAAATCTTGAAGATTCATAAAACCATGTTAATGTTGCATTCAGAATTCACAATGTTGTTTTATTATTGTGGTGAACATCCAGCTTTGCCTAAACCGTTCGTCTAAACCAAGCAACAAGAAAAGATGCTAACAGATCTACCACTGAGGTTTGCCTTTTTAGTTCTGAAAACACGACTAATCCGTGGAATAGTAACGCCGGTGGTTGTTGTCCCTGTAGATTGTGGCTTATCTGTCTCCAGTTTTATGACCTTTACATGGAGGTGTAGGCAAGCTCTGCACACAAAGATAATCAAATTGTTGTCTTGTTAAAAAAAATTTCCTAGTCCCAAAGGCCGACCAACCTTGTCAAAGGTGTTTAACATAGATAAGCCGCGGAACAGATTCAAAATCGAACAGAACACAGAGGTGGAAACTAAAAAGAAAAATCAACAATAGTGAGGAAGTTGTATCTTCTTAATGAATTAAAAGCCTGCTGAGGCACCTCTGTTTGTTTTCAGGAAGGTTATTTATATAATTGTAAACATGAGCTCAGATAACATGGTTTTCTTGGGGTGCACAGTTGTTGGTTCAAGATTTGGAGAGAGACGGAAAGTCATGGAAAGAAACACTGAGCCTATGGGAATATGGCTTCTTTCCTAATCGGTTTATAAGGCTTATCCCAGTATGTTTCAAATGACCAACACCCCATGGGATAACACACTCACTAAGCAGCCAGCGGAATGATATTGGTGCCATAATCTTTAGCAAACAAATATTTTTGCGCTTGTAAAACTTGTAAATGTGTGACTTTCCAGTTTTCTGTCCAACTTTCTACGGCATTTGTTCGTTTTAAGAGCTAACACCAAAGTAACATGGGAAATGTAGTCTGGGGAAGAGTGTATGCTTCTCATCTGTATGGGTAGCAGTCTTTAACCTGTCAGCCTCCTGACTCTGAGATGGTCTTAATGTGCTGTTTGTTTACCCTGCATCTGTGCTGTCAGCCCCAGAGTGTCAGAGCTCAATATGGGTTCTGTAATGCAGGGAATCCATCATCAACTTTTCCTCAGGCTGTTACCTTTTCTGGAGCTGCATTGAACACAGTGTTCAGAATGTTGGAACATGAATTGTTAGTTTGATATCATAAACAGAATGCATAACAAATATGTATGTGCATCTCATTTACTCTCATAAATATGCTTAAATATTTATATAATAATGTTGTAAGGTAAGTCAGGCATACAGCTTACTGCTTTCAGGTATAGTCTTTTTTTTAAGCAAGGGCACATTAAATTGATCAAAAGACAGTAAAGACCTTAAAAGTTCTATTTCAATTAATGCTGTTGTTTTGAATGTTGTATTCATAAAAGAATCCTGATAAAATGTATCACAGCTGCTACAAAATCATTAAGCAGCTCAACTGTTTTCAACGTTACCTGAGCACCAAATCAGCATATTAGAATGATTTCTGTAGGATCATGTGATATTGAAGAGTGGAGTATTGGCTGCTGAAAAATTCTGCTTTGCCACAGGAATAAATTACATTGTAAAATTTATTCAAATAGAAAAGTTCAGTTGGAATAATATTTCACAACATGCAGCCTTGGTGAGCACTTCTTTCAAAAACATAAAACATTTAAAAATTGTACTGACCCCAAACATTTGAACAGTAGTGTGTGTGTGTGTGTGTGTGTGTGTGTGTGTGTGTGAGTTTTTATATATATATACATGGTGCGATTTGTGGGGGGGGATTTCTATGTATATGTTGACATGGTTTTAAAGCTATTGTTATCCAATTTGTTGGCCGTATTAAAAAACGTATTAAAAATGCACATATGTACACCAGGGAAATCTAAATTTTCTCAGGGGAGCATGCACCCGTACCCCTAGCAAACTACATTTTCTGACCTCAGTAATTATGAAACCCTGCGTACGGCAAGGCTTATATTCTATCTAACGAAATCTGAGGTAAACGTGTATTTCTCCAAATGTGCGCACTTTTGGACTAAAAGTTTGTATGTGTATGCACTGTGATCAAAAATTGAATGCAGAGGGTTGTGTCTCGTTATTCTATTAATAACTACCGATTGATTTTGCATTTCTATCAGAAATTAAGAATTATTAGTGTCATTGTAAATAGTGGTGCAAATATCTAAGCTATCTAATACTTCAAATCTCAAGGTTAAATCAGAAGATTTTTTGTAAAAATGTTTCTGTAACAAGTTGTATATAGCTCCACTGTGCTCCACAAATCGCACCCTGTATATATATATATATATACATATATAATTATATTCAAATACTCTTTATTAGTTATTATCACAAAGCCCTTTGGCTTATTCTGGTAGTAAAGATTGTTGAATTTTGTTGAATAGTGTCCAGTATCAAAGCTCTCCGTCTTTCTGCTAGCTCATTAGCCTCCACTAACAGCCAGCACTGGCTCTTCAACTCTCATCTCTATTTAACACCATAGCACTCTGCCACTGTTTAAACCATTCTCTGCTAATGCCTGTGTCCATTGACTGTGGCCAATCCGTCTCTCCTGGCCATTATTACATATCTCCCAGTCCTAGTCCCCAACAATAATCCTGCTATCAGCCAGTGCTAGACCTCGCTAGCAGCACAGCTGGCTACACTGGCAGTAGCCATCTAACCCCATCTGTGGATCTTATCTGGTTTCACAGCTTATGGCAAGGGTGCTATGTTTCAATCTCCAACTCAAACTGCACTAATGGTTATGTTAAGTGTTCCCTTCGCCAGCTTTGGCTGGCAGCACATTTTGTTGTGAAGCCGGAGGATTTTTGTGCCGATTTTGCTGAAACAGCCTTGAGGATATTTAGAAGTTTATTGGCCCTTGACACCATAGTCATTTATACTGCATACGATTCAGACTGTAGCTGTTTCTGTAGAGTCTATAATTACAGGTTTAATTGGCACAGTCTGAAACCCAAATCCGTAAATAACACAAGATGGCATGCCTTTTGCTTAAAGGGGTCCTATTATGCTTTTTTACACTTTTAGTTAATGTTGCAGTTTGAGCATGAAACATGTCTGCAAAGTTACAAAGCACAAAGTCCACTCCAAAGAGAGTTGTTCTCCATATCAGTAAGCATTGTTTCTGAACTCCCTGTAATGCTTAGATTGTAGTCTTCAGTTTTCTTATGGGAATGTACACATCACGGTTTCCCTCATTTAAATAATTCCTGCCCAAGGCATACACAAAAAAAGGGGGTGAAGTCTGATTGAGTTGCCTTAGTACTGTGTTGTCGCAATGTCCAAAAGACCCTGCACAAGTCGTGCTTGTTAAGGCGTTTTGGGTTGATCAGCTTGATCTTCTTAACTGTCATTATCGGACTCGAACTGATGTAGCGAAACTGACGCCATATTTAGCATATACAGTAGTGTTTACAGCAGCTGATACACCTTAAGTTCTAGACAATCACAACAGACTAGGCTGGCTTTTGGAAGGCAGAGGTTCAAGACAGAGGGTGAAAACAGGTGCTGCAACAATGTAAATTATTAGAAAAATAATGAGTTTTTTTGAACATTAAATGACTTAAACATATTCTAGTAGATGCCATAAACAAACAAACAAACAAAATTATGAACCTGTAAATGAGCATTATTGGACCCCTTTAACCCCCTATAGCACATGAAGAGAATTAGAAGTTTAAACTGATATAGTTTTAAAACGCATGCAGAAAATAAAGTTTTATGATGAAGAAGAACTGCACTGTCCATGAGCATGATCATGATATACTGAAGATGATAATCAAAAACAAGCAGATGTCTTTTTAGCTGAAACTGTAGATTATATTCAGTAATTGTAAATTTGCAGTAGATTGAAACTGTGCCTGTGCCCCTCAAGATCTCCTGTTCCAATTTTTTGATGTGATGAGATGCACCAAAAATAAATTAGTATACTATTGTTTTTTTCATGACAAATAAGAATAAGCACCTTTGCTGAATGAAAGTGCAGAATAAAAAAGGACTTAGATAACTATAGAGGAACAATTTGCATCAATTTGCATCTGTTGAGATTGGGACAGCAGAAGAGAAATGTTCTAGAACAGCACTCTTAGTGCCCCACAAAATAAAATTAAGTACACAAGAATGATATTGGTGAACACAAGAGAGTAGGAGACAGATTTTAAACTCTTAAGACTCTTTCTGAGGAAGTTTAAATTAACAAGCAAAGCTGGTCTTAGTTCAGGGATTCTCAACCTTATTTGGTCTGTGACCCATTTTTAAGTTCCAAAATTGTTGAAACCCCACATCATAGAATTAAGACATTTGACGATATCACAGGCTTAATTCCCAGCAAAAAAGAAGGTTTATGATACATGGAGTAGGTATCCACTGGCATTCCCATTAATGTCTATGGCAATATTATATTTTATTTTATATATATTAGGGGTGTGACGAGACGGGTATCTCACGAGACGAGACTCGAGATTGAGTTCACGAGACGAGACGAGACAAGATTTTTACACACAATTTTTAAGAAATCCTCAATGGCGAAATACATGACTCTGCAGGTGTATTTGAAATGTTTTAACTAATCATCTTAATGAATGTTATTTCAGTTCTACTTTCTGAGTATGAATTATCATATGCAGTAAAAGACAACAATACTCTGGTACTGTATAAGGTTTTGCCACTAACTCAACTGACTGACTTCTCTTCTGTATGATTTCAGTCTCTTCAGGCCTTACTGTACATGATTTATGAGTTTCTACAAATTTTGACCTCCTAACTGAACTCTTTCCACAAACTGATCATAGAAATAAAACAGTATAAATAAAAATGGTAACACTTTACAATAAGGTCTCATTTATTAACATTAACATTAATTAACCAACATCAACTAACAATGAGCAATATATATGCTACAGAATTTATTAATCTTTGTTTATGTTAGTTAATAAAAATAGTCATTCATTGTTAGTTGATGATAGTTCACAGTGCATTAACTAATGTTAACAAATGAAACCTTACTGTTTGTGCTTTATAAGATTAAGAGAAACTGTTATTCATTTTTATGGTAACACTTTACAATAAGTGCAACCATAATCGCACTCTCAATATTCAAAGTGCAAATAAGACCAACTTTTTCTTTGATACAGAGCTAAGAGATGGTTACAGCTACACTGCCCAGCCTAAAATAGCTTTCATATTGAGAGATATTTGCATTCATCAGGGAGTAGGGTTGCCACCTTCAATACAGAAAAATAAGGGACGCCTGCCGCAGCGGGGGCCACACCCCTCTGGGCCACGATGACCACAGTCCCGATGGCGTGCCAGTGGTGGTATATCATAACTTAAAACATGTTTTCATAAAAATATTAAGATTGATACCAGTGGACATTATGATAAGATATGTGCTATTGAAATCAGTGTGAACAGATGCACTCAGTCTCTCACTATCACAACTTAAGTGGTCATATTGAATACACAGCTATGACAATAATAAACATAGGCCAACAAAGTGTGACTGAGACCACAAAAAAATAGGCTTTTGGAGGAACTTGTGAGATGTGAACCATATTTTATTAACTTATTAAATTAACAGATCCATAACTTAGTAATTATAATTTAAACAAATTGCAAATTGTCATTTGTTGTGAACAAAGATTTTGGCTAAAATATTTGTCATTGTTTGCAGTAACACCATCCAAACAGTGAAATCACACCTAAATAACAGTAAATGACATAATATCTACAAACATTTCTTATTTAAGTAAAACATTTAACATTTTTATTATTGGCAAATAAATAGATTTTTGTATTTATTTATTCCATTTTTATATAGTCTATTGTTAATTATATAGTATTGAATGATGCAATTATTTAAATTGGTTAAGCATAAATAGTTGTTTATTTTATTTACATAGGTACTATATTTTGATTAAATATGTATTAAATATATATCTCTTATCTCTTATTAAAGTAATGATTATGTGTCTGACTGTACAACCTAACCTTAATAAACAAATCATACCATAATATGATTAATGTACATTATTAACAATCAAAAACTTGAGGTGAAAAAAAAAATAAAACATTACACTATCTGCCTCGGGAGAGAACCGGCGAGGCGGCGTCCCGCCCTCCTCTGACTCTGATTGGCCGTGATTCATGGCCCGTGAACCTGAAACAAACCAATCAAACCATGATGGCAGCGAGTATTACCCAATCAGGGGCAGAATAGGACGTATCTTTACACAATGAGGGTGGGGTGATTTGCATGGGATGCTGCATAACATGGACCTATGTAAAATACGGTAACGGGACAAATCGCGTCCCGTATTGATTTGATACGGGACACGTCATTTTGGCTGTAAATACGGGACGATTCCGTATTTCACGGGACGGGTGGCAACCCTATCAGGGAGCCGCTTTCAAAATGCGGGGTATTGAAATCGCGTTTGAATGCGCGCGCGCGCGTTTACTTTCACTTTCAGCGATCGCGCGTACTCTGTAAATATGGAGCGGCGGCGACCGTTATCCAACTTAATTAAATGTTTTTTTATTTAAACACAAAGCAAAAGGACAGTGGAGGCGTAATGTAAACGTAGCGGTGGCATATTCTTTCCTAATCATCCTAACACTTTGTCAAGGCAACATCACGAGACTACTTTTCGCCTCGACGAGAAATCTCTAATATATATATATATAATTTCACCTATGCTTTTGCAGGGAAATTAAATATTAGTGATTATATTTGTTCCTTGAATGAAAGAAAATAGTGAAATATGCTTTTTGTCTGCATATTTGGTAGTTACAGCATACATGACGAATCAACAAAAATGTCTCCGATAGGATGACTGCCAGTATGTGATGATGGTAAAATGTGTCTGGTGGTGATTGTGCCAATATGAAGCTGATCAAGAGCTCAGTGGTCTTGAATGGCTTCTGAAAAGATTTTGACAGAGAAATCAATGTAATGCACATCAGTGGGCGCCAAGCGCAGGTGAAGGTCCCTGTCAAAGGGACTCATGTGTGAAAAGTCATTTGTTCAGCCAGCCACACACACTCTAAACTCACTGCGGGCTTCAAAAATAAGTGATTCTGCATGACAGCACAGTGAATAGCCATCCGGGCTTTTTCAGTTATCAATAAACACTGCAGTGGATGCTTTCCCAGGATTTTTGCAGTGTTTTCAGACGTACACATTGATCCAGGCTCTGGAAGTGTGGGTTAGTGATCTAGTCTCCATCACAACAGCACACCATGCGTACTTTCTTAGAAGTCACATTTGCTTATAATAAGCCAATGCGGTTTGACACTTATGCCTCCGGTTGTCAGGTTTATCATCCTCAGCCTGTCAGTGCTGCATAATGCCCATCATTCTGCGGCCTGCCTCTGCCGGGGACTGCGAGGGACAGCTTGCGTCGCTTCAAACCTCATCCAGCACTGAACTGTGCCCCCTAATAAAGCCTAAATTGCCCACCATGGAGCAGGAGAGTGACTCCAGACATTCATTAGCTTAATGAAAACAGGCCACTCCACTGCAGCCGCCCAGTGAGCATCTTCACACTGTAGCTGAGGCAACCATCTGCTCCGAGGCACCCAGCCAGCTGCAGAGTATTCCTGTCATACACACCCCATTGGAGAGGATGCAAACGGCACACCTCCACTCCGAGAGAGATGGTCATCACACTTTGGCGCAGTGCTGCAGTGTTGCTAAATATACTGCCCTACCCACACCTCACCCTTTCACCTGAAACGGTTTGCATTTGCTTTGTGGCTCCGGCCAAATTCAGTGACGGTTCTTCTGCATTTTGCCAGCTAGAGTTCCCTACAGCTGCATCTACAGCCTGGCTGGGAAGAGCATGTGTTGAGGAGTTTCCAGCCATGTGCTAGGCAGGGTATGTCAACATGTGTTATAGCCAACTGTTTCATTCTGGCCACCACAAATCAGCTAACCTTTGCAAATATTTGAAGGGCAAATTCCGTTCCCTTAGTAATGTCTCACTTACTGGTCTGGAAACTAACAACAAATAGTAAACATTTCTCCAAAATAATGCAACTATACAAATGCGTTCCACATAGAATGCTTCATTTATGATATAGTTAGGGATCGTCACGATTGTTGACTAGTCATACACAGCATACATTTATATAGTTAGTTAGTTAAATTCAATAAACTCTTGCAGAGAATTTGCATCTCTACAGCCATGCACACAAAGACATTTTGTCCATTTCTGGACATTTTTATCCTGTTATATAATAGGGGTGTAATGGTACACAAACAAGACGGTTCTGTACGTACCTTGGTTTTGAAGTCACGGTTAGGTACTGGTTCAGTACAGCGGGGGGAGAAACCTAAACATAAAATTGCTTTTTTATTAAACTGTTTTTTTGAAAATGTGCCTCTGTGTTTAAATACATTCAATTATAATTACAAGTTTCTTAAGGTTAAAATGGCTAATGCTGCAAACTATATAGGGAGCCATTACACATTACTATAATATTAAGGGGACCTATTATACAAAATTCACTTTTATATAGTGTTTGAACATAAATGTGTTAGTAGTGTGATAAAAATCCGCTCACTCCTTTTTTTAAAAATCTCTCCCAAAAATAGTCTCAATTAACAAGCCCCGCCCACAACTGCTGACATGCTGCGTTCACGCCACAGACATCATATAGGTGTAAGGTGTCTATATGATGTATAATATATATATATATATAATGATGTCTATGGTTCACGCCACCTCGTATTTACCGAAATCTTGAGATGACAACACGTGACGGTATATTCGGAGCTGTCACGTCCAAAGCTACTGGAAGGCAAGCCTGAGAGATACAGACCCTCTTATCTCCCCATTATATACAATCTCTGTCACGTCCTTGGACTGGGAATTATGCGTTTCCATGGCACCGCTATCAACGCCTATGAATCTACAGCGGTCAGGTGGTACAGCGGCCACGTGGTACATCTGCAAGCTTTCAGAAAACTCCCAGCTTACAAACTGTAATTACGAGCTCTAGGAGGACATGAATCACTTTTTACAAGGTACAATCTCGTAACTACAGGAATTACGAGGCCGCGTGAACGCACCTATAGTTTCCTTCCTGAGCCAGTTGTACACAATGTCTGCCATTTTCTCTATGCCAGAGCAGCAGTAGCGACAAGAATTTTTGGTAAGCAATTGAGGAGTTTTGTTGTTGGATGTAAGAGTGAACATTACAGTCATCATTTGTTCCTGACATCTGAGCCGCTGAATATGCAGTGGATTAGTTTTGTTTTTGAAGGGAATGCACCACAGATCTAATGCCTTCACGTGTTCTCGGTTTCCTTGGTAAAAAAATTGCACATGAACGCCCTATCATGTCGAAACTTGAATGAGATAAGCTCATAATCACGACTTCAGAAGTGCACGTGAAGACAGCATAATATGTATGCAATTTCTGTCCCTGCTGTTTACGTTCACAGAAACAACCGACTGTATTTATGTGAACTTTGTGTGTTTTTGACATAACCTTGTTTGGATTTTACAGTTCAAGCACAACAAAAAATGTGAGTTTAAAGAGAAGTTAAATACTCACGAGATGTGCTGTCTGACAGCCAGCTATCTGTGTGTGATTAAGATGTGTGCGCTTAGAAAATTATAAATTAGAAGTTTAAACTGATATAGTTTTAAAACGCATGCAGAAAATAAAGTTTTATGATGAAGAAGAACTGCACTGTCTGTTAGCGTGACCGTGATATACTGTAGATGATAATCAAAACCAAGCAGATGTCTTTTTAGTATCCTCAGGAAGGCAGGAACTGGAAAGGGGGCGGAGAGCAGAAGCTCATTTGCATTTAAAGGCGCATGCATGAAAACAGCTTGTTTTTGGTTACACTCAGAAATGAGTATTTACAACATGGATTTATAAATAACCTGTGAGGTATTTTGAGCTGAAACTTCACAGAGACATTCTGGGGACACCTGGGACTTAAATTACCTCTTGTAAAAAGGGGCATATTAGGTCCCCTTTAAAGGTTACAATAACAACAAAGCCCAAATTACTAAATTCAGTTGCTATTTATTTTTAGATATAATAATCAACACTCAAATAAAAAAGCATGTAAATTGCACATAAGGCAGGTTTTGCATTAGCTTCTAAATCTAATTATAAAGTTAATTTTCTACTCCAATTCATTTTTGAAATATAATAATTTACACTGTTACTGTCATAACTTGTTTTCATGATAAATTTATTTAAACATACATTAAGTAATCAAGACATTACTAACAGGTAAATATAAAAAATAGGCTAATATAGTTCATATACGAAATTCTCCCCTGTATATATATATATATATATATATATATATATATATATATATATAAAACAGTACATGGACTCTCTAATTATGATCAGAAACAATGATCTGTTTAGGTGCGTTTTCAACATCCAAAAGGTCACTATCTTACTCTGTTTTATTGTCCTTATAGTAAAGACCATGAAAAATGCGTTTTAAAAAGTTTCACAAAAAAAAACATATTATATCTAAAGTGAATTTAGAGGGGCTGCTGGCTAAGAATATTGTGGCAATACATCAGAAAAAGTGATGAACACTGAACATGAGCAGACAGTGATGAAGTGACACTGTTATAAAGGGAATTTGATGCACCATTTTATACAAGAGCACTTTTTCTTACAATGGCAGCATTTATTGATGACTTAAGATTTGTTGTTATCATGGGCATTAGACAATCCTCAGCAGCCCAAATCTGATTGCAATGTGTAAGACTCTATAATGTTGTTGTAAAACAACAGAGGGTGAAAAAAAAAAAATGTTGAGGGCCAAGTGTTCTCAATGACCGCTGATCTGCTATGTGACTGAAATGTTAGTTGCTGCCCCAAGGCAGTTACTAGATAGCTCATCATCTGGGTAGTATTACTTGAATCCCCATTGGAAATGAACTCATTATGTTATGCCTCATTCAAGCATGGACTCCTGGATCGTTTTGAAGATCCCTTTTGGCATTTGGTACATGTTATAATATCTCTGAAAGCAGCGGAGCCCAACCACTGACCCCTAACATCGATTAGACACATGAGTGGCTACAGTGCCCTACAGAAACAGGTGTAGACTCTCACATCTTTTTTAATTGTTTCTGACAAACTTCAAAAAAAAAGAAAAAAAGTGAAAGCTGTAAAAATATGCTTGATCGACGGCTGACACAGATTTAATTTTAAACCAAAAAAGAATTTTTCATTCTCTCATTGTAACTGGTTTTGTGCATTATGAGAAAAACCAACTTACTTTCGAATGTTTTTTTATTGACTGTGAGGTAACTGAGGCAACCATCTAGGAAGCAAGCAGTGTGAGAGACCAACAGTATTGCCTTTTCTCTCCTTATTACAGTTTAATTTTGTTGGGAAACTGCTGGGGCCCAGGGGCAATTCCATGAAAAGATTACAAGAGGAAACAGGAGCAAAGATGTCCATCCTCGGCAAGGGTTCAATGAGGGATAAAGGCAAGGTAAGGCAACTCTTTTTTTTCTCCCCGTGTACTGAATAAATTTAATGTTTCATTAATACTTTGGGAATTGTTATTACTGACATCGACTTTTTTGTAAACATAAATGCCATAACTAAACCAGCATATTTTCAGATATTAAACACCTAACCTGACTGCTTATTAAGTAAAGCAAACTATCTTTTTGATCAAACTATCTTTGTGATTAAAAACTATATTTGAACTGCGTTAAATCATTTGTTGATTTTTGTCTATAAGAAACTAAAATAGCTTCTATGGAGCCTATTTGTACTGCATACAAAAAAATAAATCTTGCTTTTATGACATTAAAAGTGAGACAAGTAATTTTTATGAGATAAAAAGTCATTAATATGATATTTAAAAAGAATTAAAAAGTCATACTTATTATTAAAAAATGTTGACATCTATAATTATGACAATATCAATAATAACAAGTGTTAACTGTTGAATAATTCATAATTATGAGTTTTTTCGTAATGACTCATAACTATGTCTTAGTATTTCATAACTTTGACTTTTTATCTTATAATTATTTCCTAGTATGTCATATTTTTTTACATTTTATGTAATTATGATTTATCAAAGCATGATTTTTTCCCCCTATGTGGAGGAAATGGGCTTCTATAAGCTTGTACATGCTATGCACACTGCATTTATTCCAGGACAGAGTGCTTTATCCCTTAAATCCTGTAAACCTTTCATTTCTGTGAGTCTAACAAGCATCAGAGCTGACAGAGCAAAGTGTGAGATGATGATGAGACTGAAGATCATTACCTGCAGTATATGTCCTCATATAGTGGTGGAACTGCTGTTTTTAGCATTTACTGATGTTGTACATTCTTGAAAAGAGAAATATTTATCACAAACAATATCACAAATAATACCGCACTGACCTGTGTAAAGAAGCACATAGTATGACTAGCAGTCTAGCACAATAACTGAATGATATTTGCTTAAAAGAGCAGTTTACAAATTTCATTCATTTCGCCCATAAGTGAGTGGGTAAATGATTAAACATTGACTTGCAAATTGTGTAATTTGGCTGAAAACAAAGCCTGTTCTCTGTCATTCAGCTCAAAAGCCATGAGACATAAAATGGTTTGAGCACAGTTTTCTTTCTTGTGTTGACATAATTCCTAGTGAAACAGAAAGATGGGGATATATAGAAGGGCTTTAGTTCGGATATTGCAACAGTGGCGTATCATCTTGGTATGCAGAGTATGCACGTGCATATGGGCCCTGCCCACGTGCACCCCAATTTTTGTGACTGCATGGACAGTGAGTGTACAACAGCCCATGCGAGAGTGAATTGAGTGCTTGGAAACAAAAGTCCACTAGACAGTGCGCACACTCTGAATGCATCTTTCTATGCTCAGGGCCAAGGAGTATACTTTCAAAGGCTCGCACGCACGTCTGCAAAACGTCCACAGTGAATTATACCCGGGCCTAAAATTTAGGGCATCCCCCATCTCATACACCAATGAAAGATCTTTGTTACAACCTGTGTACATATGTGTACATATTGTAATCAATCAATAAAGAAAATCAATAAGAAGCTGAATAAATGCCACTACAAAATGGTCAATGCCATGTTTTAGCGATGAACTATTGGATTTGACCGGTATTTGCTTCTCTGTTCTTTTTAAAGTGGGTTTCTGAAACTTATTCATGCAGTTTGGCTGTTGGAATAATTTAATACTGTAGAACAGTATTTTAAATGAGTTGCATATAGGCCTATGCTTTTCTGAAAGAAAAAAAAGGCTACATTTGCACATTTTACGATATTGCACAAGATGTGAATAAATGTATCTCGTGCACTCACTGAGGTGCATACTTTTTATTCAACAAAATAAATTGCACATAAAACGCAATGGAAACATATTTAGAGATGAAACTCCTTGTAAATTTATTAGGAATAAAAGATCTCTGTTACAATAATTAATTCATAACTGGAATAATCTTCGGACCCATCTGAAATGATGCTGTGATCATTCTGAAATTCCAAAGCCAGAGTCGAATTGGTCAAATACAAACGTGGACTCTGCGAAAAGCCACTTTTAAAATAGATCCGCAATGTAAAGTCATAATGATGGAGCAGCGCATATACTGTGGTGCTGTTGTCATTCCTAGAAATGTTTTTACCATTTTTGTCCGCATATTTTAAAGTGATAATATCTTATTCATATTAAAGTCCTGGGACTCATTCGCAAAACATTCGCCCGGAGCACACCAAGCCAACAGTTTTCTTAGTGTGTTCCGCACCGTCGGCTGAAGTTGGTCCTCCGGCTTTTTTTCTGTCAATTCGACATGTTGAATCGACGTCAGAGCTCGTCGGTCAGTCGGGCCATCTGATCATTTTGATTGGCTGTTCGGCTACTGCAACCTGTTGGTACAGAAAAGCATTTATTCTTATGCAGGCGCAGAATGGACATTCCACAAAATTCATATTTTGATTTCATTGGGTCTTTGAATGTTCATATGACAACTCCTCAGACTTCACAATAATCATGTTAACACCTTAACAGACTTATGTTTTGTTTTGGAAAAAAAAATGATCAGTGTTTGGAGGATCAACAATATCTCTAGGTTATAAAGGAGCTGTTCACAATATGGATCTTTCTCAGTGGATCTGTTTTAAACATGTGCTTTGGATTGAGCGGTGGTGAGTGAAATGTTCAGCCAAACAGCTGCCCTAAGAGACATGCTGGTCATTTACCTAGCCAGAGAATCGTTCCAAATGTAATATTTCTCGGTTTGCTGCTCCTGTCATCTCATAATAGACCTTCCTGAATTCCCCAGTTCAATAAATTGTTCATTTTAATGTCATTTTATTGAATGTAACTCAATGTAATTGAATTAAAAACATTCATATCAAACAAATATTAGTTTTCTTTCATGTAGAGTATAAAATAGAATAATGCATTAAGCGAGTATGTGTGCTGCAGTGATTTTTACCACTGTTTAGGGGTGTTGTTAAGCACAACTGAAGCATGGAGACTTGGCATATCATTATAGCATTCAGTTGATGCGTGCATATTTACAACAGTGTTGAATGTTGTTCAACCAAGAACGGTAATTTTTTTTAATGATGCAAATATAAGAATTTAACTGAAGAATTGTTTCTGAAGATTTCTACAAAGTCACCAGAAAATCTCTGTAAATGCATTTACAGTTACCTGAGAGTGTAGGATGAATTATTTACACAAAAGCTGCTTTGTCCTCATTTGGTCTCTGAAAAGTGTTTGAACTTGTTAGAGGAATGAAATGTAGTACACAGTGCAAAACCCTTGCCTTGTTCACATAGCACCTGCAATCTGTTTTAACCAGGTGCTACAAATATGCTTTAGCGCTGTGATTCTTTTCAGCACAAAAAACTCCATTCTATATAAATTAAGCTCTATAAATTGTGCCAGTTGTTTTATTTTTATCTCCTCTTTTGCATGCACACATAGATACATGTATGTGTCTGTGTATTTGTGGCCTTGCATCCATTGATACATTTGCATCTTAGCAATCACATTGTGCACACAGTCCCAATTTTACCATTATCTGATTTACATAATTCCTTAAGTGAATTGTGTGCTCAAGCAATGAAGATAGCAAACAAATAAAAGATGCTTTTAAGGCCGTAATCCTTTCTTAATGAATTCCCCCTCAGATTTTAAACATATGCATCACTGCAATAATTTCATAGAAACAAACCAGACCAATGTCTTATGGTCTTACATTGTTATATTGTTAAATGCTAAAAGGGTTTCCAAAAGAAACAAAAGAGACAGGAATATGCATTGTTGTTTTTTTTTTTTTTCCAAATAGCTGTGTGGGAAGTTTCTACAAGCAGAGTGTTGTTTTTTAAGTTTTATAAACACACGTTTCACCGGAATTTCACACTCTTTTAACAATGCAGATGAACTGTGGTCTGAAATCTATTTAAATTTATGGCAGAACTCAAACGAGACTGTTGGATTGTTTTAAATCCCAAAGGCAATCATTAATGCAAACATATTCCATTATAAAGAGTCACCTTGAGCTGGTACAGGTTTGTTATACATATGAAATTAAGAGTCTGCCTTGCATCTTTATGGCCATAGATTTGTCTGTGCAGTATCTGAGAGTCCTGCTGAGGTCTTCTTATAAAAGAACTCTCTACATCCAGGGTTTAGCAAAGCAAAAAATATTGCATTCGGAATGATTCCATGGGCAGGTAAAAGGACAGCATGCGTCTGAGGGCAGGAAATTGGCTGAAACAAAAATTAATTTCAGGAAATTACATTCACCACCATGCAGAAAGACATTTTGTGTACCTCAAATCTTAATCTGGGGATATATACAAATGATATAGCACAAAAATTGAACACATATCCTTAATTTTTTATGTAAGTAAAATAAAATCCAGTGTTTATTATGGCCAACAGCACTGTCTTTTAGGAGTAGATTTTGTTTAGCTTAAGCTTTTGTTTGAACGTTTCAAAACTGAGCTCTTTAACTCCATAGGGGTACTGGATAACTGTCAAGCTTATAAGTGTCAGATTCACTATTTGTACTTTACTGGGAATAAATATGAGGAACCCTTCATTTTGTCATATTTGAAAAGGATTCTACTGTGCTTAGACATGCTTACTTGAGTGCCTTTTGAAATGAATCCTGGGAGACAGACCTACCTTTTGAAACAACAGAACATTTTCTTCATGGATTGACATGAAAGGAAAGTTAAAGCTTTCAGACTTGAAACAGAACAAATGTCATCTGACGAACAGTTTTCCAGAAAACTGGAAATGAGCGGCAGACTTTTCACCATCTCCTACCTCCTCCTCTGTCTGTCTGTCCATTTTTAAGTCAATCTGGAGACACCCACAGTGCCAGCGCCTACACAGATATATTTGTGTCTACTCACAAAATTACCATCTGATCCATCTCATCTGCACAGTTCGTCAGCTCGTGTATACCGGAGCCCAACAAAATATCATTGCACCTCTCAGAAATGTTATGAAAGCTTAAGTGTCTCCTGACCTTTTGTCCATGCAAAGCATGATGGAAAAAGTGCTTGGGTCACTTTGACATGATAGAGAGACGGCATCGGTAAGTGTTTATTAAAGCTGAAGGGGCTACAAGGGCCCGCATCAGTGATCAGGCTTCTGTGAATGCCCCCCTACATCAAAGCCCTCCTGTCTTTAAGAAGAAGCCACAGCCAAACGGTAATCAACATAAAACAGAAATGTTGGCTGCCGTAATTACAAGCTTTCTGAAGTTTCAAGTTTTGTGAAGAGCCACAGAACACCTTCAGCAATCAGAGAGAATTGAGAAACTGAATACATCTGTGAAATATCACCCTTTTCTGTTCTTTCGATGACAGGATTTAATCAGAAAGGTGACAGTGTCAATTTATTTCTGACAAAAAGCCCTTGGGTAGGTTTAGGCATTATGATTTGCAGTATCTACGTACCCATTATCTCTGTTACAGAGTAAGGGTGTCGATAGGTTCCATTATTCACCAGAAAAAAAGTCTGTGACATTTTGTCAAAATACATTACAAGAACATCATCTCAAAAAGAGCTTCTTTTATAAGGGGATAATTCACCTAAAAATGACGGTTCTGTCACCTTCATGTTGTTCCAAACCTGTGTGACTTTATTTCTTATGTGGAACAAAAAGATATTTTGAAAAATGTCTTCTTTTTTTTTTGTCTTTACAATGAAAACCAATGTGGTCTAGTGTTTCAATCAATCAATCAATCAATCAATCAGTCAGTCAGTAGGTCAGTCAGTCAGTCAGTCAGTCAGTCAATGTCATTTCAATCAATCAGTCAGTCAGTCAGTAGGTCAGTCAGTCAGTCAATGTCGTTTCAATCAATCAGTCAATCAATCATTGTTCCACAAAAGTCATTCAGGTTCTAAAAGACATACATGTAAGTAAATGATGACCAAATTTTCATTTTTGGGCGAACTATCCCTTTAATGCCTTTCCAGTTCACTCTCAGTTCAAAATATGCATAATATGGTTTGGGGGAAGAAAAGCACTCTTTATTTAATTCATTAATGATATGATTAATTCTTCACACAGAATTCCTGACTTGATGCTTTTCCATTTCTAGGAGGAAGAGCTGAGAAAAAGTGGAGAGGCGAAATACGCCCATTTGAGCAATGATCTTCATGTTTTAATTGAAGTTTTTGCACCACCTGGAGAAGCCTATTCCCGCATGAGCCATGCCCTGGAGGAGATTAAAAAATTCCTTGTTCCAGTAAGTTTATATACTTGAATTCCTTGAAAGAGATGGTGAGCTGGAAGCCAAGATGAGATGAGTGCACCAACTAATACTGAACTCTAGTGCTCTCCTACATGCATAAATTTGCCTATGTTTATTGCAAGGGAAAAAAGAGATGTGCATTTGATTAAATATATACATTGGAGATCAGCCTAACAAAATTGGATGTTTAATGTGTTGGAATTGGCTGAAAATGCTGCTAGTTTCTGATAGTATCTTATCAAAATTAATTTCACCCTAGGTTATGAATTTTCTTTTTAATTTTGTTTCTTATGTATAACCACCATTTTAAAGTTTGGGTCATTATGATTGACATTCCAACTCATGGAAATGTATCACGGTTTCCACAAAGCAACACAACCATTTTCCACTGTGATAATAATAAGAAATATTTATTTAGCAGCAAATCAGCATATTAGAATGATTTCTGAAGGATCTGGGGTAATGATACTGAAAATTCTGCTTTTTCATTACAGGAATAAATTACATTTTAACATTACATTAAAGGTGCCATAGAACGTCTTTTTAAAAGATGTAATATAAGTCTAAGGTGTCCCCTGAATGTGTCTGTGAAGTTTCAGCTCAAAATACCCCATTTATTAATTTTTTTAACTGCCTATTTTGGGGCATCATTAAATAAGCGCCGATTCAGGCTGCGCGGCCCCTTTAAATTCTCCTGCTCCCCTCCCACGGAGCTCGCGCTTGCCTTAAACTGCATAAACAAAGTTCACACAGCTAATATTACCCTCAAAATGGATCTTTACAAAGTGTTCGTCATGCAACATGTCTAATCGCGTAAGTATGGTATTTATTTGGATGTTTACATTTGATTCTGAATGAGTTTGATAGTGCTCCGTGGCTAATGGCTAATGCTACACTGTTGGAGAGATTTATAAAGAATGAAGTTGTGTTTATGAATTATTCAGACTGCAAGTGTTTAAAAAATGAAAATAACGACAGTCTTGTCTCCGTGAATACAGTAATAAACGATGGTAACTTTAACCACATTTAACAGTACATTAGCAACATGCTAACGAAACATTTAGAAACACAATTTACAAATATCACTAAAAATATCATGTAATCATGGATCATGTCAGTTATTATTGCTCCATCTGCCATTTTTCGCTATTGTTCTTGCTTGCTTACCTGCATAAAGTCTGTTGATTCGGCTGTGCTGCTCCAGACGTTACTGCCTGCCCTTGTCTAATGCCTTGAACATGAGCTGGCATATGCAAATATTGGGGGCGTACATATTAATGATCCCGACTGTTACGTAACAG
This sequence comes from Megalobrama amblycephala, assembly GCF_018812025.1. Lineage (NCBI taxonomy): Eukaryota > Metazoa > Chordata > Actinopteri > Cypriniformes > Xenocyprididae > Megalobrama > Megalobrama amblycephala. The sequence goes on from NC_063053.1 coordinate 14,824,340, forward strand.
TTGGTGTTATGTTGAGATTCGCCTGTTCTTCGGAGGTCTTTTAAACAAATGAGATTTATATAAGAAGGAGGAAACAATGGAGTTTGAGACTCACTGTATGTCATTTCCATGTACTGAACTCTTGTTATTCAACTATCCCAAGGTAAATTCAATTTTTTAATTCTAGGGCACCTTTAAAATACAGAATTATTTTAAATTGTAATACTATTTCACAATAATACTGTTTTTACCTTATTTTTATCAAATAAATGCAATCTTGGTGAGCATATGAGACTTGTTTCAAAAACATTAAAAACAAATCTTACCGAGACCCAAACTTTTGAACAGTAGTGTATATACACTAGCTTGCTTGTTAGCAATGTAAATAATGAGTCATATTCAACAGAAAAAAGCCAGTCCTGGAGCTCTCAAAGGTGATTAATGTGTCAAATGAATATCTCTATAAAGTCTAGACTATAAATATTAATGTAGCAGTATGAAGTCTTGGCCTCAGGAAGGAAGCATTCAAGGAGAGATTCCCTATATTCACCTCTCCCACCCTGGACTTTATGCAGGCTCTTAGCCTCTTGGGCCACATCTTTGCATCATCCATAGCTCTGATCTGGTCACATCCTCCATATGTATTTCTGTAAGTGGTGTTTCATGTGTTATCTTTATGCCCACTGTGGAATACCAAGCAGATCATTTTTCATTCTCAATAGCTCTGTTCCAGAACATAGTGAGACACCTCTGTAGGCAAGCTTCTGACATAATTATGATGCCTCCCTTTTTAGCCCAATTTTAAGGAACAGTGTATATCCATTTCAGTTAGGATGCTGCCATAAAAGCAGCTGCATATGTAGGCAGCTCATTAGGGTTTGAAGCTAATGTCTTGACGTCTTTCCTTCTTTGAATGTGTTTATACATTTATCTTTGTCAGAAAGCTTGATTCCTGTCAGGATTAAAGGAGTGTGCTGGCATCTCAAGATGGTGCACTTTGAAGTGTTAATAGTATCCAGGCAGCCATGTGAATTAATATATTTCTTGATATTTCATAGTGTTTGTTTTATAGAGACATGACATTACAAATTCACTACATGGCCCCTTTTGTAATTAACAATTTTGCTAGGCCCCTTATTTCCATTGAAAACGAACCTTAATGCTATGGCACACATGACATTCTAGTGAATTGTGTGCTTCTGACTTTGTTGCAATAGCTTTGGGAAGCACTTTTCTGTTCCAGCATCACTTGTGATTCGACTGATCTGCACCAAGGTCAGACCTGAACACCTATTAAAAACCACTGAGATGAAATGGAACACAGACTGTGAGCCAGACCACCTCACTCAACATCATTACCTGCCATTAGGGATGCTGGATAGGAGAAAATCCCAGCATCCATGTTTTAACATCTGCTGGAAAACCTTCCCAGAAAAGTGAAAGTTGTTAGCAAGGGGAGACCTAAATCCCAAATGATGCCTGTGGTTATGAAATTAAATGCTCAACAAGCACATATTTTTAATGTTTTTGAAAGACGTCTTATGCTCACCAAGCATAAATTTTATTTGATAAAAAAATTACAGTAAAACAGTAATATTGTAAAGTCTTATTACAATTTTAAAGGTACACTAAGTAACTTTTTTATAATTTAAATGAGTGAGAACATCATGAATCCGTCTTCCAAACCGTGTTTTCGTCTTTTCCTGAATCACTATGGTACACCTATAATAAGTTTTTATATTTGGACTATTTTAGACCGGGCAGGTGTAATGTAACAAAGTAATACTAGTAATAGTAAAAGTAAAAAAGTATTTTTGGAAGAATCTGTACTTTACTTGAGTTTTTATATTTCTGTCAACTTTTACTTTTACTCCACTACATTTCCTAAATAAAATGTATACTTTTACTCTGATACATTTTCCCAAAGCATTTTCGTTACTTACTACAAAATAAAGTCGGAAGAACACAGACTGCAAGCAAGCAAACAAGTGCTCGCACAACCACAGTTGATTTCATTTCCCGGGTTGCGTCTGTTGCAGTAGCGGCTGAGAAGAGTGTGTTATCATTATACAGTACGAGAGCGGCCTCTAGAGGTAAAATAAAAACTATCACTGATGCCTCGTGGAGTTTGTTTTGACATGTGACGTGAGGCTGCGCGCTGCACAGAGCGGGACACTTCAAAAACGGATTTAAAACATAGATAACAATACGGTATGTTATACAGTGTACACTACAGTACATGTTTTCATATCATTATAAAGTAATTAGTTTGTTGACTAGATGCTGCATTAGTGGAGAACAGTTGTATGTTTTCCATTGAGGCTTAGAGGATGCTAACATTATTAGTACCTCAAGCGGTTAAAACAATATGATAAAAACACAATCTTTTTAATGTCATGATTGTTACCATTCATTTGCATTAGTTTATATCCATTTGTTTGCTGAAATTTAAATATTTAAACTGTATCCTTATCATGCAGCGACAGAAACATAAAAAATCAGAAATTAATTCAATGTATTTTTTTTTTTAAAGTACATTTAATAAAAAAAAAAAAAAACTTTTTATACTTAAGTACAAAAAATATCACATACTCTAAAACTTTTACTCAAGTAATATCCTAAACAGTGACTTTAACTTTTTCTTCTACCAAAGTAATTTTCGGGTAAGATATCTATACTTTTACTCAAGTATGGCTTTCGAGTACTTTATCCACCACTGCAGTACCTGCGTGGCTCTTCATATACATAATCAGCTACAATGTTCTTCCATAAGATGCATGCAGTTTTGTTTATTAACCGCTAGAGCGCCAAAAGTTACATGGTGTACCTTTTTCTGATGTCATATATTTTACAATGTAATTTATTCTTGTGATGACAAAGCTAAATTTTCAGCAGCCATTACTCCTTCAAAAATCTTTCTAATATGCATTCTCATAAGTAACATTTTTTATTATTATTATCAATATTGAAAACCATTGAGCTGCTTAATATTTTGTGGAAACCATTTGTAATGGTTATTTGATAAATAGACAGTCATTTGAAATTGAAATATTTTGTAACATTTCTTCTGCCACATTTAATGCGGCATTAAATGTGTGCTTGTCCGGGTACTTTTGGCCATATGGTGTAATTTCAGTTAATCACTTCAAACATTTTACTGTCTAGTTTAGACAATAGACCATAAATACTTTGAGGATGATTTGCTTGTAAATCTATATCATTCTCATACAATAAAGCTGCACACAGAATACATGTAGCTCTGGATTAAATCCCACTATGAATTGTGAAGTCCCATTGAATGAATTTTATAATTCCAGTTTAGCTGTGGTTAACATAGTATAAATGTGTCTTTAAAAAAAAGAAACAAACAAAACGCCTTTGCATCCTAGACTACTGATAGGCCCAAGCCTTTGTTGATAAGGCCTACAGAAAGCCCATTATGTGAATACGATTACGCAACCTCACACATCGCCACAGGAAAAGAGTGAATCATGCAAAACGCAGCATCTTTAGTAGGTGTGAGTGGGTTCTCCTCAGCTGCAACACTGTACGTCTATTGACTGTAGTCTCATTAAGAGGGAAACTGGGTAGATTTTGTAGGAGGAAGTCTTTTTCATATACCATTAATACAGAGATGATGTAGAGACTCATATGGAGACTGAGAAGCAAAAACAAGTTCTTTCTATTTTTTTCAGCTTGACCGGCTGACTGTCCACAATTTGACCTGGTGTTTCTAAGACTCCCTGTTTATATCCCGAATCAATGCATTACCGCTGTTATTAAATCTGATTCAGAACATAATTAGCTTCACCACGAGACACTCTACATAATGAATCCATCAGAATGCTCATTACATCTGATGAGTATAAAATACATTTCTGTCTGTCTGTGTGTTGCCCTAATTTCTCAAGGCAAGGAATGCAGTCAGACTGTTTAGGTGCTATGACACGGGCTGCCGTGGCAACAGGGAAAACCTAGCTAGTGCTGATCCAAGCACAAACTCCACACACTTCACCTTACTTACCCACACCTCCCACCTTTCAACTTGGTGCAGAAGCTATCAAAATTCCTGGGTCTTGGATTTCTTTGGTGATTGTCTCTGTAGCTACTAAGATGATCTTCAGAGGACTGTGTGGACTGATCGCCCCCTTGTCTCATTCGTCCTATTTCCAAAAGTTTTACCATTTAGCACTGTGGCTGCTTGGTCAACAACTGTGGATGGATATTTATGTAGTGCTTTAGTTCAAATTGTAACCCCTCTAACCAGGTCCTACCCGCCCCGCTCTGCACGGGCCTCGAACCTAGGTTTCCGGCGTGGGAGTCGGACGCTCTAACAAGGAGGCTAAAGGCTGCAACCCCTAGCGTCAATCACTAGAGTATCTCTTGAGATCAGAGGAGTGAGGTTTACTCGCACAGAGACTACTAGCTGGCCTCCGTTACACTCACCCCCCTAAACCTCACTCCCATCCGGGTCACGGCACCAACGTAACCTCTCTACCCAGGTCGTACTCGTCCCGCTCTGCGCGGGCCTCGAACCTGGGTCTCCGGCATGGGAGTCGGACGTTCTAACAAGGAGGCTAAAGGCTTCAAAAGTTTATTTTTATATATTTTAGTATATATTTTATAAATTTTTATTTTATAACAATGCCCATTTAGTGGACACAGACGCAGCTCTAATGCAGTCTTTATTGATTGTTGAGCATATCTCCATGGAAAGGCCACTCTCCTTTAGCTGCCATGTCTGATATTTGCCTGTACACAGCTGTTGTGCCAAACAGGAAGGGAAATAAGTGGCTGGTGGAAATGAGGCTCTGTTTATCTGCCTGTGGCAGCGACATGATAATAAAATAAGCGCTATCCACTCTGTAATCGTCCTTGTGATTCAGGGCCCTGTCATGTTCAATCAAATGAGAGAGGGACTTTATAAATGCAGAAAGTGGAATTATTCTTTCACAACAATGCACTGATAGCTGATGTCAAACAAAGTTAATAAGCCAGTGCTCTATTTTTCTCCTGCTTCTACCATTCCTCTTACTCTAAATGAAAGATATGTGTGCATCACGGTACCTCATTCTACACCATATTTTCAGTGTGTGTTGGAGTGCTTGTCATATGGTGTTGTTTTGTCAGTATGTATGCAAAATGTTTCTTGTCCTCCACATCTGAAAAACAAGCAAAAATATGTTTCATTTTTTATCCTTATTTTTTGTTTGAAGTCAGCAAAACTTTCTGGCAGTATATTTAACGTTCCCTGCCAACGTTCTGGTTGTCTGGCAATGCATTTAAAGCTCGGTTGCTGGTGTCTGCAAGATGTGCATCCAACTGGATCATTTCTTTTTGCAGTGGTTGAAGTGAAGCATGTCAGATGAGATGCACATACAACACCTTTACCTTGGTATATAAATGTATTTTTATGGCAGGTTTGTTTTTTTTTCTCCCACAGGATTACAATGATGAGATCAGGCAGGAGCAGCTTCGTGAGCTCTCCTATTTAAATGGTTCAGATGACCCGAGCCGAGGAAGAACCGCACGAGGACGTGGCTTACGTCTGACCTCCACAGCCTCCACCCGGTACAGTCACTTCACCTCTCCACTCCTCTGAAGAATCATGGAAACCTTAAGGGAATAGCACATCCAGATATGACATAATTTATTCATCTTCATGTCGTTCCAAGGAACAAGAAATTTTTAAGATTTCTTAAAGATAGAGAAATCTGATCTCATGTAATTAATACAATACAATATCACATAATAAAATATTAAGAAAAAAAAATTCTCAATCCGTGTTTCTAAAGAAACCTAAGCCATCCAGTTTACTCTAACGCTTTAGCTCTGACTGTTAACAACTCTCAATTTTCACTCCCGAACATCTGCGCTCTGTTGGATCATGAAAGTGCCCTGAGGCTCAGTGTTATTAATCAGGTTAGCAGGTGAAGCTTTAATTGTTCTCATCAAAAGCATAACTTATATATACCATCATACATTATTTACACCGTCTTTAATGTTTATTTCATAAATTCCACACCGCCCTTGTTCTGGCTTGCTGGAGCCATTGAAGATCCCTCTAGGATTCTCCCACAACAACGACAGCTTGCATTACCTCAGGTAGTAATAATAGATTCAAAATATGATATTTCTGTTTACCGTTCCTGACGGATAAAGCCAGCTATAAAGTGCCTCTTCCCCTTGATGTGCTCCTTGTGGTGCCCTGAGAAGTCATTACCACAAATCAGCATGGCAAAAACAACACTGATGAGGCCATTAGTCTCTGTAGGATCTTTGGATTTGGATAGGCAAAATGTGGATCTGGACAGACTGAAACATCTGCCGTTCACCCGTGTTGCCAACTCCATCTGCCATGTTGCAGCTCTAATCAGGTCGAATATTACTCCAGAAACAGACTTTACCCCTTGATTCATCCTAAAAAAAAAAACAGTAGCAGCACAAGGGAGCAAAACCATAGATCAAAATAAAGCTGTCTCTCATCGTATTGAATGAAACAATGTGTTCTACAGGTCAGTTTTTGATGCCATGCTTCACTGCCACTGTTATAGTGTATAACCAGAGCAATTCTGTGAAAGAAAAGAGCTGAGGCAGTGAATATTGCAATAGCTTTGAAAACTCATGGTTCACAGGGCTTTAATAGGCTGTCTGTGATGAAAACACTAGCTAACAGCAGCCCACTATTATAGCACTGCAGCAAATGACTTCACACAAAATGCTAATTTTTCATCTGTAAACACTGGAGTTGTGCTGCACTAATTTTGCATAGTGCTGTCACTGCATGTGGTTCTGCAGAACAGTTATATTACAGTAATGTCAAACAATTATGGGTAAATTTGGTGATAGACTACAGTCAAATTAACACTTTTACTGAAGTGCCTAGATAGTGGCTGCACTGTAAATTACATATTCAGAAGAAATAAAATTGTTTCACATTAACTCTTTCTCCACCATTGATGGAATTTTCTGTAATTTATGAAACAACGCTACTGACAGAATTTTGTGGCTTTCCGTGTTTTTACTGTTATATGGTAGGGGAGCTATTACTCATCTTCTGAAAGAATCTCCGGAATCAAAACACAGGCAAAATGCAGACACAAGCGATAAAAGCATTGCTTATTCACAATGTAGTCTTTGACAAAAATTTGATTTTTCTCAGCTTTTTGTTCAAAATCTTGTTTTTTTTTTACCCACATTCCAATGATGATAAAAAAGAATGTTAGAATAAAACATTTTTTTTGTTTGTTTGTTTAAAAGCAAAGGCTCTGTTCTTTCTTTTGACATTTCGCATGTTCAGATAGTCATTCAACAAATATTCGGAGGCCATGAATTTTTTGTGAAAATGATCAAAAATTCTTGCTGTGGCTGGCAAAGCTTTTAAAAATGCAAGTGAATATGAAGTTGAGTTTTAAATTCTTAGTTGGCATTTAATTCTTGACATTGTTTGTTGTATTTTATTATTTATTTAAATATATAAATGCGTAATATATATATATATATATATATATATATATATATATATAACACTACAAATACATATTGTTATTTTCATAAAAATAAAATAAGCAGTTAAAAAAAAAGTGAAAATTTGTGCTAAAAATCATATTGTTCCATTTACTTATGTTTTTAGTGGTCGAGGAGGGGCAGCTCCACCCGCTCCTCCTGGACGAGGAGCAGCAGCACCCAGAGGAACTGTGGGCACTCGCACCTCCGTCCCCACACCCACACTAGCCAGAGGAGTCTCTGCAACCCGGACCAGAGGAACTACAGGGACCCCTGGATACAGAGCCTCGCTACTGCAGGCCACACACAAATCATATGATGACTATGTAAGTGAAGATTCAGTGTTTTTAATGACAATGATTTTTTTGGGAGTGTTTATGTGTTTTAGTTAAATGTGGTGCATTTTCTACACCAAGAACTTGGTAAACATTTGCTGATGTTATACTGTATGACCGGAGTTGAATTGGTGTCCTGAAAGTCTTGCTTACACACCCACACAAACACATATACACACTCACAAAATAAAAGGCTTGACAGAAGAAAGGTTTATGAATCCTTAAATCAAATCCAAATGGACAAAAACTCACAGGAATGGCCTTTCTATTTACCAAAGGCTGAATAAATCAGTGGAGACAGAACCCATTCTGACAGATTGAAAGCTAGTCCACATGTTAGTCCACAATGTTGACATACTGTAAAGAAAATCCATATGGTGCAAAAAGAAAAACATTTGCTCACTACATTAACTATTATCTGAGTGTGGTGATGAGTTTGGCGATCACGGTCAGTATCTGACTATCATTATCAGCAGGGCTTGACATTAACACCTGCCAAATGCAAGTGGATTTCAGCAGTGTAATGCAGTCACTCCTACTAGCCACCTTGGTGGGTTGAAATTTATATATAATATATACATTTTTGTCAAATCGATACATATCAAAATTGAAATATATCTGAAACGCTTCCAATTTCCACAGAATAGATACACGATACCAGCTGCTCTTTCTCGTTCTCTCATCTCTCTGCCAGCGAGTTGACACACAAACCTGCCTCCCTTCACTCACTCGTTTCATTTGCTCCTGCTGAATATTGTTGCTGTTACACGGCTTGAATTTTGGCGTGGGATTGCGTGTATTGGGCAATTTTTGTGATTTTGTGCTCACACCTAAAGTGCGCGGACATAAAGCCGCCTCTCAGTACTAACAGTCTAATTAATCTGTGTGTCAGGTCTTAAAGTGACAGCAGCCTAATATATCTGCTGCCAAATTATGAGATAATATTAAAAATATCTATGTGGCAGTTTTCCCCCATGGTATCAATGTCAAATGTGTGGCCAGTGAAAATGCTGAGTGGCTAGTAACTTTGGATAACCACCAGCCACAGTGGCTGGTGAGCAAAAAAGTTAATTTTAAGCCCTGGTTATCAGTATTATAGACTATTATAGATTCTAGATTATTATTATTATCATTATTATTAAATAATAGTGGATAATTTTCCCCATTTGTAGAACAACACCTCCACATTGCAGACTTTTTGCACCCAGGTGTGCACAAGGTTATTTTTGAAAATTCTCAGCCAAGTGAACGTCAAACTCCAACCTAATGAAAAAAGCAATATCTCATGGATTCGATTCCCTCTGAGGTTTTGCCTAATGCAAAAGTCCTATATGTGCAGTGCTGTGGCAGATTGGTCTGTCTGCATGGGGAAATGTTAGAGTACAGACTCATTACCAACGTGAATTGAGTTCTGCTGGAGAGCCTCTGTATTACGGGAGACATGGAAAACGTGGACATATTTCTGTGAGTAATTGGGTCTTGGGTAGACAGGTAGAGGAAAGTGGACTAAGAAATGAGTTCCTAGTTCACAAGGAACACCTTTCAAAATCTAACCTTGCCCTTCTTCAACCTCAGGGATTTTTCCCTAGAAAATTTGGGAGTTCCAAGTTGTGGAAATATGTTTATACGAGTGTGTATATCTTAATGTCTTCTATAATTTTATATACATAATACACATAGAGCGAGAGAGATTTGAATCTGAAAATTGTATCTTGCATTACCTATTCACATTTCATTGATAAGTATCATTTTAGAATATCTTTCTGAATCACATTACATGTGCACGATTAACATAACAGCAAAGTTATATTACAGTAATATCAAACAATCATGGGAAGTTTGGTGCTGATATACTAGATAATGAAAACACTGTCGATTGCATAATCATAATAATGAAAATTCTTCTACATTAAGCTAAATTTACAAAGACCAAACCTGTTTTCAATATGAAGTTGAGTTTTTTTTGTTTTGAATGCCATTGAAGTATTGAAGGATTGTAGGAAAGTTGGTTTATAAATATTTTCTGATGTATTTTATTTTATTTTTTTTAAATATTAAATAAATAAATATAACATTATTCATATATTACAATAATTATTAATATATAAGCTTGGTAAACTTGGAGAGGATTTTTTGTTTGATTAAAAAAAACTGCATTAATGAATAATGTCTAAATCTGTGCAATCTGTGTTATCCAAACCCTTAAAATAATATGCAATGCCAGTTATATTCTTTAATGAAATAGAGGCCTGGTTTCACAGACAGGGCTTAGACTATTCAATAGAAAGGGTCAGGCAGTTTTTGATGCATTTGTTGCTCTCTGCATTCATTACAAAAACTTAACTGTCATCCAGGTTTAAAATGTATAAAATAAAAGACACATGAATATCCACTGTTATGTGGCAATGTTCTGTTCTTTTTGTTGGTGAGCATTTGAATCCAGTTAATCACAGCTCTTATGTATATCAGCTGAGCCGTGCCAGACTGCCGCCTCCTCCCCTCTCAGCACAACAGCTTTACTCAAAGATCACAAGTGCTTTCTCAGAGGGCTTTTCGCTCTTCTACAAACCAGTTCGACACTCCTCTATGAGCTGACACCCCTTTTCTTCCCACAAAATAAACAAACCTCTGAATGTGGCTTAGCAGAAACATAGATAGATATCTGTGCTCTAACATTTTAAAATAATGTTCAAAGCTGCTTGTTGATTTGCAATTATCCAGTTTTTCTTATCTGTTGGCCGTTGTTTGTACGTTGTTTGATGTTAAAATACTTTCTCCCATCCCATCTTAATATGCAGACTAGCTATAAGTCATTTGTAGGTTGCGTATGCTGCAAAGTGTAAACACTGAGGATCAGTGGTGCTATCAAACATTTTGTTTGTTTGATTATCCCGACCAGCCAAGCATAGCAACAGGGTCTCAACCAATGGTGTTAGATTGGGGCGGAGCTATATGCTTATCTTCATCAATGGCAGATGGGGAAATATGTTTGAGAACAATAATTATTTTTTAAATTCTGTTGGAAAACATTAGTGTTTAAAGGGGTAGTTTGGCTTGTTCGCTGATTGCCCTTGTCTTTTATTGGGTGTGAGCGTTTACTATTTAAATTTAAAATCCCCTAATGTTGTTCTTATTGCCTGACAAAGACCTTTTTTAGTCGAAACATTGCAAGTTATGCACGTTTCATCAGAGCAGATAAACCAGGGTGATGATTTTTTTTTTTCTTTGATTTTGACTTTTTCTGAACGAGCATGTTCCCAATTTTGGATGTGTGCAAACTACTCCGAATTTAAAGGGATAGTTTAAAAGGGATAGTTCCAAAAATGAAAATTGTATTTATTCACAACCCTTGAGTTCTTCCAAACCTATAAGACTTAGGTCCATCTTTGAAAGACAAAGGAGGATACTTTTAATGCAATCTGATTTCTGTCCCACCATTGAAAGTCCATTCCACCAAAATGTTAGCAATTTCACCATCCGTTTACCATATTTGATATGGTCTTTGTACTGTGTGCAAAAAAAGTGTTTAATTTATGTGTGTGTGCATATACATTATATATGAATATCTTCATTTCTGTTTTGAGAATGAACAAAAGTCTTTGGAATGACATGACGGCCATTTTCCATCTATAAGACACTGTTTTAACGTACGAACTGTTCAAAAACCCAATTAAAAAGCATACAGAATTCATTCTAAGGTCACAACCAGCTCAGTGTGGATAAATAAATGAAAAGGGTCAATGACTGTGAAAGAAGCCTTTGAGTGTCTCGGATATCACAGTAAACCTCTTAGACACGCAATCACACACCACTTCACATGGCAAGAGCCGATTCAACACGCAGAATAGAATGTTGCGAAAAGGCTTCACTCGCACGGTTCTCACAAGGTTCTCACCACGGCTGTAATTGTTTTTTAACAATGGGCTCGCTTACACCGCTGACTTGACATTTTTGAGGTGAACTAATTATTGAAATGGAATTCTTCATGCAGAACTCCCTCGTTTAATAAAACAGATGTACGACATACACCTCGAGAAGAAGTTTAATAATTTCCTGCTGAAGAGAAGCATGTGAAATGCCTAGAGGCTCTGCATATTATTTCAGGTCTGAGAGCTGCATAAAAAATAGGAAAATGTAGCACTTGTGCTTTTGCTGTGAAAATATCATGAGCTATATGGTTTGCAGTGGCGGTTAAGTTGTTTTGTACAGTGCATGCAAATATCCTTATGCTTTCTGTGAGCAACAGTATATTTACTGGTCAGTGATTACTGAATCGGAGCTCCTTGTCATGCATAAATAACTCCTATTAAAAATTATTGTAACATGATTCGCAAATGCACAGCAGATTACTCTGTTACACGAATTGCGGCTTCTGAAGGTTAGAAGTTATAGCCTACTTGTCTGTCATCATCTTACTGAATTAGTTCTTTTATTTGGGTGATTGTAAAAATTTATATAACAAGTAATAAGTGCTCCTATATTTCTACTGTGAGATCTTTGGCAATAAACAGTCCTAGTTTATTACAGAGCTGCCTCCATACATTTCTGCTGCCACCTTCTTAGTACTTGCAAACGATTGTGCTTTCAGGCAAATCCTGTGCTTTCAGGATTCTCTAAATTGTTATTTTAGCTCTATAAATATTCATGTAGTTGTTCTTGAGTTGGTGGAAAGTGTCTTAATTCAGTGAGCTGTTATTATATATGAATAAACATATCAATTATTTGCATTTCCAGGTGGTAAGTAGTAAGATATTTGAATTATTTTAAATAAATTAAAACCTGATTCCTGGCCACAGACAATATTTTGCTTGATTCGATTATTTGGTGTATTGTTTGCCTAAAGCAAAGAAATCTGTTTCTGTGAAATCTGTTCTCTTGAAATCTTGTGCTCCTGAATATGTGATGATTTCTCCACATATGAAACAACACATGGTAATTGACATATTTGCATGGAAATGTATGGGAAAACTCAGAGAGCAGCTTTTTATAAAAAAAAAAATGTAATCAGATCGTCAACAAATCTATTAAATTTAAAACTGCACTTGTTAATATAGTTATTTTACAAATAATTTCTTCCAATGATACTCATGATCCAAATGTATTTATTATACTACCTAATTGTGGTCATTTATTACCTAAAGGTTGGCCGAGCAGTTGACTAGTGAATGTTTACCTTAATGCTATGAATACAAACACAAGCCACCCTAGGTGTATATGACTTTCTTCTTTCAGACTAATATAATCTGAGTTATATTAATACATTTTACCGCCTTACGTATTCAACTTACGAAAAAAGCGTAACTGATGCGTAAGGGTAGGACGTAGCATAGCATTTTGGACTGCGAGAGGCGTTACAATTTCGGTCTGGCGGAAGCTGGTTATTTTACATTATAACGTGTTAAATATAGATATTTTTCTTACACAAACGCATCGCTTCACTTTAGAAGGCCTGTATTAACCCTCCAGGGCTGTGTGTGGAGTACGTTTATGATGGATGGATGCACTTTTTTGAATTTCAAACAGGTGGTTTCTGTGCACTGCCATTATAAAGCTTAGGAGCATCAGGGTAATTATTAATATAATTCCGATTGTATTCTTCTGAAAGAAGAAAGTAATATACACCTAGGATGGCTTGAGGTGAATATTGTATGAATGTTGTATGCAAGAGTTATTCAAATGCACTTGAAGGGAAGAATATTACTTTATGTAATTTCTGCCTACCCAAATCTAAAGTCTTAACATACCCATATACAGTGGTATAAATGCAATATACTAGTGTCATTTTACAGAAAACCCATTGAAATTACATGACAATGATAAATATTATAGTATATAATGTCTATTTGTAGCTGTTTGTGACTGGTTGAAGCAGTCATCGGAGTTCAAATGTGACGCTGTCTTTTTATCATATTTCACTGCTCGATTCTTTGGACGATCATTCGATCTATGATTGTCACACAATGAAACAAACTACATGAGCTTTCTTGTGATATATGACTTGACTGTTTTGTGAAAAATGTAAAAAGAAAAATAAAAAAAAAATCATAGAAAATTTTCTTCGCAATCATCACGCGAAAATTCGTGTCTGGGAGCAATGCATATGTAAGCTCAATTTTACTGCTTTATGTATCATAAAAACATTCTTATTTATGGTATTCTCTGTAAAGTTTAGATACTAAGCTTTTAAATTATACCAAATATGGGGTGATACCATACAGGGAAGCCTTTTAAATGGATGTGTAAACATTATAACATGAATTATGAAGTATTTTGGGACCCGTATAAGGGTCCATGGAGTTTTAAATAGTAAAACATGCTGCTTAAGATATGCATAGCACTTTATCAAGAGGTAATGTTAACAAACTAGTCAATTAGTGGAAGAGGACAGAACCCTGACCCTATTAGCATGAGGAATAACTAATAGAAGGAAACTTGTCTTTCTGTTTTCATTCTCCTTATTCCTATAAACTGTAGTCAACCGAACACACCTAATTCATCATTAAACCTATTAGTCACTAAACATCATGATATGAAATGCAGTTTCCCTTTTATATAAAATTGATGTGCAATGAAATCCCATTTTGATTATGTTATGAAAGAATTATGTGTCACCGTTTGCAACAATCAGAACGGACCATTAAATAGATATATGGCCTGTTGGATGCCAGTATATTTCAGACTGCAGATTGGCCTAAAGCCCATGTTTGCTCATACTTCAAACTGAAAATATTAGGCCAGAAAAATTGGTTGAGAAATAAAGGGTAGACAAAGAGACTTCATTCAATAAGCAGACGGAGCCACAGCCAAAAATCATTTTCAACCATTCATTTCCTTTTGCTGCTCTCCAGTGAGGAATCATATTCAGTTGCCGTCCCACACAGAGATCAGTCACTGTCAAGAGGTGTTGGTGGTTGTCAATTGATAATGAAGCTGAGTATTGAAGACCTTTGGCTGTCTGCTGTATTAATTACTCTTGCAGTGCTCTCTACCACTTGATTTATTTCCTGTTAGCTTGCTCAATAGGACCAGAGTTAATTGCTCTTTCAAATGAGTGTTGAAATGTAACGATCAAGCACCATTAACTAGAGCTTGCTCGGATTATGCGCAGTGGCTTGTAAGTGCATGGTAAAGTCAGAAAGGTCAGGCACAAGGACCTTTTAAACAGCACTTTGTTATTATACTAATATCCTGGTCACACAATGTTTGCATAGTACAAGGCCTCTGCATACTGTAAGATCCAAAATAGTTTTAATATCTGCACTGCAGTGTCATGTAGAGGTTTAAATGTGTTTTTTTTATGTGTTCATATTGTAGTATGTCAACTTCTTTTTGGCGTATTATGTAGTTTTAAAGGAATAGTTCACTCACCCTCATATCTTTTTTTTTCTGATTTTCTTTCTGGATCAAACAGTTCATTGCACAGATCAAAACATGACATGAGGGTGAGTAAATTATGACAGAATTTTCATTTTTTGGTGAACTATTCTGTTCTTTCATTAAATGTCATAGCAGACAAAAAGGACACATCTTCATTTTCATGAGTGTTGAAATTGAAGCTACTCTTTCTGCTCTCGATGAAATGACCTTATTAAACGGGTAGGTCAGCCACTTCCTCTCACTGTACTACTAAAATGTATTTCCTTAGAGAGCTGTTGGTATTAGTGTGATTGACATCTTCTGAAATATGCCATTAAATAGTAAAACATGCTGCCTCTTCTATACTCTGCTGCTTAAGATATGCATAGTACTCTATCAAGAGACAATGTTAACAAACCGGTCAATTGGGAGAGGACAGAACCCTGACCCTGTTAGCATGAGGAAAAACTAATAGAAGGAAACTTGTGTGTTAGATCTCCTCAACAACATAATCCCTGGCATAATCCATGACTTTAATTTAGTCTAATCCTTCTTCATACTCATAAAACCAGACTCTTGTGCAGAATTTTAATGTAAAGGGAATAGGCAGGGTCAAAATAGCTTGCCCAGGTTTTTTTTTGACAGATTAGGCCTAATAAAAAAGGATCTGAACAACAAAATGGTAACACTTATGAGTTTGCATTTATAAATTCTTTGGAGTTTACCTAGTAGATAGGTACTTTAATCAATGCAATATAGTGTTTCTGATGGCATTTTGTGGTCTAATAGGGACCTCATGGTCCTTATGAAGGGATTTTGTTTGAGGAAAGATGAATTTTCATTTTATGATGCTGTATATCTACTACAGACCAAAAAGTCTTCAGACTTTTGAAGTGTTCAGGTGAATCACACACACACACACACACACACACAATTTTAATGGTCATACAAATGGGCTTCCTTTTTTATTCAAAATATAATGTCTTATTCTTGAAGTATAGTTTCCCTTTGAGGTTCACCTTTGTGTAGGGTGACCATACGTCCTGGGACAGTCCCGTATTTCCGCTCTATTTTTAGTGTCCAGACTTATTAAGAAAAAAATGCATGTTTTGTCCAATCAAATTAGTCATAGAACAAAATTACCATCCAATCACAATTTGTTATCGATTAACTTGCAGTTAGCGAAGGGTGGGATAAGCGGAATCACGCTCTCTTGCGCGCGATCACATGCACAAAATATGTAAAATAAATGTATACATGGTAAATAAACCTACTGTATCTGAAAAACAAGTTTATTTAATTTGTTTCTCTATTGTATTTGTCATAATGTTTGTAAATTTCTTTATATATACAGTACAGTCCAAAAGTTTGGAACCACTAAGATTTTTAATGTTTTTAAAAGAAGTTTCGTCTGCTCACCAAGGCTACATTTATTTAATTAAAAATACAGTAAAAACAGTAATATTGTGAAATATTATTACAATTTAAAATAACTGTTTTCTATTTGAATATATTTCACAAAGTAATTTATTCCTGTGATGGCAAAGCTGAATTTTCAGCATCATTACTCCAGTCTTCAGTGTCACATGATCCTTCAGAAATCATTCTAATATGCTGATCTGCTGCTCAAGAAACATTTAATGTGTACAATTGTACAAAATATTTGTGTACAATATTTTTTTTCAGGATTATTTGATGAATAGAAAGTTCAAAAGAACAGTGTTTATCTGAAATCTAATCTTTTGTAGCATTATAAATGTCTTTACTGCCACTTTTGATTGATTTAATGCATCCTTGCTGAATAAAAGTATTCATTTCTTTAATTTCTTTTCAAAAAAATAAAAATTAAAATTCTTACTGACCCCAAACTTTTGAACGGTAGTGTATAATGCTACAGAAGCTTTGTATTTCAGATAAATGCTGTTCTTTTGAACTTTCTATTCATCAAGGAATCCTGAAAAAAAAAGTACACAACTGTTTTCAACATTGAAAATAATCATAAATGTTTATTGAGCAGCAAATCAGCATATAGAATGATTTCTGGAGGATCATGTGACACTGAAGACTGGAGTAACGATGCTGAAAATTCAGCTTTGCATCAAAGGAATAAATTACTTTGTCAAATATATTTAAATAGTACACAGTTATTTTAAATTGTAATAATATTTCACAATATTACTGTTTTTTAAAAAATAGTAGTAATAATAAGTGTATGGATGACACCAGTCATGTAGGATCTCGAACATCTCAGTATAAATTTTTAATCTGTTTATTGTTTCTTTTGTCTGTAATACTAAATCGACCTAGGCATTATCCACTTGTCTTCAGACGTGGCAAATGAGACTAATTGTCGCTTACTGATCAATATTTTCTGTTGGACATGATTCAGCTGTGCCAGTCCACCACTCTGGGAGTATATTTATTAGAGAAATCCTATTGCAGTGTAATTAAACATTGATTTTTCAACCCTAAACAATTAGAGTACTGCTTTGAGACGGATTCAGTCCTCTTACGTCTCCCTCTGTGATTATTCTTTTGTGTTTCTGTGATTTCAGGGATATGATGATGGTTATGACGGGGAATATGATGACCAGAGTTATGAGGGCTATGATGACAACTACAGCAACCAGTCGAAAAGGTGCACATTTAATTCTGAAAGACATTTTGTCACAACATGAGCTAATTAATGTGTATTTTCATTCTAAGAATCTGTCAAAATGTCTCATAACAAATACTTTTCCTCTTACAGCGTCTCAGAGTATTATGAATATGGACATGGCAATAATGATGAAACCTATAACAATTATGGTAAGGAATTTATCTGATCTACAGTTCTGCTTAAAGCAACATGACTTTCATTTCAGACTTTTTTTTTTTTCTTTTAGCACACTAGGAAACTATTAGGATTTTAGGTGAACCATTTTGAATAGTGCACCACAAAGAGAAACATCCTCTATGCATAACAGTAGTTCGCGTAGCAGGCGGGCTGAAACTCAGTCATGGCACATTGCCCACACCAGTGAGAAACCTCTTTGCCTCATTCATTTTCCATATTGCTGTTAAATGTTTCAGAGCTAAAGGTAAGGAAAAACACCTAGCGGCATTTGCCAGTTGTTAAATCACAGAGGCCCAGGGCACAGCAGCTGCCATTTTACCTTACTAGCCTGCTTCAGGGCTGGGTTTTAAGATGCACTTGAAATCATGGACCAGAGCCAGTAGAGAGCTGGAGGCATTGCTGAGGCCCACCAAGAGAGACAGAATGGCCTTTCAGCCTATACTTTGCCTTTTGAATATGTGCCCTCTCTGGATTATATTTGATGCAGGATTCCCTCTGTTCTTGGCATGGACTGTTGTGCTCCACTGATGCCAGTTTCCCGTTGTATATGTGCCTGCTCATCCATTTTGCATTGTGTCAAATTGTGCAGTAGAGTGTCTGTGTTAAAAGGAACGATTTGATATTTTGCCACCTTTTGATTAGAAACCAAGATTTTTGTGTGTGTGTGTGTGTTACAAAAGGTTTTGCTTGTTAGGCAGTTAGGATCATATGGATTTCCACCTCAGAGTAAAAAAAAAAAAAAGGTAACTTGTGACTTTATTTCACAATAGCGACTTTACGTCTTGCATTTGTGGCTTCATATTGCACAATGTGTTAAGTCTCACAGTTGCACCTTCATTTCTCCCAGTTGTGACTTTGTTTCTCAGTTGCAACCTTTTATTATATCTCACAGTATATTTTATAATTTGCAATATGATGTCTCATGATGTCTTTATCACAATTGTGAATATTTCTAGCAATATTGCAATTTTGACTTTATATCGCAAAATGTGACTTTATTTGTCACAATGTGACTTTATATCTCAGAATGTGACTTTATTTAAGGCTAATTCTTGCGATGTAATTTCATTTCTCACAATAGTGACTTTCTCACAATGTGACTGTATAAAAATGTGACTTCTCGTGATGTGACTATATCTCAGAAGTTAACTGTGACTTTATCTCAAAATGTGATTTTTTTTATTTTTATTCTTGCAGTGTGACTTTATATTTTGCGATGTGATTTTATGTATCACAATTATGACTGTTTTTTGCAATTTGACTTTCTTGTAATTGTGACTATATATATATATATATATATATCTCACAATGTGATTTTATTTAAAAATTTAACTTTATCTTACAATTACATGTTGTATTTTTTATTTTTTTTTACTCAGAGGCAGAAACAGACTTCCATAGGATCATTGCAAGTTGCCAAGATCAGAGATAGTTTTTCACAGTGAGGAGGATGTAAGGGGAAAACATATTAAGTGTAATGTGAGTAAGGGAGGGCTGTTTGTGTGGTAGTGATCATTACAGAGAGTACTGGAATGTAAGGGATTTTGTCATGATGTATAATGGTTTTTCCTCCTTTCTCGGTGAAACGGTAGTTAGCAACAATGAAGGTTAAGGTTCTTTGCCCTGAAGGCGTGCTGATTGTTTCCTCAATGGCCCAGCGATCACACTCAGAGAACCTAATGGAGCATCGGCTCCCAACACATACTGTATTTAAATGACAGCAGGGTCATACTGTGAGCTCAGCCAGGAGTTCATGCCTCATCTGCTCTGCCTTTGGTAACTGATAATTAGGGCAAAGTGACATTGTATATTTCTGAAATCTATGATAATGGACCGAGGCGAACATGCCCAAGATGAGATGTGCGACTGGAGCTCGAAACTAATTATTGAAATGTATGTGTAAGATGATCAGCTGGTGCTCAGTTTATCATTTTGTAATGCTTTGATAAAAAAAAGCATTAAAAATTGCTAATGTCACATGGAATTACATGGCCTTGGGATATCCATCACTTGATAAATCGTCATAGCATTGCATTTCAGTCATTTAAGGAGGCTTCTCTACTTTGTAACATCTACATATCACTTGTGTTAAATTCAGTTTTTCTGTCAGATACTTTAAATGAAGATTGTCTTACCTGATTATTTATTACTTCTACATTTTTTTTTACCTTTTTAATCATCTTACTTTTAGCAGAAGAGGACTGGATATCATCCCGGCCCAACCTCAAAGCTCCAGCATCAAGACTTAATCGAGGGGGCTACAGAGATCACCCCTATGGTAGATATTAAAGGTGCTCCAGATCACGTGACCTCCATACAACGCAAACCGTATTGGCTAAATAATCTAAAAAGGGATTTTTAAGTGATAGGTCAACCTTGTTTTTAAACTCATCCTAACCTTGGAGGGAAAAAGCTACACAGTCCCTTCTTTTCTTATCTGAAACTGTTGACTTCTTTGTAAGATACCATATGAACATTAGTTCTGGCCAGAATTTGGCAGTGTACTTTTGTCATTGAATGCTCCTTCCTTTAGTTTTCCATTGTTTGTCCCCCAAATGTAAAGCATGGAATTAACTACACATTGTGCTTCCCTGATTTTGGGAATCTTTGCGCTAAGGAAAAAAATGTATCGCCACAGTGAAAAGACTCATTTTGTACATAACATCTTTCTTAATACTTCTTGATTTGATGATGGTAAATACTGAGTTTGTATATTTAATTTTGATATCAGTAATGGGTTTGAAAGCAATTGGCTATGTACGTAGCCACATCCAAGTGCTTTGCTTTGTGTGTAGCTTGTATTTGTACATAAAAATGTAATAAAAAGGATGTAAAGCGCCTTGTGCAAGCTTCACTAAATAGGTGATTATAATTGTTAAACTTGTGTTGCTATAATTTGTTAATAAGGATAAGATCATTTTTGTAAAATTAGATTAGCTACGTACTTGTCTCTAGTACTAAATGCCTGTTTGACCTGAGGAAATGGCTAATATGTTTTTTTTATATATATATATTTAACAGAAAAGCCACAAAAAGGAACCGTAGAGACGTTGTCAAGTCATTTTGTGTAATAATAGATAAGCTACATTAATAGAATTAAACTTTGTTAAATAATTTTTAACTTTAGCTCTAAATTGTTCATTGACTCTTGATTAGTCATTTAAATGTTTAACATGTTAATGGAAATCAACTGTTTAGATCAATAAATTGAATCTTTTTTAACACACTCTTTAAGCTTCAGCTTATTAAACAATAAGTCGGACTGACTTGTCTGCACTAACGTGACTCTGAGAATGATATGGAGATTCAGGAGGTAAGAACGTCCCCATATTCCAATAAGATGTTCTAAGTGCCTTCAGCCTTTGGTGTTAACCACTGTAGCCAATGTGAATATGGCTGATATTCACACTCATATTTCATCACTCACAGGAGTGAATGGGATCCAGTTAAATTGCTTTATCTCTGCTACCTACAGTATATTTTCTTCTGCTATTTATGTTAATGAACATCAGAAGGCTGCATTTGTGTTGTAATACCAATGCTTTTAAATATCAGCACTATTGAAGGCCCCATAGAGACCTGAACTCTTTTTTGTGACTGTTAGAACTGAATGCTGACGCGTATTAAGACTTCGAAAGGATGACTAAACGTTAAGCAGGTAACCCTAATAATAACTCTAATGTTGCGAATGCCAGTCATAAATTAAGTTATTTATACTTCAAAAAGTAAACCTGCCCTCACTAACCCCAAATAAATGCCTCGGCCCTCTAAATCCGCTAATAAAGTTAACTAGTGACATCAAAAATGACTTCCTAACACATAAGAAAGAAAGAAAAACAATTAACAATCCATCTTTTAAAACAAGCTAAAACTGATCTTTAATACCTGACCAGCTAAACTAAGCTTTTTAACCAGAAACGCTGAAAAAGATGGTTGCTCTCAAATCATATTCTGCTCTGACAGCTTTTGTCCAGCCCCACAAATTGGTTTACTTTTTTGATAGTAACATATGCTTTGTCAAACTGTTTTCAATCCATCTGTTAATCGTGCATGCGAGTGTACATTTGTTTTGACTTGTAGTCTCACTCATTGTCTCTTCCTCATTTTGTGTATTGTACTAATATCGCCTCAAAATCTGTATCTTAAATATGTATGTATATCCTTCCAACAGGTACCAGTCTCTCTGTGAGCTGAGATGCAGTGGATTGAATCAGACTGGGTAAGCTGCAAAATCGTCTCTACATGACAACAAGTGCATTCAAATATAGTTTAGTTGTATATATTTGCTTTTTACTGCACAGCAAAACCCCCAGAGTTAAATCAACTCTGTTCAGATTACATATGGTCCCTCTCTATATAGTGTTAATGTAACACTGAAGCAGAGTTAAAGTTAATGAGATAATTAAGTGATTAATTAAGTTATGATTGAGCATTAGTGATGAACACCTGCTGTTAACAAGCAGAATCACTGAAGAGAAACGCAAGAACTACAACTGACTTCCAGCCACAGCCTGAAGATAAAAGACATTAAATCTCTCAAGATCTGATTAAACAACTCCACAAACAGCATATTATCTCATTAACTTTAACTCTGCTTCAGTGTTATTTTAACTCTATGTAGAGAGGGACCATATGTTCTCTGAGCAGAGTTGATTTAACTCTGGGGACTTTTCTGTGTGGGGTTTATTACAACCTCTTACCTGCTTTGATACATAGTTTTATTATTTTGGAAGTCCATCCATTTTCCCAACATCCCATTCTGTATAGGCAGGGAAACATCCTGGGCAGATGGATTATGAAAGTCATTTAGCATAAATGTGTCATGTAACAACAGAAACACCAAGTACCTATATGTACCACAGAGCGTTCTTTTAGCAAGAGAAAACAATAAAGTAAACAATTTTATTTCAGAGTGAGGAGCATGTATTAATGTTTTGTTGTGACAGTACAATTAATAAGCCATTTAGCAATTAACACAAACATCCCTTTAGGATCGCTTGAAGACAGAATCCCTCTCAGTATGAAGTAGACTTGTGAAACTATGCACAGATTAATTGCACACACCACTAAAATATTAAGAAGCAACAGTATGACCTCGAGTGAAATGTGGCCTTCAGGAATAATGCTTTGAACATTTGGGTAATTAACAATTTTTGTATTAATTATGATGCAGGCTATCCCCACATGTGGAGCATAACAGCAACAAGAGACTAAAACAGTGTTCATTTGGTGTTTTTTCTGCTAGAGTAATTATGAGCAAATAAAAAAAAAAAAATCAATTAACGCAACCTTTTCGTTATCAATTTAAGCTTTTTCAAAGATTCAAAGCTTGTAACTTCATATATTAGTTCATCTATTAATTTTGACCATCGTCATGTTATTTTGGTTCTCTTGATGGATGGAAGTCTTTTGTAGAGGTCAGCCATGTTTTATAGTCTAATTAAGGACAAGACAGGGACATGCTCAAACAGATGCGTTTTTCACACTGAGAACCATTTGTAAAGCAACAAAGGATGATTAAATCACATTGCCTATCAGATGGCTTATTTTACAATGGAAAGGTAATAGGAACGGAAACAATGGTGAAGATGTTTTAGCTGCATTAACACTGCTGTGGTTTTTGATCTTTAATGCTCTGCTTGAATAAAAATCTTCAGCTGCTATATTTAATTGGTGTAAAATAGCGTATAATTAAATAGAATCAAAAATAGATTATGCATTATTTAAATAATATTTATGGTATTATTGTGATTTGTGGACAGATATGACTGCTAATTAAAATGGGCAGTATCTTCTAATCAGTGGCACGCAGGTGGCGGTTTTGCAGTTGTACCTGCGGCATGAACATGTCAGCAGTGGATTTTGAAGCTTGGATATATAGCTCATTTATCCTTAAACACTGTTC
The DNA here is from genome assembly GCF_018812025.1 of Megalobrama amblycephala. Taxonomy (NCBI): domain Eukaryota; kingdom Metazoa; phylum Chordata; class Actinopteri; order Cypriniformes; family Xenocyprididae; genus Megalobrama; species Megalobrama amblycephala. The sequence goes on from NC_063053.1 coordinate 14,848,257, forward strand.
CACGGTAAAAGAGAGTGCAGGAGGTCTGATATTTCAACTGCAAACATGAAGGTGCTTAACATGAAAAAAGGGGTTATGTCTCATGTGTGCTGTGAATTAATGAGACTTTCCAGACAGCAACATAGTGTGGCCCAGATCCGGCCCACGTTTGGTCCATGTGGATAACATGCGGATCAGATGGGGGCCGGATCTGGGCCGACACTTTGTTTCTGTCAGGGTTAGTTATGCTGCCTTCACAGGCTATCGGAAATTTGATAATTCCCTGAAGTCGTGATTACGAGCTCATCGCATTCAAGTTTCAAAATGGGAGGGTGTTACATATAGGAAACTTGTATTTACGATATTTCCGAGAGCACGTGAAGGCAGCATTAGTATCAAGTAACAGGACTTTTTAAGTTTTCTGTTAATCTGGTCTTATTTGATACAATCTTTTTGCATTTTTCTGTGGTGAGGAGGAATGCATTTATGATGACAGTAACAGATGAATGCATGATGCTTTCTTCTGGGAGACTGTATTCACACACAAGACATTGAATTTGCTGTCAAATACTAGTGGAATTTTCATCTCTGTTGAAAATTACTGTCATTTTCTGTGACAGTTGGTCATCACGTGGAGAGACTGAGATGGAGAGTCATTTTAACAAAAGGGCTTTAGACTTGTCATCACATTTCTTTTCGCATTGTGGGAATTATTTGTTTGTCCCAAACAGCAACTTTTAATATACCTATGATATTAAAAACTAAGGGCACTTGCACGACAATACAATAACAAAAATTGTAATTGCTATAAAAACACCTGCCTTAGCTATTGGCAATTTTTTTAAAGATTAGCTACAGTACATTTTATTCAGCTTTATAACTTGTCTGTAGGCCTTTAGCGTTCTACATAACCGTCAGTAGCATAAGGGTAAAAATATCAAAAATATCAACATTAACTACCTAAATATTAAATCAAACATATAAATATGCAGATTTAACCATCTTAAACACAAGGATAAGTTAAAAAGATTTTGTCAGGCAGCGTGGTGCTTGAAGATGTTACTTGCTGGTCATGTAATTAAATTCCTATGGGTTTTTAACACAGCGGGAGAGCAGACAAACAAATGTTAAGGACACAAAGCTCCTAACTGTGCAAAATGAGAAATCGACAAGCTCTGATTTCTTAGCAGTGTTCAGTCCTTTGAAATGTTAGATGAGGGGTCTGTTGGGCCTTTTATCTTTTCAAATGTAGACTTATATTATTTTATACCCTTGTGATGTTGATATCCTACAATGCCAATAAAAGCCATTGTACAAGAATTAAAAAGACTTGTGCCTGAAAGGGTGTGCGAGCCTAAGCCTCTTCAGAGGACCCTTTTGGAATGAACGTGGATAATAGAAAGAGACCAGTTAATCCAGCCTCCATTACTTTTCCATAATCAATGATCGGCGCAGACGATGAAGAGATTTGAAAATAAATCCTCTAAATTCTTTTAAATGAAGCTTGTAGCTTTCATTTAAGCCTGGGAATGTTATGTGAGATGTAATCATTACCTATTTTAAACCATCGGACAGTCAGTGTGGAGGAGAGTGAAAGAAGATACAGCTTTTCCTTCAGTAGATCATGAATCATAAGCAGGGTATAAACATGATGTAGTTGGAGGCTAGGAAACCTCCGAGGCATTTTAGGCTATTCATTTTTTCACAACTACCACTACTGTCAGGCAAAATACACTAGTCATATTCATGTTATCTTCAGGCAAGATTTTAGACACAAATATTATCGCTGAGGAGGGTATGACTATCATCAGCTGCTTCCCCAACCAAAGTCCTCCCACATATCCAAGCTCTAGTCTCTGCATGTTATGCTGCCAAGAGTAGGATATCCCTTCTTAAACGTTGTGTCTGTTTAACCCGAGTAACATGTTTTCCCTGTCGTTGCAGGTGCTTTGCAGTTGATATGTGGAGCATATTGATAAAACCAATCAGTGAGAAGTGAGGGGGCTCCGTCTCATTTGGCTGAGGAAGTGCTTATAAACAGTCTTTGTGCAGATGCTGTATGCCAGGTAATTCGTGTTACATATACTGTAGATTATACTTGCCTCTTACAAGTGTACAGAAAGCTTAGTGAAAAATAAGTAGACTGCCTTTACTTGTATAGATAATAGCAGTATTAATAGCCTACTGTATATCATATTATACATACATTTATATATATATAACTATTTACCCTGCTAGAAATTTTACGTTCCCAGAACATTCTCAGAACGTCCCCACTGGTGTAAAGGACGTTGTCTAGTAACGTCCCCAGTACGTTCAGAGACGGTCACGATGTGGAGTTCTTTTAAGGTTTGGGGGACGTTATTTGGCGGACCTTCACAGAACATTTAGGACGTTCTCTGAACGTTTAGGGAACCATATTTTATTTGGAAATGTTCTCAGAACATCCCTGCTGCCCTTGTCAAAAAAGTTAATTGAAAATTAGAGCTAAATTGACTAATAAAAGTGGCTGTTCAAACAAAAACAATTTTTCTTAAATGTCTTACAAAAGACAGAAAAACAACAGCACATGCATGAGCTAATGTAACTGCTGTATCACAGCATCAGCAACTACACAGTTACTGTCTTTAAATAAAGCAACATGCAGCAGAACATCAGTGTTTCTGGATCATCACTGACTGAAGCACAGGCTCTACTCTCCAGCACAATGGTAACCTCACAAATCTCAGACAACAGAAACAGAGCATTAAACACTAACAGATCTCTCTAGATCTCTGCATCTTCACTTATTACAAACCACTCTGACTTTGTTTCTTTCATTCAAATCTTCTTAATGAGGTGTTGTTGTTTTATCAAAATGTATAGATGTCACCGTTACGGAGGTAAGCGCTTGCTTTAGTTGTGCTCCTGACCCTTGACTTTATTTTTTCTCTAATTGTTGTAACTGTGTGATTCTAAAGCATTTGTTACAAAAAACAATTGTGAGGAAAAAAAAATCTGATCAAATGAGTTTTGTTGATGATTTTAGCATCATACAGTGGTCTTATTCACTGATCTCTGAATATTGTATTTTCTTTCATGTTGCTGTAGTCCTGTGATACTGCATAAAATCCTGTCCTGCTTTGATATTTTTAAAAAAGTTTTTATCATTGTGGAGAAATTATTCAGACAGGATCATGTATATCAAGATTCTGCGTATGATCCTCAACAATGGTGACAAAATTTTCAGATAAACAGATTAACTCTGAACATCACAAAACAAGCTACTAAAGTCACAAAAAAGATTTTTGTTTATTGTCACCATTGTTGAGGATCATACGTTGATTTATGATGTCTGTGTAAGTCTAAAAGACACTGCTCAAAACTCTGTATAATGAATTTAAAAAAAATCATTAAAAAAAAATCTAAGCATTAATTAATGCAAAACTAACAGTTAGTACACGCATAGTTTAGTCTCCAAGATGATTGAATCACCATCACTAAATGACCCAATTCATCTGATCAGATTTTTTTTCTTGCGTTTTTTGCTATAACTAACGTGTCTTGATAACACATTTAAAGCAGCCAGAGAAAATCTAATGTTAAATGTCAAGAATCAAGAGCCCATCTAAAGCAAACGCTCACCTCTATAACGGTGACTTCAAACTTTATTATTTTCTATAAAACACCCACGTAGAAGGCGACGTTCTCGTGACCTTGTGCAACTTTGCCTAAACGTTCTCTAAAAGTGACAAAAATTCAGACATTTTACAGAACATTTGGGACATAAAACATCCTCTTTTGGTAATGAAAGTGCTGCAGTTCAAGGTTCCTTGTATGATTTTAGGGGGAAATTCCAGTTTGGTTAATTTTATGGTCACATAAGAACGTTACAATGAGGATATTTGGGACATGACAAAACGTTCCCACACGGTCCTCCGTTGGTCATTTAATAACGTTTCCGATATGAGTTTAGGGGGACGTTCTATTTTGGTTATTTTATGGTTGCGCAAGAACGTTACAAAGAGGACATTTGGGAAGTTAACAGAACATCCGGTCCCACTTTATATTAAGTGGCCTTAACTACTATGTACTTACATCAAAAAATAAGTACAATGTACTTATTGGGTTCATATTGAATTGCAAAACACTTTTTCTGCTATTGAGGTGGGATACGGGTAAGGTTAGGGAAAGGTTTGGTGGTATGGGTAGGTTTAAGGGTAGGGCTAAGGTGTAAGGGATGGGTCAACAGTGTAATTATAAATGTAATTACAGAAATTAATTACAGATGTAATTACATGCAGGTATTTTTAAAATATAAGTACAATGCAAAAACATGTATGTACACAATAAGTGCATTGTATCAAATGATTAATTTAAATGTAAGTACATAGTAGTTAAGGCCACTTAATATAAAGTGGGTCCGAACATCCTATAGTAATAGTCCCCTAAACATTCCCAGAACATCCTGAATGTTCCCTGAAGGTCCATCAAATAACGTCCCCCAACCCTTAAAAGAACTCCACATTGTGAACCTTGAACTGCAGCACTTTCATTACCAAAAGAGGACGTTTTAGGAACGTCCTGAATGTTCTGTAAAGGTTCAGAATTTTCTTCACTTTTAGGGAACGTTGCGCCAGGTCACGAGAACATCGCCTTCTATGTGGGTTATAACTATGAAGTTTTAATCAGTTTTTACTATAACGGATCATTGGAGTCATTTTCAGAACTTTTTTTCAGCTGATGAAGGATAAAAACATTGATTGCCAATCAGAATTCACCAAACTTTAAGTTGATCAAGCATTTAAAGTGACAAATGGCATGACTGAAGCACATGCTTACAATAAACATAACATTATCATGCCTTTGTGTGGACTCTAATATAGTTATCGTTATAGTTATCTTTATAGTTATCATTTTTGGTGTTCAACCACACCAATGCACAATAACGTTCTGTTAAATGCTTAAACTCATTCAGATTCTGATTTGTTGTCAATGTTTTTATCTTTCATCAGCTGGAAAAATTGATATTATCATTATAGAGTCTCAGAGAATTAGAACAACTATTAAAACTTTATTGTTATAGTTCTTGGCATGAAGAGGCCTTTAGTTCCGTTCCTCGAATTTGATTTGCCAAGTGGCATTCCAAGAGCGCTAATAAACATCCCAACAGCCCTGGGACTTTGAAGCACTTTTCATTTGTCCATGTTTGCATGTTCCAAGTAGACAGACTGTCATTCTGTGCAATAATGGTATGAATTGTTCAGTGACTCTTTCTGTAGTTTTTTCATAGATACGCCAATAGGAGTGAATCATTTATTGAACTGATTTGTTTCAACAACATCGATTCGTTCAGGAACAAAACAAGTGTCTGTCTGTAAGTGCTTCATTGAATTAATCACTCAAGTGATTAGTTCAAGCACTGCTTTGACTCTGTGTAACTATTTTAGCTGTCGCAGTAAGAATAGACAAAGTAACTGGCAATATTGTGTGTAAAATGTGAGTTACTCAATATTATCATCAACAATACTGAATTGTTGTTTCAATATTATACTCGCAATCATTCTGTCGGTCTGAATCAGCGCGACCCACAGCCAAATCACAGCTGTGCTTCGAAACCACAGCACTCTTGATCGTGTGATAATGAAATATTCTATTCAGCATGCTAGACACAATGTAATTATCCTTTAGTTTTTAATGAATCTCAATTAGCTGTAGTCCCACTCTTCTCATTATAGAGAACTTTCCTCTTCATTTAATAAACACTCCATATGCTTTAGGAAGACATGCATTTGTGGCTTATCCTGTCTCCTCTAGTGAAAATCACACTCCGGTAGTCCCTCCTGAACATTGCACCTGGAAAATGCAGCCATGTTTGCATAGATTCTGTTTAGTTTTGGTGTTAGACTGATTAGTATTATAGGAGTATAATGGATTCCAGCATTATTGGTGCTCTTTTGGCAGACACATTGCACAGAGCCATTCTCATGCTGAGCTTATAACTGTGTGAGCCAGGGGCCACATTCCCAGAGTGCCTAGCGCCTGTTTGTGAATTCAGAATGCAGCGAGCCTTGTTGTTTTCACCTGTTTTCATGTAATCATTTTATCACTCACCCATCTCTTCATCTGTTTAATTCTTCACAAATTACAGCTTTTTAGGAAGTTAATTGTTCTGCAGTGATTCAAGGACATTTGAAAACAAGACAATGAGTGATTAATTACAATTTTGATTTGAAATCTTTGTAGAAAATGATGGTTGTATCAAGGACGTCAATAATAACTGTGCAAATCAATCCATTAGCATCTCAAAGGCAGTTGCATGTGCTGTGCTGTAATGAAGTATAAATGATATACTGATTTTGTATATCATTGATATTATATGCTGTTTTTGTTTCAGAAAATGCAAATAATATGAAAGTTGCCATGAAACAGAAGTTGCGGTAGTCTTTTCTTCCCTGTTGTGACATATATCCAAGTGTAATGTCTTCTTGAACAAGAAAAAATGCAGGGCAGGACTTGATTTTGTCCATTGGAACATGAATTAAAAAATAATCATAATAATGATGGGTTACACTTCATTTTGAAAGCCTTCTTTAGACATTATGTTGACTATAAGTAAAATCCCACATAGAAGGAGATGTTCTCATGACCTTGCGCAATGTTCCCTAAAAGTTCTCTAAAGGTGACGAAAATTACGAACCTTTACAAAACGTTAGGGATGTTCCTGCAACGTCCTCTTTTGGTAATGAAAGTGCTGCAGTTCAAGGTTCCTTATATGACTTTAGGGGGCATTCCATATTGGTTATTTTATGGTCACATAAGAACGTTACAAAGAGGATATTTGGGACATTAACAGAACGTTGCCACACGGTCCTCTGTTGGTCATTTTATAACGTTCCCGATATGAGTTTAGGGGGACGTTTTATTCTGGTTATTTTATGGTTGCACGAAAACGTTACAAAAAGGACATTTGGGAAGTTAACAGAACATCCTATAGTAATAGTCCCCTAAATATTCCCAGAACATCCTGAATGTTCCCTGAAGGTCCACCAAATAATGTCCCCCAACCCTTAAAAGAACTCCATCGTGACCGTTTCTGAACATTCTGGGAACGTTACCAGGTGACAGGTTAGATGTTGAGGTTTTATAGAAAATAATAAAGTTTGAAGTCACCGTTATGAAGGATAGTGTTTGCTTTAGATGGGCTCTTGATTCTTGACATTTTAACATTAGATTTTCTCTGGCTGCTTTAACTGTGTTTCCAAAACATGCTTGTTACAGTAAAAATTGCAAGACAATTTCTATTCAGATGAATTTGGTTATTTAATGATGGTGATTCAAGCATCATGCAGTGTCCTGATTCTCTCTCGAGTCTAAACTCTGAGTTTGTTAACTGCTAGTTTTTCATTAATTGTTAGGTTTTTTTTTTTCTTTTTTTTACGATTTTTTTTTAAAATTCATTATACAGAGTTTTGAGTAGTGTCTTTTAGACTCACACAGACAGACATCATTAATCAGCATACGAACCTCAACAATGGTGACAATAAACAAAAATCTTTAGTAGCTTGTTTTGTGATGTTCAGAGTTAATCTGTTTATCTGAAAATTGTCACCATTGTTGAGGTTCAAACGCTGAATCTTGATGTCTGCGTGAGTCTACATGATCCTGTCTGAATAATTTCTGCATAATGACAAAAACTTTCAAAATATCAAAGCAGGTCAGGATTTTATGCAGTATTATAGAGCTACAATAATGTAAAAATAATACAATATTCAGAGATCAGTAAATAAAGCCATTGTATGACAATGATGAAATCATCAACAATAGCCAACCAAATTCACCTGATCAGATTTTTTTTTTCCTCATAATTTTGTTTTGTAACAAATGTGCTTTAAAAACACACAGTTACAACAGTTGGAGAAAAATTACAGTTAAAATGTCAAGGTCAGGAGCCCAGCAAAAGCAAGTGCTTACCTCCATAACGGTGACTTCAAACTTCATTTTTTCAATAAAACATCAACACCTCATTAATACATTTTGAATTAAAGAAATAAAGTCAGAGTAGTTTGTAATAAATGACGATGTAGAGATCTAGAGAGATCTGTTAGTGTTTAATGCTCTGTTTCTGTTATCTGAGTTTTGTGAGGTCACCATTGTGCTGAACAGTAGAGCCTGTGCTTCAGTCAGTGATGATCCAGAAACACTGATGAGCTGCATGTTGCTTTATTTAAAGCAGTAACTGTGTAGTTGCTGGTGTAGTGATACAGTAGTTACATTAGTTCATGCATGTGCTGTTGTCAGTTAATGACTTACTGCAAGAGATTTGCATTTTAAAGAAAAGGTTTCATAATAATCCAGGAATTACCTGCAAAGTGCTTTTTTTTTTGTAAGACAAAGAAAATTTAGTTTTTGTTTGAACAGCCACTTTTGGTAGTCAATTTAGCTCTAATTTTCAATTCAGCAGCAGGGATGTTCTGGGAACATCACAAATTAAATATGGTTCCCTAAACGTTCAGAGAACATCCTGAATGTTCTGTGAAGGCCCGCCAAATAACGTCCCCCAACCCTTAAAAGAACTCTGAACATACTGGGAACGTTACTAGGCAACGTCCTTAGCACCACTGGGGACGTTCTGAGAATGTTCTGGGAACGTAAAATTTCTAGCGGGGTTGCACTTACATGTCAACCAACTCCCATTAGATTATTAGTAGAGCATTAGTAGACTGTAGGGTTAGGGTTAGTAGAATAAATTGACATGTACTTGCAAATTTACTTAAATCCAGTAGATTGTCTGTTGGAGGACCATCACAATAAAGTGTTATCAGATATTAAGCAGACAGTCTACTAATATTCTTGCATAGTCAACAGAATGTCTAAATAGGACCATCAAAATAAAGTGTTATAGTAATGTGCACGGATAAATCATTTATAATAAATACTGCAATATTCCATTTGAAAAGGAAAAAACAAAACAAGAATTGTTCCATTTGATTTCATGGTGAAAAGAGAGAGATTCTTATTTTTAAGAATTTTTAGGTTCAAAAAGAACCAGGTATGGTAGTGACGGCATCCCTAACATGCTAACAAGCCAAACCTTGGCCCCCTGATTTGAAGAAGGTGTTGTATTGCTCATAATGCATAATACTATTTGTATTCATGACTCAGTTTAACAAATTTCATTTAGTCTCATTTAGTTTTTTTCCTTCTTCTTTTTTTTTCTTATTTCTTTTTGCTATGCACCAAAAGCAGTGAAGATTGAAGAGTCAATTAATGCAGTCGGACTGAAAATTCAGAGGTTTGACAGTGATACAATGACACCATCTGCTTGCAGGAGTGCACTTGCACTCTCTTATTCTCTGCCATTATGGTAACACTACACACTTGGCAAGTCGACTGAGGGATTTGTTCTGGAAACCAAAGATAATTGCAGGGCTGTAGACAACAGCTTCCAACTGACAGACGCTTGTCAATGTAACTGTGCTTTCTCGAGGTCACTGCCAACATCGCTCGAGATGCGTTTCAGCCCACAGTGTTTGAGCTGTCTTACTTGTATGTGATAATGTTCTTCTGTTGGGAGATCTAAAAGTGTACTAGAATTAATGGTGTTTAGAATCCATGAAATATATTACTTACCTCTCTCTTTTCTTTCCCCAACAGTGTTGAACTTCTCGCTTCTATGGATCCCCCAGCCGTTCGATAGAGCTGACCTCGACAGAACATCACTGCAGGGCCCAGATGACCACTGCGTATACATTTTGTGTAAGTCACTGTACAGACACACTTGGTTTGTGACAGATGGGAAAGGACGGCATGAGAAATTACAGTAAGTTAAAATAAAAAGCACAGGTAGAATGTAGAATACAGTGCTGATCTGCTTTTGTGCCTGTTTTTCCCTGTTAAAAATATACATGTATAGGAATTTGTCTTTTGAGTGACACTAAGTTGCGACGCTTGTTTTTATCGTCTTTTTCAGCAAATTCAAAGCTGAACAGTATCTTATGAGGCTGACCTCCCTCCTGGATTGGCTTATTCAGACCACCGTAGAAGGTCCAAGAAGATACCTTTCTTAAGCTGTATCACATCTAAAAATCCAGTTTGAATTCTACAGAGATATGGTAATACAGTGTTAAAATTAACATAAGGCATGCCACATATTGTGGTGTAACATAAGGCTATGTTGATCCTGACATTGTTTTCAGGTTTAAATAACAGCTAAATCCTTTCTCATGCATAATGTTGCACTGTAAAGTCTTGCATTTTTTGGTCATATATCCTCTTTTAGCTTAATCTTTTTATCCCACAGGACAAAAAAGGACATAATTGGATTAAATGGCTGTTGAAGATGGAGTATATTTTGTCTACGCTATGTCACCTCAATGACAGCTAAATGGGAGGGTTTAACATGGTGCATTAAATCTTGATCTACAGCTACTTGCAACTAAATACCTATAAATATCTTTATGCCACACAAACAGTTTTGCTTGTATTTTTTGGGGTTATAGAAGCAGCTTGTTTCTGTGCTTTCTGCCACTGTAACATCTGTGATCAAATGACTCAGTTTGCTCTGCGAATGTCACTACTAGCAAAGTCGGAATACAGCGCATATTACTCATCAGAACCTGTGCTTTCAAAGCCTGAGGCTTTAAAGATACTTTAACAGTTAAACAAAACATACAGTAAAAGAATTTCACACAATATCCAGCCCAAAACTCTTATGACAAACACATATTCTCATTAATGCTTTGAGTTCCTCAGCTGAATGTGTTTGAGCTTTTTCTCCTTGTAATGAAAATTCAAAACATCCAATCATGTTTTTCTAAGTGGCATTTTAACGCCGTCTTAAGTGCCCTTGAGGTTATCAGCGCAGCTCAGACAGAATTTTAAAATTCAATTTTCTTATGACTACGAATGAAACATCTTTTTGAAGAATGTGGAAAGCCTGTAGGATTCAACGCATATCCCTGAAACCAATCAAAAGTTTGCACAGAATCGTCTGTAGGCTTGTCAAAGATTTTGCATGCATTTCAACTGATACAATAAAACTATAATTGTTTTTATAGTCGTATACAAACAGGATCTTTTTAATCCTTTTATTTCTGAAACCAATTTCGAACCAGTTTATTGGCAATTTCACTCAGCTGTTGTCAGCAAATCTAGCAGTTCTATCATCTCTCTATGTGCTCATAGAGAGAATAAATTGATAAAAGTGATTTTATTTAATTAATTTCGATCACTTACCAGACCAGGTAATGAGACTCTCATCACTTGTACCAATAGTGGGACATTCTGTATGAACTCATATGAACCACAATAAAAAGCAAATTCTCTCAGGTAATGTAATGCATAAAAGTAACACTGATAAAATCCTGACCGGCAACAGAGTTTTATACTTCACAGAACATAATAAAACTTTACAGCATACCAATGCATGATGTCTTATGAAGTCTTCAGTTCTAGGGTACGCTTACACAACAACAATGTACTAAAAATGGAAACGTTTTTCATGTACGGATGACAATGTTGTCAAAATGATCCCCATTCATACGGATCCGCAAATCGATTAAAAATGCTGTATTCATGCCAGGCCAGTAGATGGCGATGTCACTTTGTAAAGAAACACTACATGCCTATAGACTAAACATGTAATAAGCATGCGCATGACGTCACCGTTTTCACAAATTCACGTTTTTGTACGATAACGCTATCGGTTTCAAAAATAAGAACTATAAAACCGATTTTCGGGCCCCCAAAACACTGTTGTCATGTAAATAAATGGCAAAAACGCATAAAAAGCTTTCTCTTTTTCAGCTGAAAATTTTGTTGTGTCTTTGGGCTGGGATCTTTGTGCAACTGTTCCCATCATGCATTATTCTGCTTCAATACTAATCAAATACACCTGAACCCCATCAGGCTTTACAGTTTCACATGGAAATCACTGGCAGGTGTGCTGGAGCAAGATGTAAACTGCTTGAAAGCAGATCCCAAGGCCTTTAATATTAGCAAATGCCTGTTTTAAGTAGAATTAGAAATCTGATGTTGGATCTATATTTTGAACTTTGCATCATTTCATATAATATCATATTGAATGTATCTTCTATTAGTTAGGAACACATTTTACAAGCACTCAAAGACAGGGGAGCATGAATTAAGTGTAAGCCTCTCTGAGAGGACTAGCTTTCTCACACAAATGCTTGCAAACTCTGTGAGCTTGAGTGTGCCATCATTAAAGAGTGCAGCAGACCCTGGTGTGACTTTCTCTGACGTTAATAAATGGTGTGCACTGCAGTGCCAAGCACAAGCATGTCCCTTCATTAGGCAGCTAGGCCCACTGCCGACATAAGGGCCAGATGTCACAGGGGTTCTTTCCTGCACAAATCTGTCCCCAGCAGCAGAGATGCCGACAAAACGCAAAGCCCCTGTCTTACGCTGCATCTGAGGGCCGTCGCTGTGACAGTGAATAAGCGTGTCTGATGTCTGGCATCTGGCAAGTTGGAGCTAACACATGGAAAAGGCTGCAGTGGAGCTTTGAGAGGCGCTCTGTCAACTGCAATGTTTAGGGATTTTCATCATGTCTGTATTATTACCACAAGGGGGGAAATCTGTGTCTGAACGTCTAGTTATATTGCATTGCATATTCACTGTTTAAATGGCTCAGTTGTATATGCACTGCGGTCACCATTCATAAGCTTTCAGTGTATAATATCAGATCACTATGTAGAACACATTTCACTTTTCATTTGTCTCATTCAAAAAAAATATTTAAAAGAGAACATCACAGCGTAAAGCTCTACCTAGACCGATTATGAAATTCAAAAAAAGAGGGAATTTTAAGAAATCATTATGCCAGTGACACCACAACCATCAGGACATTACCATACAAATAAAGGTAAAAATAAAGGATACAAAAGGGGGTTTTCGCAGTGAAGCCATGAAGAACCATTTTTGTTTCCCCAAAGAACATTTCAGTGAACCGTTCTTAAAAGAACCATTGTTTTTGAAAATGTTCCATGTATGGTATAGGTTCTTTATGGAACTATTGATGCCAAAAAAGAGCTTTGGTTTTTAGGAGTGTATGCCTGTCTTACCAGCCAATCTGAACAAATGTACTTCAGAGATGACGTGTTTTTGTAGGCCAACCCGGAAGTTAGCGGCGCACGGAAGTTTGCTGTCGTGCTCTTGAGAAAACTGCTTCAGTGATAATGTTAAGGTACAACATGACGGGACACCCTGAACCCAATATGACTGCCTTGCAAAATACATTTACATAGTATATACATTTTTATTTTGCCATTCAGTTTTTTTTTGTTTTTTTCATGATTAAAGTGAGAAGAGAAGCAATGAGAAAAAGTTAATCAGCTCTCATAATACTGATCTAAAAATTAAACTTTTAGAGTGGAAGCTTTCCCTGAGATAAAACAACAATGCACTAGATCAAACAGCGTACTTCCTCCTGGATGGAGACAGGTAGCTTAAACAATGTCATTTGATGAGCTGTAGTCTTATCTCAAAACAGTCTAAAATTAGAATTTCAATGATGAAACAGAATTCATCTTTTTTTTTCATTTTTCTTTTGGACTGGCAGGGAGCCAGGTTGGATGTGAGGATGTAAGGATGAGCTGACAGCTCAAACAGGTTCTTACCTGCACACATTCTGACAGTATCAAATTCAAATCTGTCTTTCCAGGATTTGTACTATTTGCTACCAGCACAAATGTCAGCAATTTATAACTGTTGAGCTCAGAGAGTGAATTGTAATGTTCCAGACTACTGGTTCTCTCGATCGAAAGCCTATGCATTTTTCCCATAGACTTTTGGAAAATCGCAAAAAATAAGCTCTGTGTTTAACAAAGGGTTATGACACGTACACATTTTGTCTATCAAGAAAATCTTGTCTTATACACAACATTTATACATTTTGAAGCCTAAATAAAGCCGTCAGATATAAAAGGCTAACAGTAGGCTATAAACGGACTACAGCACACCATGGTCACGGATCAACGTCACCACCACCAAGCTTCCTCAAACTTTATTTAAAAAATAACTTTTTTTTAAAAACATGCTCGCTGATTATGATCTACGCTGTGTTTGAATACTTGTCCACTTTTTCATGAGAAATGCTGTCCAAATGTCCCGTTTTTAATGATGACGTCTAAAGTCCCCGCCAGAGGAAGTTGTCCCTTTTAGCAACTTGTTAGCAACTGCCATTTTTTAGACACAATAAAGGTTTTTAAAAAAATCACAAAATAACTGGTGTGTTTTATGTCATAGATCAAAACGTGAAAATATTTAGAGGCTTTGTTAACCACAGACCTTATTTCAGGCGATTTAGCAAAAACCCATTCAAAAAACCCATAGACCATAGGGCGATGGAACTGGAAGTCCTAAAATGCTAACTCGCTTCCGGGTTTTGCCTACAAAAACACGTCATCTCTGAGGAACTCTATTTACATGTGGTCTTAAAGATACAGGCTTTTTTTAGCTCAGCAAAAAACTGCCTGTTTAAATCTAAGAAGGATCAAATAAAGCAAATTTAAAGAGAAAGAAAAGCAGATGGAAACTAAAATTTAATTACCACCGTGTTGAGTTGCAAGGAACCTTCTTTAACAATATCAATGGGCTAAAAAACAATAAATTGTGGTGAGAAATATGATCCCTTTAAATGCCCAAAAAGATATGGACAACAGTGCCCAACAGACATGTTTCTGTACGTCTCTCTTTTTTGCTGTCGTGCTCTTGAGAAAACTGCTTCAGTGATAATGTTAAGGTACAACATGACGGGACACCCTGAACCCAATATGACTGCCTTGCAAAATACATTTACATAGTATATACATTTTTATTTTGCCATTCAGTTTTTTTTTGTTTTTTTCATGATTAAAGTGAGAAGAGAAGCAATGAGAAAAAGTTAATCAGCTCTCATAATACTGATCTAAAAATTAAACTTTTAGAGTGGAAGCTTTCCCTGAGATAAAACAACAATGCACTAGATCAAACAGCGTACTTCCTCCTGGATGGAGACAGGTAGCTTAAACAATGTCATTTGATGAGCTGTAGTCTTATCTCAAAACAGTCTAAAATTAGAATTTCAATGATGAAACAGAATTCATCTTTTTTTTTCATTTTTCTTTTGGACTGGCAGGGAGCCAGGTTGGATGTGAGGATGTAAGGATGAGCTGACAGCTCAAACAGGTTCTTACCTGCACACATTCTGACAGTATCAAATTCAAATCTGTCTTTCCAGGATTTGTACTATTTGCTACCAGCACAAATGTCAGCAATTTATAACTGTTGAGCTCAGAGAGTGAATTGTAATGTTCCAGACTGCAGTGTCCTATAAGCAATGTTTCACATTCCATCACACTGCAGGACTATTTAAAATGAACAAGGCAAAAAAAAAAAAACTTTAAATGGAGACGTTACAGGACCTAGCGAGTCATTCCAGGCATTTTTATGTCTTCATCAAGTCTTAAAGGTGCCCTAGATTCAAAATTTGAATTTACCTTGGCATAGTTGAATAACAAGAGTTCAGTACATGGAAAAGACATACATTGAGTTTCAAACTCCATTGCTTTCTCTTTCTTATGTAAATCTCATTTGTTTAAAAGACTTCCGGAAAGCACACGGATCTCAACGTAACACCGACTGTTACGTAACAGTCGGGTGTATGCCCCAATATTTGCATATGCCAGCCCATGCTCCCAACATTATGAAAGGCATTAGACAAGGGCAGCCAGTAATGTCTGGATCTGCACAGGTGAATCAACAGAGGTAAGCAAGAACAACAGCGAAAATGGCAGATGGAGCAATAATAACTGACATGATCCATGATAGCATGATATTTTTAGTGATATTTGTAAATTGTCTATCTAAATGTTTCGTTAGCATGTTGCTAATGTACTGTTAAATGAGGTTAAAGTTACCATCTTTTCTTACTGAATTCACGGAGACAAGAGCCGTCGCTATTTTCATTTTTAAACACTTGCAGTCTGTATAATTCATAAACACAACTTCATTCTTTATAAATCTCTCCAACAGTGTAGCATTAGCCGTTAGCCATGGAGCACAGCCTCAAACTCATAGAGAATCAACTATAAACATCAAAATAAATACTATACTCACATAATTCGAAGCATGCATACAGCATGCATGACGAAAATCTTGTAAAGATCCATTTGAGGGTTATATTAGCTGTGTGAACTTTGAAAATGTGTTGTAATATAATCGAGAGCTCGTGTGGCAGGGAGCACGCGAATTAAAGGGGTGGCGCGCTGAAAAAATCAGTGCATAGTTAATGATGCCCCAAAATAGGCAGTTAAAAAAATTAATTAAAAAAAATCTATGGGGTATTTTGAGCTGAAACTTCACAGACACATTCAGGGGACACCTTAGACTTATATTACATCTTGTGAAAAAGCATTCTTGGGCACCTTTAACATGTTGGATAATAAACTCTTCATACATGTAAATCATATTAGTGAGTTTTCTTTCATTACAGTTCACTTGTTCCTTTAACTAACAAAAGCCACTCCCTTAATGGCATCATCCCTCAGGAAGTGACATCACTTTGGTGGGAAAACAGCACAAGCATCAGTAAGTAATAGCAGTGGATTTTATGAATTCTGTGATGTTTTGTAGTAATAGTTTGTTGATCTTACTTTAGAACTTTCCATCCCATTTGATAAAAATACTGAAATGGGTATAATATCCAAACGATTTAAAAAAAAAAAAATCCAAATAATCTTCAAGTAGACTAATTCTCAGTGCTCAACTTTATTTCTCACTTTAATTCTCACTGAGCAACTTTGGATCTTTGTCAATCATCTTAGGCATCCTGTTAATTTTCTCGTCACTGTGTAAATTAACCACTTTATAATTAAAAGGTTTGAAGTGCCTGAGCTGGAGCAGAGCATGTTTCTAAAGTTCTACCATTTCATAGAAATACTTGTTTTTAATGTGCTACAAAACCTAAGCAGAATGAACCCAAGATACACTTACGTATACATAAATTGTAACCTGTAAAAGTAAAAAGCAACAAGTCTGTCAATTGCCAGGTGCCCATTTCAGTCATCCTTCAGTAAATCCTTGACAAATGCTTACTTCAAAATATGTAGTGTACTATAATTTGTGACATGAATGCTTAGTCACTTTAGTTATATTGGCACAAGCCTATATGTGTCTAATTATCAAATACAGACATCAGAGCTTTAGCATTTCCTCCTCAAAATCTCATAAAGCTCTTTCACACTGTCATGAATTTATCTTCTCTAATAATGATCTACTCAGCCTTTTTCCTTTAAAGTTAATCAAATAAATGAATTATTTAGTAGGTTTCAAACCCAGGACAGAGATTTGTTTTAAAAATGCATACATAGCACTTTATGATCAGATTTGTATTAAATCGCCTGTGAACATGCAGGGGTTTAATACAACAACACTTCCCTCTTCCTTTTAAAATCCCACAGCATATAAATCACATCATCCATTATTAATATATTAGTTTTACCATTTTGTTTTTCGCATGATAATACAACCCACAAATGGCAGACATGATTTGTATTTAGAGCTGCCGCAATATGGCTTTCCAGCACCACGTTGCTTGCAAATTGTTCATATGGAGAGCACTTAGCAGTTAGCACATGAAGGCAAACCTTCTCTGGTTTGTGGTGACAGCTGCTAAAAATAGGCTGTTAAAATCTCACTGTAGTCAAGGACACTCCAGTGATTTAAAAGCAAAACTTCAAACATGTCACTGACAGGGGTAATTTCATAAATTTCCAAAAATTTTTGGCTCACACCTTCTTACCAGCGATGCACTTTTCTGTGAGAAGAAGATAAAATTTTAAAACGAGCACGGTGTGAGTTCCGACACACGTTATCTTCTAAACCCATAGTAAAGTTTCCTGAATGGAATATTTTATAACACATTTAGAAAAGCTGCATGTGAAAATCTCCCCTTTTTCCTGAGGTATATTGCGCTGCTGCACCTCTGAAGTGAGAAGAACCTTGTAATGAGATTCAGTGAGATTTTCACCAGCTGTTCGTCATTAAGGATTCTTTCTCATATGCAGCAACGCCACATGAACCAACACTCACACACGTAAGAATCACGCATTAACATGCCTTTATCCATTGCTAATTAAAAGCCTATACTGAGTGTAGTTTACTTGTCCTGGATTGTTTTCTGATATTTGTGTATTTAAAAAAAAATAAAATTCTGTCATCATTTACTCACCCTGCAGTTGTTCCAAATTTCTTTCTTCTACTGAACACAAAAGATATTTTGAAGAATGTCAGTAACCAAACAGCTGATGGGCCCCAGTGACTTTTTCCATACTTGTCCTGGTGAGTTTGTGTGTTCACCCATCCAGTCGTGTAGTTATGCGTTAGAAAAATCAGCCTTATGGCCATGAGAGAACCCCTCTGTTAGCACTTTTCAAGACTAACCGTCTCCAATTCATTTTATAGTCTCAAGGCCAGCCAGTCCAGCTCAAGTGCAGGTGAGCCATTTTATTATTCCCGCCGTTGCACATCTACAAAAGAGGCCATGCATAGTTTTTCTTTCTTGTGATCTCGACTTAAACACCAAAGCCATTATCTGACAGCAGCAGTAAATAAATTCTGAACTGTGCCTATAGAGTGCTTCAGTGATAACGCATTTTTGGGGAAGTTAGCATCACCCTGGTTCCCTCAACAAAAGCCCAATAGAATTTTTCCATTGGCTTTTGGATTATTTGAAGCGTAAATACAATCACCAGAGGTAAAAAGCTAAATGTAGACTTTATACTATTAAAGACTTGAATTATAATGACTTTAAGCAGTGATTAATTACTTAAAAG